>NC_059427.1:165209261-165573011 GCF_021028975.2 Sphaerodactylus townsendi
CGTGTTTTGAAAGCAGCATTTTCCCGCTGTTGGGGGGATGAGCACAATGCTTCTACGGTGCAGTAGCGGCAGCTGTGTGAATAGCGCCGAAGGGATGGTGCTTTTACTGTACCTAGGGCACTGGTTGTGGGCCATGCAAAAATGGCCACAGTAAATTAAGCAAAACTGGTGGTAGATTATCTGTGTGTCATAACACTGGATGGATATGATTTACTTTGCACGGAGCGAATAAAGAAAGCCAGTTTCTAAAGATCCTGTTATTGTGTCATCTGTTTTTGATGCTTATGTAATTAGTTACAATCATTATGCAATCAGTTGCAATAATTACATTATTGTAAATTCATATAATTTGTTTGCCTGGATGTTACTGGAAAGAACAGATGAAACTTGAGTCTGACTACTTCATCTCACTTCATTAAATAAAGCATATTAAATTCACCCAGACTCTCCATATTTTTAGATGGTGTCTTTAATCCACTAGAAGTCTTTAATCCATTAGATTAGCTGTCTTTCTCTGTGAACATCTCAGCTTTTAATAGGTGTCCTGGTCCTATAATTAGGCTTTTCATCCAGATATTAGGTATTGCATCCAGACTAAAATCATATTTTAAGGAATTCAGAATGGGCAGCGCGTGTAAAAAGTCCTATCAGCAGTGTTATCATCCTGGTTCCCTTTGTAGCATGAAGCACAATGAGGGAAAGTTATTTTCCTGGAATTTTGAATCCTTCCCATGGAATATTGGCTTACAAGCTTGCAGAGTAAAACAACATTGCATGCTCCATTTGAAAACAGTTGACATGTTGGTGGCTCAGAATATATTCACATACAGTGTGCCAATACAGCAAAGCCAATCTGCCTAACTTTTGGATGAATCTGTCAGTACACAAATGCGCTGTGAGCAAGCTTTTTATTTACAGAACTGTGATTGGTTATCCCCTGTATTCTTTTAAATTAAAAAAAAATGGGAAAACTGACATCTAAACTTATTGTAGACTGTCGAGGTCATGATGCGTCCCATAAATCTGATCAAAAAATATCTCTGTGGGCTTCCTGAGAATTTGTGGTCAAGACTCAAAGAGAGGCTTTTCTGGGGTCTTGTTAAAACTAGAGAAATAGTGAAAGAAAGTTCACTATGCTGTGTCCCGAGAACATTGCTGATGGCCAAGGAATGAAGTCTAGTGCATTGGATCCAACCAACCATCAGTGGAAAGTACATACATCTCAGGTAACAGAGGTGTCAGAGGTGTTACCTGCTCCCAGTAGTCCCTCTCGATTCTCCCCACCACTGCGTGGAAGCTCCCTACCAGTGAGCAGAACTGAGCTGCCTGGGAGAGCTCCCCCTGCTGGGCAGCTGCCCAATTTGCATGGCACTGATACGGTGACTGTGCAGCCGCATGGCTTACAGGGAACGTTTCCTGCTCAGGGTTATATCAATAATTTTAGATTGGTCTCATGGTTATATTGATAACTTTGGAACATGGAAATGTAAAATTAGATCCATGACCATTTCTGGTAGATTAAATTGTGTATGGTAAAGCTCAGGGCACCTCTGACAGTTCTTTGAAAAAGGGTTACTTTCCAAAATCTTTAAGAAGAAGAAGAAGAGTTTGGATTTATATCCCCCCCTTTCTCTCCTGCAGGAGGCTGACAATCTCCTCAAAGGGGCTGACAATCTCCTTGCCCTTGCTCCCTCACAACAAACACCCTGTGAGGTGGGTGGGGCTGACAGAGCTCCGAGAAGCTGTGACTAGCCCAAGGTCACCCAGCTGGCATGTGTGGGAGTGTACAGGCTAATCTGAATTCCCCAGATAAGCCTCCACAGCTCAAGCGGCAGAGCTGGGAATCAAACCCGGTTCCTCCAGATTAGATACATGAGCTCTTAACCTCCTACGCCACTGCTGCTTTAAAGGAAGCAATTAAAGGTAGACCATTGCTGGAAACGTCCTCTGTGCCAACAAATGATCCAGTGAGCTACTCTATCATTTTGGGGGTAAGGTCATAAAGTGCTCGTTCAGCGGAGCCAGAGGTGGGATCCAGCAGGTTGTCACCAGTTCCCGAGAGTGGGTTACTAATTATTTGTGTGTGCTGAGAGGGGGTTACTAATTGGGTCTGCTTTTCCGTTAGAAATTCTATTAGGTCCAAAAATCATAAAGTCCTGTTGTTTCCTATGTGGCTGGTTAAGGCTGCAAGCGTAGAAAACAGAGATGTAATTCTCCCCTGTTGGGCTGTTTCTAAAACACATGTTTTGGAAATAAGGGGTAAAGTTCCTTGTTTATGAAAGTATCCCTTCTTTGTTTTCTCTAGAAACAAAAAATTAGAGTATTTGGAAGAGTATTAAGTATTTGGACAGGCAGTGACAATTAGGAGGGAGAAGGCGAAGTTGTTTCTGTTGGCAGTAGACGATAGGACTTGCTATAATGAGTTTAAATTATGGACAGAAAGATACCAGCTGGAAATTAGGAACTTTTTTTTTACAGTAAGAGTTTTTTTTACAGTAACAGAGAAATTATTAATGCCCTGCCCCCGGAATGCCTGGCCACTGCGCCCGTCGTGCTTCCCCCCTCACTTCAGCCCCATTGGCGCTACGCCACCGTTTGAATCCCACCACCATGGGAACCTATTACTAAAATTTTTGGATCCCACCACTGGGCGGAGCAATTCTGTGTTTTCTTGAATGACACATCTGACTTGACCCTTTTTGACCTGTTTTTGAGCCTGTTTTTGTCACTGCTGGTTCTGGTATATATATGCGAATGGCTGGAGCAGGGCAGGAGCAAGGGGGAACTGCACCAGGGGCATGCATGCGCCCTGCACCCCTCCCATGCTCCTGCACGCCCCTGCCATGCCCCCACATCAGCACATGCCTGATGCATTGCGCATCCCCTGCCCCCTTGGCACTACACCACTGAGCTGGAGACAATATTAATTTTTGTTATATCTGTCATTGGGGTTAGATACTGTACATCATGCAGTCTTTCTGCATTGCATGGAATACCAAGTGGATATAATGGAAGCATCCCTTAAATGGTTTTGATATTCTCTCTCTGATAGGATGCAGAGAGTAGTGGAGATCACGTGTAGTGTACCCTGGCTTCTGCCTTTTTTCCTATGGTGTTTAACATCTACCGTGTTTCCCCGAATAGAAGACAGTGTCTTATATTAATTTTTGCTCCCAAAGATGCGCTATGTCTTATTTTCAGGGGATGTCTTATTTTTCTGTGTTCTGTTCGTCGGGCATGCTTCCAAACAAAAACTTTGCTATGTCTTACTTTCGGGGGATGCCTTATATTTTGCACTTCAGCAAAACCTCTACCATGTCTTATTTTTCGGGGATGTCTTATATTCGGGGAAACAGGGTATGTCTCTAGGCACATGGTAGAATTATCCAGAGTTTCAGAGTTGGCTCTCAGTTTGGATTTATACCACACCTTTCTCTCCTGTAAGGAGTCTCAAAGCAGCTTGTCAACTCCTCCCTTACCTCCTCAAAGCAACTTGTCAACTCCTCCCACAACAGACATCTTGGGTGGTAGGTGGAGCTGAGAGAGTTTTGAAATAATTGTGACTAGTCCAATGTTAGCCAGCAGGCTTCAGATGTAGGAGCAGGGAAATAAATCAGGTTCACCAGATAAGATTTTGATGCTTGTCTTGAGGAGTGGGGAATCAAACCCCATTCTTCAGATTAGAGACCACCACTCTTAACCACTGCACCACCAACTACACTACATGACTACATGACCAGCTATATCTTTCTCTGACTAAGGCCCCAGATGTAGCCAGACTAGTTCTGGATCGAGAGCTAAGGGTGAACAAGCTAACAACAAATCCAGACAAGATGGATGTAATGCTGGGTGGAACAGCCAATGTTCTGAGGAGCATACATTTACTGCCATTAGATGGCTGTAGTAGATGCAGTTAAGAATCTGGGTTGTCGCTGGACATGGCCATGTGTCCGGAGAAGCACAAGGGCTAAGGGAGGTTTTCTTTCAGTGACATCTAGCTAGAAAATTGCACTGTGGATATTGCCAGTCTGTCTACACTGATTCTTGCTTAATTGCAAAGTAGAAATTGAACTCCGGTCCTAATGCTACATTGTAACCACTACATAACACTGCCTTTCCACTTGGCTTATATTCTTAGACTTAGGAAGCTCCTTAAGGAAGTTGCTGCTGCAAGGAACTCCTGGGAGACATCCTCTGCAGGCCACCAAGGACTGCGCTGTTTCCACCTTAAATGTATCAGCCTATTACAGATGAGGATTCAAGAAAGCAGTTTCTTATTTAAGAGCTCAGACAAACCAGGCTAAGAAGACGTATCTTGTTCTAGACATAAAATGCAATTATAGGCTTGTGCAACATTTTAGGGGCGGGTGGGAATCAGTATTTTTAAAGCACACATCTCTCTCTCAAAATGTTGATAAAGCAGGAAGCCCAGTCTCAAACCGTGAGGTTGAAGGAGTTAACCCTCCTCCCTGCATAGGCCCTGCATGGACCTAAGGCAAATTGAGTCTGGGAGTCTGGAAGCTGCATTGTGTGTTTGAGTACTGAATGTGGTCTAGTCGGTTCATCTTGAGCCAAGATTGCAAATGAGATCTTCCGTGCTTTTTGCATTCTTTGTGCTTCGCCAACTGTCGTTACAAAGGTAACTAAGAGCAGGATATTGTACACCGCAATCCTTATAATTAACGCTGCTCGAGTAAATGTATAAAGGAGCGGTATAGTAAGTGCAGTAGCAATTTGCAAGGGAAGTAGCTCTTCACAGTATTCCTCTCAAGGACAAACTTAAAAACACTCACATCAGCCAATTCTCTCTGCGGCCAGAAAGCATCAGGAGCAAAGAAACCTCAATGTCTCTCTCTTTCCTCTGCTACATTTCATTCTGTTTATTTCTTTTGTTCAACAGACTGGAAAGACTATGATGGCAGAGAGCCTAGGCACAGGGGACAGATTGAAGCCCTGGAACGCTTACTGCAGCAGGTTAGAGCGTCTCACCAGAGTTACAGTTGCCGAGGTAAGGATAAAGTATCCGTGTGGTGAGGCACTGGGCGAAGCCTCTGCGGCGCCTGTAATTTTAGCAGATTTCTATCTGGGTCATACCTTCCCATTCATCAGGGGAAGCAAGATATTAATATTGGCTCATCTGGAATCACTTTAGCAGACTATCTCACTCTTGCCTCGCTAATGGGAAACTCAGCCAACATTTGGAAATGAGCTTTCACCACAGCAATCTACTCTCTCCTTGCTCCCTGCACTCATTTAAATCGTTTCCCCTGAAAATCATTTGACGTGTACCCCTTCCAGCACCATTCATGGCCTTTCAAAGGTATATTTGCAGGTACAGACTTCCTGAGCTAACTGTGGACTTTGGGGCTCGAAGTTCCTAGTTTCTTTTTCACTACAAGACACAGGTGAAAAAGAAGACAGCAGGTTGGATTTTACCAGTTTTTCTGCTGGTGAAATTGGGAAGAGCGTCATTTTTAGACCACTGAAAAAGCTGTACTGGTTGACTAGTGTGGACAAAAGCCATGCTGGATGTAGAGCTGCCACAAGGACACTAATAGTGGAAATGGAGCAGAAAAGCTGGTAGGCTCCATGGGTGGGTGAGGCCTATGGGTGTACACTCCTGCATACCCCAGCCAAGCTAAGCTAAGGCACACACACACACACACACACACACACACACACACACACACACACACACACACAGAGAGAGAGAGAGAGAGAGAGAGAGAGAAAGAAACATTTCAATTTATTTATTCAACCCTAGGCCAGAATTTTTTTAAAAAAATCTGCATAACATCACAGCATACATACCAAAGCATAATTACAAAATGTTATACTGTTAAGATGACACAGTTAAGATGGCGGAGGGGGGGGGGGGGCTCGGCAATTAAAAACCTACACATTGTTTTATCAAAAGACTGCAATTTTTTTACATAAAAGTGCACAGAATTTCGTCACAGCTTTTGTGATATTGGGGTCTTTGTCTTCAAACCAGACTTTTGCATAGTAGGAATCCATTTCCGCCATACCTGCATGCGTGAACTAGGTCAACAAAGGAGAAATTAGCGAGTTCCTGTTCTCTCTGTAAAATTTGCAGCGGAGAAGGATGCATGCAATAGACTCCACATCCCTTGAACTACAGATAACTTCTTTACTCACGTGAGCACACACACACCAGAGTTGTTTCCAGCCAAGAGGGTTTTTTCTTAAAAAAAGAACACCTGTTTAATTGATATTATAGATTTTGTATATAGAATAATAACATTGGGGAAAAAACAAATTGGTGACTTTTCCTATCCTTTGTGATACTGCCCTAAATTTTGCCACAATTTCCTATCCTGTTATGTCCAATCCTAGATCTCCTCTTGTAAGGGTGCTCCTTTTCTTACCATGCTGTTACCTTCATGTGCTCTTAATTCTGAGGATGACAGGGTGCTTAACCTCCATATTCGGGGGCAGTAAATCTCTGAATACGAATCCCAGGAGGCAGGGTCTCAATGCGTGGGTGAGAAGGTGGTGTAAGGGAGATGGTTTCAGATTTGTCAGGAACTGGGGAACCTTTTGGGACAAGGCAGGCCTGTACAAAAGGGACGGGCTTCATCTTAACCCAAAAGGAATCAGGCTGCTGGTGCTCAACATTAAAAAGGTGTCAGAACAGCTTTTAAACTGATCCCTGGGGGAAAGCCGACAGGAGCTGAGGTGACTTTGGTTCAGAATACAGTATCTATGGGGATGCAGACAGAGAGGGAGGTTTTTCTAAATCAACCACATACAAGCGTGGAACACAGCAATGTACATGTGATAAGTAGTAGTGTCTAGAGGGCAAAGTACATAAATCCCAGGTTAGGGACAGAGCCAGGGTATACAGGGGTCTCTATGCTAAGAGAAGATTCCTTCAATCTAAAATGGGTGAGCTGGAGTAAGGGTTTTGTAGGAGGTAATTGATATAGTGGGAATCACAAAGACATGGTGAAATGAGGAGAACCAGTGGGATGTTGTTATCCTAGGTTACAGGCTCTACAGGAAGGATAGGACAGGGGGTATCAGGGGTGGTGTTGCCGTCTACATCAAAGAGTGCATAGTGTCACATAAAATAGACAATGCAACAGGAGCTGATTCCCCTACAGGAGCACTGCGGATATCAATACCAGGTGTGAAGGATAGTCTAATATTAGAAATATATTATTGTCCCCCTGACCAAAGTGCACAAGAGGATTCTGAGATGGAAAAAGAAATTAGAGAGGCCAGCGAAAGCAAAAATGTAATGGTAATGGGTGTTTTCAACTATCCCCATATAAACTGGAAAAATGCATGTTCAGGTCATAGTAAGGAGAGAGCATTCCTGGATATGCTAAATGACTGTGGCTTAGAGCAGATGGTTGTGGAAGCAACCAGGGGAGAGGTGATCCAAGATCTAATTCTATGTGGCACCCAGGACCTGGTATGGGAAGTCAGTGTTGTTGAGCCAATAGGGAACAACCACCACAATGCTGTCAGATTCAGTATCTCTGCATGCAAGCTACTAATGTAACTACTAATGTAGTTACATCCGCCTTCAGAAGGGGAAATTTCTCAAAGATGAGGGGGACAGTGCACAGGAAGCTGAAAGGGAGATCAAGAGAGTCAAAACTGTCCAAGATGCTTGGAGGTTTTTTAAAAACAAAGTAATAAAAGCTGGAAGCTCCGCAGGTTAGGAAAGGCAGCACCCAGTCCAAAAGAAAGCCACCATGGTTAAGAAGGGAGGTTGTGGAAACTATCAGAAAAAAGAAAATGTATTTTAGAAAATGGAAGTCCAACTCAATGATGAAGAATACTAGAAGGAACACAAATGGTGACAAAAGAGAAGCAAGTTAACTGTAAGGGAGCAAAAAAAAGGATTAGAAAAACGCATGGCTGCAAACATCAAGACCAGCAACAAACAGTTCTTCAAGTACATCAAAAGTAGGAAGCCAGCTAGGGAAGCAGTAGGCCCATTAGATGATGAAGGAACAAAAGCCAATGTCACACCAATCTTTAAGAAAGGATCTAGGGGGGACACAGGAAATTACAGGCCAGTCAGTTTGACATCCGTTCCTGGTAAATTAGTAGAATCTATCATTAAAGATAAAACTATAAAACATGTAGAAAAGCAAGACCTGCTGAGGAAGAGTCAGCATAGATTTTGCAGAGGCAAGTCCTGCCTTACAAACTTACTAGAGTTCTTTGAGGGTGTAAACAGGCATGCGGATAAGGGGGAACCGGTGGACATTGTCTACTTGGATTTCCAAAAGGTTTTTGACAAAGTTCCTCACCAGAGACTATTGAGAAAACTCAGCAATCAAGGAATAAGAGGGGAAGTCCTCCTATGGATTAAAAACTGAGCCCTCCGGGGGAGGGCGGTATAAAAATGCAACAATAAATAAATAAATAAATATAAATAAAAAACTGGTTAAGAAACAGGAAGCAAAGGGTGGGTGTAAATGGGAAGTTCTCACAATGGAGAGATGTAAGGAGCGGTGTCCCCTAGGGATCTGTTTTGGGACCAGTGCTCTTTAACGTATGCATAAATAATCTGGAAGTAAGGTTGGGTAGCATGGTGGCCAAGTTTGCCACCAAACTATGTAGGGTGGTGAGAACTGCAAAGGATTGCGAAGAGCTCCAAGCGGACCTTGATAAATTAGGTGAGTGGGCTAAGAGATGGCAAATGCAGTTCAATGTAGCAAAATGTAAAGTGATGCACATAGGGACAAAAAATCCAAACTTCACATACACACTACAGGGGTCAGTGCTATCAGTCACAGACCAGGAAAGGGATTTGGGAGTCTTAGTTGATAGTTCCATGGGAATGTCAACTCAATGCATGGCAGCTGTGAAAAAGGGAAACTCTATGCTGGGGATAATTAGGAAAGGAATTGATAATAAAACTGCAAAGATTGTCATGCCCTTATATAAAGCAGTGGTGCGACCACACTTGGAGTACTGTGTTCAGTTCTGGTTGCCACATCTCAAAAAGGATATCGAAGAGATAGAAAAAGTGCAGAGAAGGGCAATGAGGATGATTGAGGGACTAGAGCACCTTCCTTATGAGGAGAGGCTGCAACTTTTGGGACTCTTTAGTTTGGAGAGGAGACGTCTGAGGGGGGATATGATTGAAGTCTATAAAATTATGCTTGGGGTAGAAAATGTCGACAGAGAAATTTTTCTCTCTTTCTCACAATACTAGAACCAGGGGGCATTCATTGAAAATGCTGGGGGGAAGAATTAGGACTAATAAAAGAAAACACTTCTTCACGCAACATGTGATTGGTGTTTGGAATATGCTGCTACAGGAGGTGGTGATGGCCACTAACCTGGATAGCTTTAAAAGGGGCTTGGACAGATTTATGGAGGAGACATCAATCTGTGGCAATAAATCTTGATCCTCCTTGACCTGAGATTGCAAATGCCTTAGCAGACCAGGTTCTCCGGAACAGCAGCAGCAGAAGGCCATTGCTTTCACATCCTGCATGTGAGCTCCCAAAGTCATCTGGTGGGCCAATGTGAGTAGCAGTATGCTGACTAGATGGACTCTGGTCTGTTCCAGCAGGCTCTTTCTTATGTTCTTAAGGGTAAGCATCCCCCAACATGTGGGCCAAATATTTATTTACTTCATGTACATCTTGCCTTTCTCTCCAAACAGGGATCCAAAATAGATTACATGGTTCTCCTGTCCTCCATTTTATCCTCACTACAATCTTGTGTGGGTGAGGTAGTTTAGTGTGAGGATGTGTGACTGGCCCAAGCTCACCCAAGAACATCCACGGCACAGCAGAGATTCAAACTTGAGTCCCCCAGATCCTACTTTGATACAGCAGACAGTTTTGCTTGACAAGGCAGAATGTTTGCTCCATCCAAAAAGCAGTGAGCCAAATGAGGCCAGGGCATAGTTTTGGGACATTTGAGTGGGGGGACCTATAACTGTAAGGAATTCCATAGAAGCAGAAATAAAAGGCTTTTGGGGTGTAAAAGACCGTTTATTCAGACATCCTAGAAAGCTCACGTACACGCCGTGGCAGGAATAAGATCTCCCGCCAGAAGCACAGGTTATAACTCTGTCCATCCCATCCCCCCTCCCGGATTCCCATGGGAACGGAGGTCTCATCTCCCTCGCAGAGATAAGGTCTCTGCCGCAGAAGCTGGCCCATCGCCCGGGTTGTGGAATGTAGTCAAGGCCAGGCGGCTGACCCGCTCATCAACACCATTGAATCCTTTACAGATGTCATCAACCTGAGCTCTGTCTGGCCTCACCTGCAGTAACTTGGTGTACTATCAAGCAAGCTGGCTAAGGAGGTTGCTGGCCGCCTCTCTAATGAGCAGAAGTTGCCGCCACTCTGTTCCTCCTTCCAGTGGAACCATCTCTGTGTCCAGTGGAACACTCAATTCTTCCCTCTTGTTTGCTAATGCACAAACATCTTTACAAGTAGATGTTATGTTTTCGTTTGGCACTCAGGACAAAAAGGAGTTTCCTCTCTCCCAGTAGTTCATGCCAGCCAACAATCTCACCGCTGTATGTTACAACTTTTGGTGAGCTGCCAAGAAAAAAGTGTTATGGATGGAGAAAGTTCCAGCTTTGTAATGAGTAATAAGCACCCTAGCCAGGGTAAAAAAACAAAATTGCTGCCTTTTTGAATGCTACCAACCCGGACTTGGGACAAATTGAAATCTTAGCTTGGCACTCTTTATTCTGAGAAACAGACTGTGCCTTTGATACTATGAGAAGTGGAATACTGGCTTGAGAGACCTTTAAAAGCTTTTTAAAGCTCCTGTTCTACATGAACTGTTGAAATATTTTTTTTTATTAAAAATTCCAGAAAAATACAATCTCTTGTAAAAATTATGGCTCCATGGCAAAGCAGCTAGGTTTTTTCCTTGCTGTGGCAGACAGAAGGAATCATTCTGCCTTCCAGTTTTGGTTGTCTCCTGTTCCATCCTTCACCATCCCAACTTGAATCAAATAATTGACATTCGTGCTATGAGGTAAACAAAAAAAGCGTTGTAGATTTTGGATGAAGAAACCTTGAGTCTTTGTGTGGAAATATACCGCAATTATGACGATCAAGAATCCGCCACGCTCCCTTCTTGTAACCATGGCAACATAAAGTAAAAGTATCCTTTGGAAAGGAAAAGAGGCATTGCATGAAAACAAGTGTTTTTGTCTAATTAGAATCTTTACAAATATTGTAGTCTATAGTGCATTTTCCAAGTGGAGTCGCAGATATTCCTCTTGACTCATTAATTACTGTTTTCATAAGCAACTACCCAGGAAGCAGTTTAGCCAAACATTAATCTTTGGTCCTCTGTATGTTCTTCTTTTACCCCTATCATAATGGTACACACACAAAAAATTCCCAGGGATTTATATATGGAATTGTGTTAGGTCTCAATCCTTGAATCAATAAACGGACTCTGGATTGTTGATCAACAGCATTTATTGGAAGGCATCGAAACACCCAGCTTGCAAGAAGCCAAGTCTGGCAAACCTGGATTTTACTATCCCCTTTATTCAGAAACAATCCCCCTCCCATTTTCCCAAAGAATGTGAGAAAGAGTTACTTCGGAGCCTAAGCGCCCCAAGCAGTGGTGGGATCCAAAATTTTTAGCAATAGGTTCCCATGGTGGTGGGATTCAAACGGTGGCGTAGCGCCAATGGGGCTGGCGCTGAGGCACTGACAGGTAGCATGTAGCCAGGCATTCGAGGCATTTTTCAATAATTTCTCTGTTACTGTAAAAAACTCTTACTGTAAAAAAAAGTTCCTAATTTCCAGCTGGTATCTTTCTGTCCATAATTTAAACTCATTATAGCAAGTCCTATCGTCTACTGCCAACAGAAACAACTACTTCTCCTCTAATTGACTGCCTGTCAAATACTTAATACTTTCAAATACTTAATTTTGTTTCTAGAAATCAAAAGAAGGATACTTTCCTTACACAAGGAACTTTACCATATTTCCAAAACATGTTTTTAAAACAGCCCAACAGGGAGAATTATCTTGTTTTTTACCTTCGCTAACCAGCCACATAGAAAACAACAGGACTTTATGATTTTTGGACCTAATAGAATTTCTAACGGAAAAGCAGACCCAATTAGTAACCCCCTCTCGGCACACACAAATAATTAGTAACCCACTCTCGGGAACTGGTGAGAACCTGCTGGATCCCACCTCTGGCCCCAAGGTCAGTGACAGACAGAGATAAAGCCACCTGGACTCCTACCGCCATGGAGCAACAGAAGCATCCCAATTCCCATGGGAGTAGAAAGTGTCAGGGATAAGCCTAGTTATCTACCAAGTTCCCTCCTACTTCAGGTGGTCCCTATTACATCTAGTTCCCTCCTACTTCAGGTGGTCCCTATTACATCTATGGGACCCTCCATTCCCCTCTCCAGGGGTGGGTTTTTAGATTGTTGAACGCTATCTGTGGTATCTTGTATGCTGCATTTTAAACTGGGTTTAGTTATTTTAATGTATAGAGCCGTTTTATATTTATATCTATTTTTCCTGATCATGCTCTTTTTTATTGTTATGCTGTTTCTGCTGTACACCGCCCAGAACCCTTTGGCGGTGGGTGGTATATAAATTCAATTATAAATAAAATGAAATAAATAAGTGTGTGAAACCAGAAAGGAGAGATCAAGGAAAGAATGTCCCATTACAGAGGTTGTAACATATAACAGGCTGAGTACATACATCTTGAAGCAGTTACATTGACAGGAATGCATCTCAATCACCCAGATACAATCACTGTCCATATATTATGTAGCAACCACATTGAGTTAGGAATGCATCTCAATCAACTAGGTGCCATCCCTGACGGATTGGGAGGGAAGTCAGCATGGTATAGACCCGTGGTGGCGAACCTTTGGCACTCCAGTTGTTATGGACTACAATTCCCATCAGCCCCTGCCAGCATGGTCAATTCAGGGGCTGATGAGAATTGTAGTCCATAACATCTGGAGTGCCAAAGGTTCGCCACCACTGGTATAGACTGATCTCATCAGACCTCAAAAGCTAAGCTGGATCATTAATTGCAGATTCTGCACAGGAAGGCAATGGCAAACCACCTCTGTTTAATGGCAAACCACCTCTTTAATAATTTGCCTTGAAAACTCCTTGCTGAGGTCGCCATAAATCAGCTGCAACTTGACAACACTTTGCAAGCACACACATATGTACAACCATGGAGTCTGATCTCTGAGGTAACATGTAACATTCTGGAAAACATATTCTTGTGTTATGAAGATGTGGCAAGTGGGAATGTAAGAGATCTCTGCATCCTCATTTCCGTGGTGTTAATAGAGGGTGGGTGATGGGGGCATCTGATCCAAGGAACAAAATTGGGTGGGAACACAAGAAGGGTATCAAATGTTGACCGTTATGTAACAATGTAGAAAGATGTCACATTTCCCGTGTGGAATCACTGAGCATATTTTCATGATGTAGACAAAATGCTAATTGCCAGAGGCCTAAAGTTGAATAACATGTTATTTCAGCAAGGGCATCCCATTCAAAATATGTGTTTTCTCAGGTGGCATGGAGGAGCCAGAGAGAATTATAGAGAAGAAATAATGGGCTGCAAAAGATGCTTAACCTCCTGTATTCTTGCTAGTTTTGCCCTGAAAAGCATTGCACACAAACACATGGGTAAGCCCAATCCAATGAGGTGG
Source organism: Sphaerodactylus townsendi (assembly GCF_021028975.2). Lineage (NCBI taxonomy): Eukaryota > Metazoa > Chordata > Lepidosauria > Squamata > Sphaerodactylidae > Sphaerodactylus > Sphaerodactylus townsendi. Next base: position 165,222,943 of record NC_059427.1, read on the forward strand.
GGGAGCGGCACCTATGCCAGCAGGGAGGACAAACCAAGGACACCAAGCCCAGAAGAGCCTACTACCTGCAGAGCCACGCCTGTCTAAAAGTGAATGCCAGCATAGCTGAGGATGGACTAGGGGTGTTCCTGGGGGTGGAGCCAACTTTAGTTGACTTCCACCAGATTTTTGGTCCAGGAATGCCCCTGGCATAGCCTTCAGATGCATGTCACAATAACACAACGTATAAGACTATTTCCCCAATGCAGTTGTGCTGGCAGCTTGGGGGGGGGGGACTTCCCTTGCTGCTTGATGCATCACCTAGAGATCCATTGGAGGTGGCGCAATGGCCCCTTTGCCACATCACCCCCAGATGCCACTGAGCTCCCTCCCCCCCCCCATCTGGGTAGGACTATCAGGCCATTATTTATTTTCCTGGGCTTTTATCTATAAATGCAGGGGGAATAAATGGTTTTGGGGGGGGCATTTGCATGAAAGTATCAACATCTTTTCAATACATGCATGTGCTGCATGCATGTAGTACAAAGGCAGGGAAAGGACACAAATGTACTCAGTTTATTTTGAGTCACTGAGATCAAAGCTCAAAAATCAATAGGAGCTGTGGGCCAGAAAGCAGGAGTAAGTTAAGATATTTACAGTTTCGTTTTGTCCGTGCTAAAACGTTAAAATTTGCTGAGAAATCCCTCCACCCCCACCCAGTCTGGCATATAGAGCTGAAAAAAAAATCAAATATCGCATCTTCGTGTTCACCATTTATATTCACCCTTCTTGTGTATATGGTGGTGGTGGTGGTGGTGGTGGTGGTGGTTTTTAAAATTACGGTTCAGTTTTTAAAAAGGAAACATTATCTCTGTCAGGTTTACTTCAGCCCTCGCTTATGTGGGTTTTATACACAGGCTCAGTTCTATAATTATGTCTACCATGAAGCCCAACAGAATGAAACAGGGGGGGACCCACAAAGACTTGTGGAGGGGGTGCATGAGATCTGTAAAAAGGAAAGACTACTTCTGGTCTGCTTAGGAAAACCGCTACCAAAACCTGCCACTCCTCAGAGGCAGGACTTGTCAATATTTCCTTGGGGCAGGGGTGGTACTATGGTGGCCCCCACTCCTCAGAGGAGGAGTCAGAGGTGTGCCTTAATTTTCCCACATCCATTGTTTACTTTGGCACCCAGGGGACTACAAAACTCCATACTCATAAAAATCATGTTTATGAAATATTTCAAAACAACATGTGCGTCCAATCTCTTGTTATCAGATAAGACTGGTATTCTTGTTTGTCAAAGTAGCAGGTATTCACCTGTGTCCTGGGTTTTTTTTTTTGCTTTCTCAGCCATCAGCAGTGCATTCTGGGGACTTCTAATGATGAGTTTCAGGTTAGAGTTCAAGAGTATTTCTGAATAGCATGATTATGCGTGTAAACTAGGCTTGCTCAATGCCCTAGAAATTCAGTAAAATTCGGATTTATTCGGCCATAAAATTATCTATCTGCCCGAATAAGACAAATAAAATATTTCGGCCTGCAAGGGGCACATTTTTAAAGCTAGCGGCACCAAAACTTCAGGGTATCATCTGGATGTCACCCAAGTTTGGTGAAGTTTGAGTCTCCTGAAAGGAACCAGCCAACTTTGCTAAAGTTTGCTTGGGAGGGGCAAATGCTGTGGGCACCCAATTGAAGGTGAACCTGATGCCCACAGAACGAATGCCCGGCCATCCAAACCAGTGGCGAAGCTACCAGGGGGCAGGAGGGTGCGCCATGCACCAGGCTCATGGTTTTGGGTCATGTGGGGGATGGAAAATTCCCCCCGACCCCTCCTCCTTCCCTCTGCGGCCCCTCTGCGGTGCTCCCCCCATGGTGCCCCCCACACTTATGTTACAAACTGAGCAGGCTGGAGAACAGGCTTCAAAGGCTCTGGTGGGAACTACATTTCCAAGGGTCTCCTGGGAAATGTAGTTCCCACCAGGGCCTTTGAAGCCTGGAAGGAAACAGGCCTGTTCTCCAGCCTGCTCGGTTTCTAAAGTAAGTGTGGGGGGGCACAGGGGGGCGCCACAGGTAGTTCCCACTTACTTTAGAAACCTAGCAGGCTGGAGAACAGGCCTGTTCCCTTCCAGGCTTCAAAGGCCCTGGTGGGAACTACATATATCCAGAAATCTTTCAGTTACCAGGTGTGTGCCTTTAAGAGTGTGTTAATGGCACTCTTCGTGTTTTTAAGAGTGAGTTAATGGGTGGAGTTAATAGAATCAGGAAAAGCAGAGATCCATGAAAGTTCGGCAGACAAACTGCACAGTAGGCAGCGGACTGCCTCCTCGTGTGTAAATGGAGAAATGTGAGGAGACCTCACTACTCGGCTCAGTGAAGAGCCCTGAGGGAAGCATTCCATACATAATGGGCATCAGAGTATGAGAAGAGCTGCTTATGATTGCTGTTCTCTTAATCATTCCTTCTGCCAATGGACAGTGAGAGCTCTCCTACTGTAGGAGGGCTAGAACTCTCTAACTGGATTCTTAGCCCTCTCACCAAACTACAAGGATTCCCTGGGAAACCCCCATTTTAAAAATGTTATAGATTTATAGTCTCAGTGTTCTCTAGAAAAAGGTAACACAAACAATTGTTTCAAAGAAAAACCTTGAAGATCTCTGTGTGCTCATCGTGTTAAAGAATGCTTGCAAACAGCCACTTTGAACATACTTTGTAACATTGTGATATTACCCAAAGAGAAAGTTTTGCTTTTGTGTATTTAATATTATGGGGTGGAAATCCTGATGATTGCAAACAACAAGGTCTTCTATTTCTCGTCCTTACAAGCATAAACTAGTTACTGCAACTGCAGATACCTTGTCATACTATGAGCCTAAGATCTTTGGAATTTCCTCCACTTTGTGATCATTCAGTCTAAATTAGTTCTTTGTAGTTAAACATTGGGTCATAATGATCTAAGGTAAAAGAGAAACCAAAACTTTTCATTGTAATACTGGCCCTTTCTTTTCTTTTGGTGGCATTTGTCCGCCAAAAGACTGAATGACTAAATGCAAAGTTAATCCTTAAAAATGTTTGCACAGTAATTTGATACTTGATCTCTGGGACCAGCTCTTACCTCGTTTGGCAGAGGGCAGAGGTTCCTATTTGGATGACAGCCAGTGGTGGGATTCAAATAATTTAACAACTGGTTCCAGTGGTGGGATTCAAATAATTTAACAACTGGTTGTTTACAAGCACCATTTTAACAACCGGTTCTGCCAAAGTGGTGAGAACCTGCTGAATCCCACTACTGATTACAGCCTACATCAGTGATGGCGAACCTTTTTGAGACCGAGTGCCCAAATTGCAACCCAAACCCCACTTATTTATCGCAAAGTGCCAACCCAGCAATTTAACCTGAATGCTGAGGTTTTAGTTTAGAAAAAAAATGGTTGGCTCCCTTTTCCTCTGCCCCACCTGTTCGAGCAGGGGCCAGCCTGAAGTTTCTAGTCTCTAGTAAGTCCCCAAGGCATCAGCTCTCAGCCTCTCTAGCATCTCTGCCTCCTCTGTGCCACCCCCCCCCTCGTGCAGCAGTCACCCGGAGCACAGGCACCAGGCCTGCCAGCCAAGTCGTCCCTGCTCACCGCAGTGTGCACACGTTGTGCTCAATGGCCCAGGCCAATCTAGATGCGTGTCTGGGGTGTGTGTGATTTTCCACCCCCTACATGACGAATTCTGTGTGCGCGTGCCCACAGAGAGGGCTCCGAGTGCCACCTCTGGCACCCGTGCCATAGGTTCGCCATCACCGGCCTACATCAAGGCAAGGTTGGAACAGAGTCAGAGCCTGAATACGGAGTCTATTTTCATGTCCTTTTCTGGAAAAAGAGCCACAGAGCTTAGTGGATACCAATTTCATGCCTAGAAGTCTTGTGATGATTTGCATGTTGCGGCAAAATGTGAGCAGATCTCTTACATGTTCATTTTTGTGCATAGCAACAGATTCAGTGCTTTGGAGCATGTGTTGGAGCATGTCCCTCACAATTGGAAAGGTTCAAGAAATACCAACCAAGTTTCTCATCACCTTAGCAAACTACTCTTTGAAATCTTCCCTTTAAAATATTCGCAAAATGAATGCATCTGTTTTGATATCTATGTAATCTCCCTCTTGGATAAGAACATAAGAAATAGTCTGCTGGAGCAGACCAGAGTCCATCTAGTCCAGGGGTCTGCAACCTGCGGCTCTCCGGATGATCATGGACTACAATTCCCATCAGCATGGCCAAGTGGCAGGGCTGATTGGAATTGTAGTCCATGAACATGTGGAGAGCTGCAGGTTGCAGACCCCTGATCAAGTCCAACACTCTGCTGCTCGCAGTGGCCCATCAGATGCCTTTGGGAGCTCACATGCAGGATGTGAAAGCAATGGCCTTCTGCTGGTGCTGCTGCTCCCGAGAACCTGGTCTGCGAAGGCATTTGCAATCTCAGATCAAGGAGGATCAAGATTGATAACCATAGATTGACTTCTCCTCCATAAATCTGTCCAAGCCCTTTTTAAAGCTATCCAGGTTAGTGGCCATCACCACCTTTTGTGGCAGCATATTCCAAACACCAATCACACTAAAATCATCATCCTAGCTGGATGGTCCACAAAAAAAGTCTAACCCTAATTGTTGTTCATTAAAATGTGTTTCTCGCTGACACCAGCGTAAAGATCAAAAACAAAAAATGAATGAATACAGTGCTGAACTAAATTAAAATACGTGTTTTCAAATGAATTTTTGAAAACATACATCAAATGCTTGCTTGACATAGAGTAGGATTAGGTGTTTCAAGTAGAACTCTGAGTCAAAGCTGCTGCTTAATCTTTGCCGCTCGTTTGAGTGTTTGCCCGAAGGTTTTCATTGCAGGGACAAAAAACCGGCTTGCCTTATCATTTATTGATGCGGCTTCACTTGGGGGTTGGGCTTTGCTGCAGTACAATTAGTACCACACCGCGTTATTTATTAGCTAATTAAATGGTCAACTGTTCAGATTCTCTCCTTTTTATTTTCCCGTGGATCCCAAATTATGTCTTAATCCCAATTCAGTATTTCTGTTTATACAAGACCGTAAAAACAAAAGCAGTCAACAAGGTGGGAATAGTTGTGGCGATGCTTGTAATTTGGTTCTTGAGTAGTGGCCATTAAAGGGCTTGTGGAATGAAGCCAAACCATTAGACTAGCCCGACGGCACACTTTCCCACTTTAAAGGTGCCCTGTTATTTATTTTGCTAGTATAATTGCCTGGTGTTTCTTGATGTATTATGGTGTTTTCTTTTTAGAAGGTCAGGTCTTCTGTATATAGGCGTTGCCTTTTCCACTACTTTGGAAGGAATTCATATACTTAAAACTCTGTTCTTTGCCAAGCAGAAAATCAGCATGAAGGAACCTGCTGAGGCACCTGTTACATATATTTGCATCAACTCCCTTCACAAAGCAAATGACAAATCTGTAGACCTGTATATTTCTTTAGCAGCCCACTTTTAAACTTTTGTTGTTGCTGAGCAGAGGGCCTGTAAGGAATCCTGAGGGAAAGCCGACAAACAATTTGGGAATTTCTCTCTGTTTCTCAGCATTCTTATCTGAAATGTGGTTTCCCTGATAGACATTTAACTTATACCTTTGAATAAATCTGGACCAGCCAGATTTTGTTTTGTTTCCTGTTGGATTACTTTTATTGGGTTTTTTTCTTGCAGAGGGCAGGGAGGAATGTTAACTGTTTTAGGTCCCTCTAGGGGGAAAAAGCAGGATATACATTGGTTGTGGTGGGTTTTCTGGGTTGTGTGGCCGTGGTCTGGTAGATCTTGTTCCTAAAGTTTCGTCTGCATCTGTGGCTGGCATCTTCAGAGGTGTATCACAGAGAGAAGTCTGTTAAAACACTGTGTCCAGTGAGAAGGGAATGAGAAGGGGTATATACTGTCCATGTCCCAGGGTAGGGAACCAGTCAGTAAGTGTTTGGGTGGTACTTGCTATGAAAAGGTATGGTTGATAGTATTGTATTGTGGGTGGGGTTTTTCAGTCCAGGGAGTGATTCACATTTGCATTCCCTGCAGCAGCAACAGTCTTGGTGAATGCAAATCCTGTGTCTAGGTGGAGACAGAGGCGGAGCTACAAGGGGGCTGGGAGGTGCATGTTGCACCAGGCGCATGCCTAGGGGTGGAAAATCGCCCCGCCCCCACTCCCCTCCCCCCCAGCGGCACCCCCCTGTCCCCACACTTACTTTATTGAGATGCTGCAGGCTGGAGAAGCAGCCTGTTCCCTTCAGGCTGAAAACAACCTGGTGGGAAATACACTTCCCAGGAGACCTTACGAGCCCCAAGGTCTCATGGGAACTATAGTTCCCACCAGGCCGTTTTCAGCTTGAAGGGAACAGGCTGCTTTTCCAGGTTGAACTAAGGCAGGGGTGTTAAATTCACGGCCCTCCAGATGTTCATGAACTACCCTTCCACCTATAATTTGTACCCATTATTATGAGTCCTATCCTATGCTGACCACAGCTTCCTGCCCTCCTGACAGACTTTCAAATACTTAAAAGGAGTAATCATGTCCCCCATCAACCTCCTTTTTTCCAGACTAAACATTTCCAAGGGCTCTTCCGCACATGCAGATTAATTCTCTTTCAATCCACTTTCAATGCACTTTGCAGCTGGTTTTGACTGTGCGGAATAGCAAAATCCACTTGCAAACAATTGTGAAAGTGGATTGAAAGTGCATTATTCTGCATGTGCAGAAGGGGCCCCTCAGCCTTTCCTCATAGGGCTTGGGGCTCCAGGACTTGGGGCTCCAGGACTCTGATCCTCCTCGTCCCTCTCAACTGCACCTATCCATATCATTTTTAAATGAGACCTTCAGAACTCCACGTACTACTCCAGGTGCAGCCTGACAAATGCAGTGGACAGTGGGACTGTGACCTCTAGTGATATTGGATGTTGATAGACTCCAAGACTGCATTAGCCCTTTTTGCCGCTGTATCACACTGACTGCATATATTTAGACTACAGTCCATCTGTACCCCCAAAATCTTGTTTGCGCACACCGCTACCCAGAAGGGTTTCCCCCATCTGGTGTAAATGCTTCTCAGTCAGTCAGTCAGTCAGTCAGTCAGTCAGTCAGTCAGTCAGTCAGTCAGTCAGTCAGTCAGTCAGTCAGTCGCCATTAATTATAAAATTACATCGCTCAGTTATAGATGAAGCAGCAACAGCAAGACAAACAACAGTAATGCTCAGGAGGATTATTCATATTTCTTATTTACCAATGATAGGAATTTGGCTGTTATCAGAGTTACATTATTGTTATTATTTAGCAGGTAAACAATTTTTTTGCAAATCCAAACTATTTGGTTTCCGGTCTAGTACTGGTAGAAGTAAGTTAGTTCTTAAAGATACGAAACTAGGACAATATAACAAGGTGTGACCCAATGTCTCAGCAGCCTTCAAATTGCATGAACAGGTTTGGTCCTGAAATGGGATGGGAGAAGGGAGCACATTGCTTCTAGCATGAGTAAAAGCCCATCGCTGGCAAGGTTCAAATAGCTGAAGTAAATACTTAGCCATACAACCAATTTCAGGAAGAATTCCAAAGTGCAAAGGAGAGCAGAACTTTCTAGCTTCACCAGTCTGGTATTCTTGATCTGTTAACTTTCTCTTTAGAATTTGTATAATTTCATTGCCTGTGAGCATTGTAAGAGCTTCAAGAGAGAGATATAAAATATTTTAGTTTCAGTGGTATGCTTCTCATTTTTGTTCCCCAGATGTAGAACTCTGCCCTTATCCTTTTTTATTTTAATCTTGTTCCCATCACTATGTTGGTCATTTCCTTCTGTTATGCTAGCTCAACAGTAAAAAGTTTTAAAATGGCAGTGGGGAATAAATCAGCTTGACAGTGATAGGTAGGCTAGCAAGGGGATCTTTAAAACAACTATACCAGAAAATGGCTTTGAAACATTCTGCAGAAGAATGCCAGGAGACCGAAATGAACTTAAATATTTTTATAGGTTTTTGGTAAAAACATTCATACAGTGAGATGTGGAGAAGCTTACACACAGTTACTGAGAGATATAAGCAGGGAGGAAAAATAGGGTTGGGTGAAAGATTAGGAGGGGAGTAGCGGGGACTTATACATTACCTAGGTTCAGATGAGAGGTTCTTGAAGAAGGCAAGGATTTAGATGGCCAGCATGTGAATCCAAGAGAAGGACAATATATCATGACTCAAAATCAACTAGACACAAGAGAGGTTCAGGCTAGTAAAGAGCACTGAGCTTGGGTTGAACTGTACTTTTATACCCTATAGCGCGATCTAGGGTGGGAGCAAAGAGCTGTCTTCCTTAAGTTCTTGGATTTCCATGCTGAGATAGCTGGGTTGAGCTGATTAACAGCCTATCTATTGATTTCTAAATGTCGGAACAGTAGGACCAATTGTCTTGTGATTGAATCAGGGGTAACCTTAATGGCTTAGGCAGAGTTTCTTTTAGGAGTCTCTGTCCAGGTATGTCATGTAGATTTGGCTGAGGCGTGAGTGGTCAGGGAAGGAGTAATTGGAAAGGAGTTGGTTGCTAAAGGCAGGGAGATGCAAACCTTGTGACACGGTGTTACCTAGATTCTTTGTATTGCAGCAACCTTGGCAGGGTGTGGTAATCAAAGACATGTCCAGTCTTTGCTGACTGGATTAACCCTTTCAGTGGTTTAATTTTGCTGACAGGACTTTTTGCACACTTGGCCTGTTTTTGGTTTGGACACTCTGCTACACACACGCACACAGCTGCTGGCATTTGCCAGTACATATTGCATGAAACCATATTGAACCCATTGTTCAATAAAGCGGGGTAAAAAGGGTAGGGCAACACTTCCCCCTTGTGGTGTCAGTTTAAAGCCCTCCTAATGACTCTCCCCAGGTTTCTGCCAAACGCTTCCCTGACATTGACAGGTGAAACGCATCATGTTCCAGTAGGCCATCATCCTGAAAATATAGCCCATGGTCCCCAAATCCAAATAACTCTTTCTGGCACCACCAAAACAGCCAGTGGTTCATCTCCATTATCTTCTGTTTCCCTTACATTTCTCTTCTTCTGACAGGAAGAATCAACAAGAACACCAATTGTGCCCACATTCCCTTCAGTTTTCTCCTGAGAACTTCCCAGTCAGCCTTAATACTTGCAGTGGTGTTCAGAGCCAGGGTGTTCATTCCCACATGGACAATTACAAATGATTATTTGTATTATTTACCCTAGAATTTCCTTCATGTGTTTACACAGTTATCCCTTCCACATCACAATTTTCCCACTGCAATTTTGATATATCACGGGTTGGCATAAGAAGTTAAATGGGAATTTTGGGGGAGTTTTGTGGAAGCCACAAATATAAATAGTTTAGAAACTCAGAAATACATAAAGTGTATATATAATATAGTATAATATCAACATATTTTATGTTTAAATGCCATAAATATACACAAGTTGAAAGGAAAAAGAAAAAAATTCAGACTTGCCCTCTAGTATGAAGGGAGGGCCAAAATATTTTGTGTGGATTTCCAAATCACGGGGAGCACCGCACCTCTAACCCTAGGAATGTAGAAGGAATAACTGTATAACCTGGAACGTACAGGCCGGACTGAATGTCTACTGAAAGCCAAAAGTATAACACATATAGGATGAAAAAAAACCTCCTTAGCTACTTACGGTACACCCAGGCTCACTCTCCAGGTTAAGAGCTATTGGCCAGGAGCCCTCAAAGACTCAATAGCAACAGCCAAAGTTGGGGCCAATAATCATTCCCAGGTGAACAGACTCTCTTCTACCAGCAATAACCAGCAACAAAACATAGAAAAGAAAGAAAAAGAACCAGACAGAAAACACTCTCCACTGGCTATAAACACCCACTCACCCTCAAATACTGTCCTTTCACACAGGAACCTCAGTTAATGATCCTCAGCAATTTAGGAAAGGCAAAAAAAAAAAAACCCCTCTCAAGCAGCTCCTTCTCCCAGCCTTGGTAGCAGTAAAATCTGACACTAAAACCATCCTAATAAAACCAGCAATCTGCAAAAAAACAGCCAGAAGCAACCAGTCAGAGATTCTCTAATCCCTGCCAAATATCCCCTGAAATAAAAAAAAAGGTCTTTAGAAAGTGTTAAGGTGTGCAGTAGCAGATAAGCTTCTGTTGTTGTTGTTGTTCTTGGGCTAAATTCTCCTTAAGGGGGTTAGCACAGACATTTTCTTTGCCAACTAGCTCAATTTGGGGCATTTTCAGGGGTAAGGTTGACAGCGTGTATGTCTTCAGCAATGCTGTCCATCCACCGTTTCTTTGGTCTCCCACATGGGTGGTGGCCACCAAGGTCAAAGTTTAGGACCGTTTTTACAACAGAAGTCTCCTCCTGCCACATAATGTGCCCGTACCACCAGAGCCGTGCTTCCCTCATTTTCTTTGTTATTGGTGTAATTCCAAGTCTTTGTCATATATCTCCGTTTGTAACACAATCAAAAAAAGCCAGGCCAAGCATCCACCGGAGCATCTTCATTTCCATCACAGCAAGAGTTTGTTCATGTTTCCAAGTTCTTAGCCAACATCCTGTTTCATATAGCGCCACAGGGCTGATAGCTGTAGTGTACATTTTTGCCCTCAGATGTTCAGGTATTCTTTTGTCACACAGGACTCCTGTGGCTTGCTGCCACTTCATCCATGCCTCATTAGCTCTAGATCAAGCATCTGGTAGAGTATCCCCATCTGCTGTGACCAGGGATCCCAGATATTTAAATTAGGTGGCCTTTTTCAAGTCCTGGCTGGTAATTTGGATTGCACCATCTGTTTGAGGGCCACATTCGAGGTATTCTGTTTTTTGTAAATTTAGCCGTAAGCCATAATCAGCTAATCTATTGTTCCACTCATGTGTTTGTTGTTGAAGAGCTGCGAGTGATTGGTTAGCAAGAGCAATATCATCTGCATAAAGCAGTGTCCAAGGATGTGGCATTTGTAAATCAGTCCGTAATAAAATCCATGGAGATCCCCTTCCAGGGCTCACTGGGCAGCACAATGTCCTGCAACAATCCATGGGCCTGGAGAAGGGGTCCGGTGGCAGAGACGCCCTAGCTCTGTCCATCCAGGTGCACCTGACTCAAGCAGGAGCCTCTGAGTGGTGGCGACAGCCTGCCAGCTGTGAGTCAGCTGTGAGAGAGCCGGGGCTGGGTGTGACTGGCTGTTTTGGTGGGTCTGGAAAGGGGCCAGGCATGTCTGGGCAAGTTTGGCTAGTCTGGAGAGGGGGGGCAGTGGCAGAGACCCCCCAATACTGACCAACATCGACCATCTGGGAGCAGAGACTATACAAGACAGCAACAGGGGCTGGTGACAGTGGCTCCTGAACAACGCTCGACAGAACACTCTCAGGCAGTTGAGACCGGGTGAACCCCAGAAAGAATGCAGACTCTTGACTATTGTTTACATTGAGTTGAGCTGGGGAGCACTGGAAGAGGGTTAGGTTTTTGGGGCTGAGGTAGGTTACTTGTCAGAATCCCAAAAACTGAAACAAATTAATGTATAAGAACAGTAGTTTATTGAGTATTGAGGATCTTCTCTGGTCATGCCAGAACTGAAGTTTGCCCGCACAAAACCCAGTAGTTAAAGTAGCTTGCACCCCGCATCCTGGGAAAGCGCGCCCAAAATGAACTGTGAAAGAGATAACAGTAGAGATGCCCAGGCACTGACCTTGAGCATCACCTGGTACAGTATAGCATTATACAGAAGACAGTTGAAAGTCAGTTAGAAATGCAATTAACCCATTCCTCCACCCCCAGCATACAGAAAGCAGCAACAGCAAAATCCCCATAATAACAGGCCTCCTGACATTACTCCCCTCCCCCCCTTTTTGCAGTGAACTGTAGTGTAGCTTGCTTTTAGAAGTTAGTGCAAGTTTTAGTCATAACTGTTACGTATTAGGTTTAGCCTAGTTATGTTAACTGTAGCTCAGCAAATAGATACCGTGTTTTAATGTTTTTATTTATTTTTATTTATTTATTTATTAAACTTTTATGCCGCCCCATCCTCTAGGGGCTCTGGGCGGCATAATTGCTAGGTTAATTGCTAGGTTAATTGTTAATTGCTAGGTTAGAGAAACTGTATTATTTATTAGTATTTGCACCCAGATGTGCAGATGCCTTGTCTAATGAATAACCACAGGACACGTTCTTGAAATAAATTGGGCCGCAGTCCTTTTATTATTTACACCATTAAGGCAGAAGCTGGGCGCGCAACAGGAGCACAACCGTTCACTGGACAGTCAGTGCCCCGGCTGACCCCGGTACCAACCCCAATCCCTATTGGGGAGGACAGAAATGTTAGGACCACCAGGGCACACGCCCTTTGTGGCCCCCTAACTGCTGAGGTGTCAGGCTCAACTTTGCAGAGGCCTCCACGGCATGCCCATGAGCCCGCCCCACCCCAAGCCTCTTAAGGAGGCCCCCAAACACAAGGAGCTCCAGGCACGAGCCCAGCCTCCCCACAAGGATGTGCTCCTCTGCCCAAACCGCCAGGGCTGCAACAAACAGAATCGCCAACCCAACCCTAAAAATAGGGAGGGTGGGTGGGTCAATTTTGCTCCAGGCGTCAAAGAAGGTTGGAGCGACTGTGTGCTACCTAGTATATAGGAGCGTGCTCCACCCTTCCAGCTCATGCGTATCACATGATCAGGACTGGGTGTGGCTCAGCCGCCCAGCCGGCCCAGGGCACACATGCTCACCCACCGGAGCTCACCATGTGCCCTGCCCCCTGTCGCAATTATGGCCTAGTTGATTCTAGGGCCGTGGTTGTGAACCTTTGGCACTCCAGATGTTATGGACTACAATTCCCATCAGCCCCTACCAGCATGGCCAATTGTAGTCCACAACATCTGGAGTGCCAAAGGTTCGCCATCACTGTTCTAGGGCCTTTATTAGGCGTAGCGGTTATATATTAGTTTGGCCTAGTTAGGTTTACCTTTAGCTTAGTCAAACGGATATTGTATTGTCAAAGGCTTTCACGGCTGGAATCACTGGGGTGCTGTGTGGATCCTCTGAAGATGCCAGCCACAGATACAGGCGAAACACCGGGAGAGAATGCTGCTGGAACACAGCCATATAGCCCAGAAACCACACAGCACCCCAAATGGATATTGTGTTTAATTTTAATTGCTAGGCTGGAGTAAATTTACTACTAGTTGATTGACTGAGCCTGTGGGGGTTAATTCCTAGGTACTTATTATTTTCTGCAGTTTTATGCTACAGTACAGTAAGTCACCATTCATGTTATCAGGTTTATTATTGTCATTGTTTATTATTGTCTATTTATGTTGATTATGTTGCCTTATAGGTTCGATGTTATAATTATTGCAGTTGTTGTTTATAATGTTAATGTTTGAAATGTTCTGTTCATTGTGGTTAATGCTATGCTTTATAATATCGTGTTTATTGTTGCTTATAATGTTATATCTATAATGCTATTTTATGATGTTTTATGATGCTATGTTCACTGATGTTATATTGTTGATGTTTCATTGTATGATATGTTTATTGATGTAATTATATTGTTGTACACCACCTTTTGGGGGAGGGCGGTATATAAATTAAATATGACATAGCATAAAATAGCCCAAATAAACTCAAAAATACACACGTTGCACTCTGGCTGTGTCTAATCTTATATATTAATCTTATATATAATCGAACAACTTAACACTTCTATTTGTATTTACATTTCCTTATTTCTCTGACAAAGTTCTTAAAGATACAGTATAAGTCTTCCAACTCTTATAACTAAACATAAATAATCACTTTAGTCCATTCAATTCTTTGTTCAGAAACAAAACTTCAGTTCCATATAGTCCATATTTCAATTCTGTAGGTTCTACATAGAAACGTCTCGCGCGTATAGAACGTTTTTCGTGCGTCTTCCTCAGTATGCCAGTATGTTCAAACAACTTCCAACAGTTCTTTGAGGCTTCTAATGGGTATATCTGAAATTAAAATTACACAGATACATATATACTGAAATCAAAATTATGCCTATTTCTCTGTCTTTCTTGCACCAGTCCATTTCATCTGTCTTTCCTGCATAACATAAAATAGCCCAAAGCATGTTCATGAGGTGCTGGTGTCACATTTCCAGGTTCAGGGGCAGTCACAAAACTCACTGGCTCAACATTCCCAGTTGATCTTCTCAAGAAAAAAAATGTCAGAAGGGAGGGGCAGCAGGTAACAAGTTCCTTCTCCCCCATCCCTCTTCTTCAATTACAGGATACCTGCTAGACAGATAAGATCCCTCGTTCAGTCCTTCACACATGTGTTAATCAGGAATTATTTTTGTTGCAATGAGAGGGTCTAAACTCTGTCAAGTTCAAAAAATAGTCCCATTTGCTTATGTGGGTGAGGCAGGGCCAGCGCGAGGGGGAACTACCCCCGGGGCACGCGTGTGCCCTGCACTCCTGCCATGCCCCCACCTGCCCCTGCCATGCCCTGGAATGCCCCTAAAATGCCCTTACACTGGTGCACGCCCAGTGTGTTGCACACACCCCGTCCCCTTGGCACTACGCCACTGGGGTGAAACTGTGGGGAAGATCTTAAAAATCAAGAGCAATCTATATGTTACAGTGCTGATCCATAATTTGCCCTTCGAATATTTGACAGTGTTGCATTTTCGATGCCTTTCACCACCCAAATCAACTGACTGTTGTGAATTTTCCAGGCTGTGTGGCCACGGTCTGTTAGTTTTTGTGAGACCGCAACATAACTCTGAAAATGCCAGCCATAGATGCAGGCAAAACATTAGGAGCAAAAACGACCAGACCATGGCCACCCAGCTTGGAAAACCCACAACAGCCATTTGTTGTTGTTTGTTTTTACATTAAAGGATGCACAATTAAATGGGTCTGACCAAATTTGGTTGAAGCAGTGGCTGTGGAAAGACAGCAGAACCTTATCGCTTTCTTCTTGTACCGTTTTATTCTTTTTGAGGCTGCTGTTAGACCTGCAGAGAGGATAAGGCATCCCACCTCCCAAAATCACTTGCTGTGTTGCCAGCTCTGGGTTGGAAAATTCCTGAAGATTTTAGGGGTGGGGTTTGGGGAGGGGATGGGAGGGATCTCAGCAAGGTGTAATGTCAGAGTTCACCATCCAAAGCAAGTATCATATGTAACCTGGAGATCAGTTGTAATTTTGGGAGAGCTCCAGGTGCCACCTGGAGGTTGGCAGCCATACCTACTTGACTTTATCCTCTTCTTTACCATTAATGCAGTGGCGTAGTGCCAAGAGGACCGGGGGGCATGATGCACCGGGCGCACACTGGTGCAGGGGTGTGGCGGGGCACAAAGCACACGCGTGCCTCGGGCACAGTTCCCCCTCACTACGGCTCTGCATTAGTGTAAAATCTAGAATAGGAGGGGGAGCAGAATTGCTAGAAAGTTTGAATATGCATAATCTTTCCACAGGATGTTGCCGTGATGATGCCGGTGGAGTAACCTTCATGACCTCAGTAAAGAAGCATTTTGTGTTTTTATGAAACCACATTTCACCTTTCTGTCTCTTTTGTTCCTCTCTCTCTCTCTTTCTTATTTCTTTCTCCAGAGAGTTCTAAACTGCAGAATGTGGGTCGCAAACAGTCTGTCTCAAGAAGCCTGAAGCACCTTTTTCATTCTTCAAACAAGTTTGTGAAGACTTTGAAACGGTATGACTCGTTCTCCAGTTGAATCACTCAAGTCTCTCCCTTGCAGACTCCTAGCTCTAAACCCACAAATTGCTTAGCAATAAGAACAAGCATAGTTTTTTTGTTTGTTTTTTGTGGGCATTTGGCATTTGGACGGCATTTCCATTCAGGATATTTGAGGTACTTTTCCGGCATGTTAAGCTTTCTTTCTAGTAGTCCAGTGTTATTACAATAGCACCCCAATCTGGGAACAGAGGCAAATCTGTCTATGAAGGCAGCATGAAGCTATGCCAGCAGATTTTCCCTCTCCAGGGAACTTACCCCTATGGAGGGGCAAATCTGCCAATCCAATCCAATCCAAAAACATTTTTTAGGCATAAACCAGAAGTACCATACATTCCAAATACAAAAACAGGATCATTGTTACATATCATTGTAGAACATGGGTTAAAAATGTAGCAACTGCTTCAGAAATTTCTAGCTTAGACATTTTTTGTTTGTCTGAGAGAAACATAAATTCTAGAGGTAGTAAAGCTCCCAGATCGGTTCAAATATCATTATACCTCGAACAGTAAAGCAGGATATGAGGGATCGAGTCCATAGCGTTGGGGCAGTACCGACAACACTCACTTTGTGGGATGTTAAGGAAACGACCTTGAAGATAGACAGAGGGGAATGAGTTGCACCTTGCTCTGGTCATGACCCATCTGCACTTATAATTAACAAGCTGTTCTAAGTATACAGCAGGGCTAGATTTCAGGGGTGTGATCCCAAAGTATAGAGGGGAACAGGAGCTTTGTGCAGCACTCAGGAGAGATTGGTATTCCTGGTCGTACTGTCTGATCTTTAGATGATGGTAAATTTCCGTGGCGGTAAGCATGTGAAGAGACTCCCATGAGAAACCGAAGGAGAAGATTTTTTTTTCCAATATGGAGCCACCACTTTGAAAGCTGAAGCTCCCTCATTTCTAGCAAAGATAAACTTTTTGGATCTGTGCAGAAGCAGAGACGCAGCCAAAACTTAAATGTTACAGCCCATGCCCAGCGGGCAGCAGCCACGATCCTCCACAGCACCCTTGCGCCCCTGCCACCTTCGCCGGCATAGCAGTTGTGTTCCAGAGGCATGGCCGGGGGTGGAGTCATCTTCCACCGGGCTTGTACCTGCCAGAATGCCCACACTGGGGGCTTGTGGTTACACAACCCTTTGGGTGGAGGTGAGGAGGCAAATCTGCCTATAAAGGTGGCATGGAACTGCGCTGTGCTGTAGGGGCCTACGCTACCTTTCCTAACATTCTGCACAAAAAGTTCAAAGACACGAATATTTAAAATTTGTTTACAGTGTTATTAAAATACGTAATTAAATGGCTTTGAGGATCACTTCATCAACGTTTTATACTTTGAAGGCTTATTGACTCCAAAGGGGGGGAAAAAGATAGGCACGTGCTCTATTCTTCTGATGGAATGAATGGGACTGCTGAGCGCTGGATCTTTCAACTTCTATTCAGACACATCAGCCCCTGCCAGCATGGCCAATTGGCCATGCTGGTAGGGGCTGATGGGATTTGTAGTCCATGAACATCTGGAGAGCCGCAGGTTGCAGACCCCTGATCTAGAAGGAGGCTATCAACTTCAATTGACTTGCTTACAAGTTTCCAGAGTTTTCTGATTGGCCCCTGTTGGAATTAGAATGTTATTTTAGATCAGTGGTTCTCAACCTGGGGGTCGGGACCCCTTTGGGGGTTGAATGACCCTTTCACAGGGGTCGCCTAAGACTCTCGGCATCAGTGTTCTCCATCTGTAAAATGGATAAATGTTAGGGTTGGGGGTCACCACAACATGAGGAACTGTATTAAAGGGTCGCGGCATTAGGAAGGTTGAGAACCACTGTTTTAGATGGACTTTGGCCTAAGATTGCCAGACTCCAGGTGGGATCTGCATCTCTATGAGAATAACCACAGATCTCCAGACCAGAGAGGTCAGTTCCCGTAGGGAAAGTGGCTGCTTTGTTGGGTGGGCTCTATGCAGGACTGGATTGGGAAGTAAAAATGGCCCTAGATCAGGTCAAGCTGAGTGCCCACTACTGTACTACAAGTCAGCACCACAAAGCCATTCACCTTAGTCAGGCTGACAGCATGCCTTAGTTCCCTCACTGCATCATTCGCTGAACTGGAAGACAGTTGGTGAGCTGATATGACTGGTGAGGGATCTGAGAAGTGGTGCTTGTTTCACTTTTTCCAGGGAGGGAGTTCTTCAAATATGGTAACTCATAGGGTACATAGAAGCATGATGAGTGTCATTCCATGGGCTAGATTGTTGGAAGGGAGAAGAGCAAATGAAGGGTAGGCTGTCCTAAAACAAGGGCTCTTGCAAGCTCAAGGCATGGCTATTCCAACAAGAAGGAAACAGTAGGGAATCCAAGAAGCTAATGGGGATGAACAGAAAACTCCATTAAGAACTAAGGAAGAAAAAGGAAAGGTTCACGGAAGAAGAGTATCTGCAGGTTCTAGCAAAGAGTATCTGCAGGTTTCGCAGCACAGTAGGTAAGCCATCTGAGGGCAATTCTGCACACGAGTAAAATAGGTTCGACCCAGTTCCCTGAGAAGGGTACTAACCTAGGTTGAAGCCATTGTTGTTCCCCACTGCAACCAGCTTGATCCCAGCTCAGAGGGCGGAATCATCCTGTGCCTCTTCGCCACTCCGTTCCGATTGGCTACTGTTCTACAGCCATGTTCCGTCTATCCCCACACACGCTATAAAAAAAACTGCCACAGGAATGGAGGGACGAAGGTGGCGTTTTTTGATTGGCCAGCTGTACGCATGCCCGAAACACTCAGCTGTGATTGGCTGAATGGGGGACTCCTGGCACCAGAGATTCCGCACTTTATTGGAATCAAGCTGAGTTCGAGCGTGGTTCCCTGAAAAAGTAGTAGTTCCCAACTGGAGTCAGAAATTTGACCGTTACACGGGGCGAAGCTGGTACAAAACCACGTCGATCCCAGTGGTTGTGCGGAGCACTTAGGTCGAACGCAGCTCAAACGTAGGTCAATAACGCAAGTGCGGAATCGACCTGAGAGACCAAAACTCAGAGTGAGCTGAGGCTGCCCATGGAGATTCACTGCAAACAAGATAAGCATCTTCATATGAAGAACAAACACAGTAAAAGAGGGGAGAGGCCAACTGTTGGGCAGAAATGGTGAAACTATGACAGAGGACAGAGAGAAAGCAGAAAGGCTCAATGCCTGTTTTTCCTCAGTTTTTCCCCTGAAGAAGAGAACAGGCTCACCTAAAGAGTATACTAGGCAAGGCAGGGCATCCAGATTGCTAGTTGACATGACTGTACTAGAAAAGTAGGCAGATGTGAACAAGTTACACTTCAACACAGAGGCGTAGCTGAGCCAAACTGTGCCCGGTGCGCATTCTAATTTTCCGCCCCATGACACCCCCCGCGGCGCCCCGCCTTCCCCCCCTGCGGCGCCCCCCCCCTGCCCTGCTTCCCCCCTTCCCACACTTACCTTAGTTCCTTTCCTTTTTCAGAACTTTTTCAGGCTGCAAAAGGCCTGTTCACAGTAAAAACAGCCTGATGGGAACTATACTTCCCAGGAAACCTGGTGAGCCCCAAGGTCTCCTGGGAACTGTAGTTCCTCAGGCCGTTTTTACTGCAAACAGGCCTTTTGCAGCCTGAAAAAGTTCTGGAAAAGGAAAGGAACTGAGGTAAGCGTGAAAAGGGGGTGGGGGTGCCACGGGGGAAGGGGAGGGGCCTGGGGGCAATTTTTCATGACTCCCCAGGCATGCGCCCAGTGCACAGTGCACCCCCCCTTGTAGCTCCACAACTGCTTCAACAAGGATAAGGTGAGTTCTACATCTGCGGAACAAACTGAGAAGCACACATACTGAAGGGGGTTACACTTCTGGGTAGCAATGTGTGTGAATAAGATCTTGGGGTATGGGCAGACTGTAAGCTGGGAATGAGCAGCCAGTGTGATGTAGCTGGAAAAAAGGCTAATTATATTTTCGGGTGTATCAGCAGAGTATAATATCCACATCACAAAATGTCATAGTCCACTGCATTGGTCAAGCCTCATCTGGAGCATTGTGTAGAGTTCTGGAGGCCTCACTTCACAACGATGCAGACAGAATGGAGCGCGTCTAAACGATGAGGAGAATCAGGGTCCAGAGACCAAGCACAAATAGAAAAGGCTGAGAAACTTGGGAATGTTTAGTCTGGAGAACAAGAGATTGAGAAAGGACACGATTGCTGTCTTTAAGTATTTGAGTGGCTGTCACTTAGAGGAGGGCAGAGGGCTGTCTCTGTTGGTAGGAAAGGACAGGACTCATTACAATGGGTATAAATTACAGGTGGAAAGGTACCGGCTGGATATTAAGAAAAAAAATTATAGTACAAACAGTTCAGCAGTGGACTGGGCTGCCTAGAGTGGTGGTGAGCTTCCCCTCACTCAGTGGCATAGCGCCAAGGGCCTTGGGGGGGCGATGTACCAGGCGCGTGGCGTGGCAGGGGCATTCTGGGTGAAGCGAGGCAGGGGTGCAGGCCGCAAACGTGCCTTGGGTGCAATTCCCTCTCGCTCTGGTCCTGCCCTCACTGGCAGTCTTCAAGCAGTTGCTGGATGACCGCTTGTCAAGAACACTTTAGGCTGATCTACCTTGAGCAGGGTTATGGACTAGATGGCCTATGGTCTCTTCCAACTCTATGATTCCATGATTCTATGGTTGCCAGCCTGAGGCAGCAAACAGATAGGGGACTTACCCAGCGTGCGGGGGATTTTGCAACATGACGTGGAAGCAACATCATGTTGCCAGTGATTCGGTATCATTTGGCCAAAACTCTGTGGTTTAACCACAGAACATTGGTTGAGTGCTAGACTGTCACCCAACATAACTGCTTATTTCAAATGTCTTCATTTTACTATGTTACCATCTAACACCACACTTTTTTACTGCATGTTTTTGGCTCCATCCCATAGGCAATTCAGGCTATGTTTGAGAGTTTCCCTTTTTTCCTGGTTTCCAGCCATCTTTCCCTTTAATGTGGCAACGAATCTGTTTGACTCTTCATGTAAAATGCTTTTCCTGTATTTGTTCTTGGTAGAAATCCAACTGATACCTACTGGGCAAATCTATACCCCTCCATCCCCTCCCCCCATTCCCCCATTCCACTCTGCATTTTTCTGTTCCATTTTTAAATTGCACAATGCATTGGTTAGTGTGTTGATTTGCTGATCTGCTATGAACACAAGCATGCTTGTGTACCCTTTACTGGTTTCCATGAGCCTTTTAAACAGGATTCAGAAACCAAAAATTATGCCCCCCCCCATCCTACAGTGGTTTTTTCCCCATTAACTTTTACCCCCTTCTCCACAGAAAAGGTTACCGAGTGCCATTCCCCCCGCTGTCCTCATCCAACCCATTTGCACTGGGGCATTGGTTTACTGGTCTGTCATAAACACACAAGTGCCCTTTTAGACATTTCCTTCCCACTTCCACCCCCAAGAAATCCATCAGAAACATGTTAAGCAAGACTGTGGAACTGAAAAGGATGCTCCCATATCCTTCTGTGTGTCATAGCATGGGTTTTTTTTCCAGCTGACCTTCTCCACTGTTACCCAGCTTTCACAGGTTGTGAACTTATTTCTAAGGAATCTCCACCAGCTGCTAAGAGTGTAACAGCACACAAATATCTTAAAGTAGCAATGGGGAAAATAACTTGGCTTGGCAATGCGAGAGGCAGGCTGGGTAGGGATCTTTTTAGACGATGTATACCAGAAACGGCTTGAAATGTATCTGCAGAGAATTCACAAAAGACCAAATTGCAGTTTAAATATTTTTATATAAGTTTTGGTTGCAAACAATCACACAGTGAGACGTTAAGGCACATACACACAGTTCCTAAGTATATAGATAGGGAGGAAAAGATAGGTGGGAAGATAGACTGGTATTTGGGGAAGCGTTACCTAAATTCAGTTGAAGAAGATCTTGGAGAAGGCAAGGATTCAAATGACCAGCATCTGAATCCAGGCGAAGGACGAATTCATGTCTCACACCAACAAGACAAAGGGAGGTTCAGGTTAGCGATGAGCACTGGAGTTGGGGTGCACAGTACTTTTATACCCTTCTGCGTGGGTAGGGGCGGGGACAGGTAAGTTTAAGTTTCATTTTCCTAAATTCTCTGGAATTTCCCATGCTGGTCTTGCTGCCTTGAGCTAATCAAAAGCTCATCTATTGTTCTAAGTACCCGGGACAATGGAGTCAATTGCTCTTAGATTAAATCAGGAAGCACGGAATGGCTTTATGCAGAGTAACTCTTTGGAGCCTCCACTCAGGTTATTCAAATTTGGCTGAGGCTTGTGATTAGGAAGGGATTGATTGGTTTATGGAGATTGTATCAATAGGTTGAGGAAATGCAAGGAAGCAACCATTTGTTGCAGAGCCATTTTCTGAAAAGGTGTAGTGAAATGTAGCATCAGATTCCAAGGAGGTTTTCAGTGTCTATTGTGTCAAAGTAGTTCAGTGAGGTGTGGTAATCAAGACCATGTCCATAGTTAATGAGCCTTCCAGATTCTCACTGGAGTAACTCATTCATTGATTTAATCTTGCTAAACAGATCTTTTGCCTGTGGCCTGCTTCTAAGTGGACACACTGCTACACACACAAAAATATGAGAGGTGGCTTCAGCCAATGTAGTTTAACAGGAAATTTTTCTGAAATAATATATATTGGGGTGTCAAGGGCAAGGCTAACACCACAGAAGAAATGGTTGCATGGTCCTCCCCTTCTCCCTTAATTTATCAACAGTGTCCAGCATTACTAGTGTGCCTGCGCAAAGAAAATGAAGGGGGTTGACTTTATGATGCTGCCGAAGACAACATCACTGGTGGCAATGAAGATCAGCCTCGAGACACCCACATATGTGCATAACAGGAGAAAAAAGCAAACCTAATGCATGGGGGGAAAGGAAGGGTGGGTTGCTCACCACCAACTGATTGTTAAGCTTGAAGATCAATCCTGTACAAAATCAGAAGCAAGTGCAGTGTGTAGTATAGCCCAATGATGTCACTTCTAGGTCATATCAGAAGGAAATGCCAGCTGTCTTCTCCCCAATTTCCCCTGGAGCAGCAGTGGCGTAGGAGGTTAAGAGCTCGTGTATCTAATCTGGAGGAACCGGGTTTGATTCCCAGCTCTGCCACCTGAGCTGTGGAGGCTTATCTGGGGAATTCAGATTAGCCTGTACACTCCCACACACGCCAGCTGGGTGACCTTGGGCTAGTCACAGCTTCTTGGAGCTCTCTCAGCCCCACCTACCTCACAGGGTGTTTGTTGTGAGGGGGAAGGGCAAGGAGATTGTCAGCCCCTTTGAGTCTCCTGCAGGAGAGAAAGGGGGGATATAAATCCAAACTCCTCCTCCTCCTCCTCCTCCTCCTCCTCCTCCTCCTCCTCCTCCTCCTCCTTCTTCTTCTTCTTCTTCTTCTTCTTCTTCTTCTTCTTCTTCTTCTTCTTCTTCTTCTTCTTCTTCTTCTTCTTCTTCTTCTTCTTCTTCTTCTTCTTCTTCTTCTTCTTCTTCTGTATTTATCTCTGTGCCCAGGAGGGTGTAGAAGAGAGTGGAAGGTCTCTTGCCAAAGAGAGAGACCTGGCTTCTAAGGTATTACAGATAATTCCCTCCTCTACATAGCCATTGATTTAACCTTCAGACACTGGGAAAAGGCTTTTCCTGATGAACTTTGGGTATAGGGAAATTCCTGGGGGAACAGGCATGCTGTCTAAAACAGCCAGAGCTTTTGGTAAATTAAAAATTTCAATAAATACATTTCATGGAATTGTTTCCTTCAGAAACCCAACCTTCCAATTTTGCCTGGTGAAGACCTCAAGGAGATCTGTAAAACAGAATAGCTAAGGACAAATGCTTTCCAAAAGTTGATTCTTATGTTGCCCTACAGTGAAAACTATTCATAGTCATCAGTCAATTAGCTTAAAAAATAAGTGTACGAAAAATTTAATGCTTGTTCACCAGCATACTCAGCTTTGAGATGCTTTAATATTTTTGGCTGTCCTTTCTGACCCAATTTAACCTCCCTCCCTCTGCATCGTGATGCTTTGGTCTGCATGAATGAAAGTTACACATGCTGGATTAGGTCTTCTTTCATCACCAAGAGTGTTCAGTTTGTTTTCTTCTTTGTGTTTTCATAAGAGGTTGGTTCTTTCCAGAGAGCTCCCTGAGGGTTCTTCAATTCGCCGAGTCCACTGATTAATGTATGTAACTAATTGCAAATGTAAATATTTAAAAGGAATAAATTTTGTAATTGTGTAAACAACTTCGAAGATACGCCGGACAAAATGATGCTCTGATGCAAATCCAAAGTAACTCATTGATTCAGGTGGTCTTCAAGCTGAACCAAATTACTTTAAATCAAAGACTCCCAGGGCTTATGTCAATGGTTTTCAAGCTATGTTCTGGGGCACCTTTAGAAGTTTATTAGAACTCCTTCACAAGAAGAAAATAGCAATAACTAGCATTGCTATAGGGCATTCAGTGTTTAAAGCACTTCTCATACATAATTGCAGAAATCCTTTTACCAGTATTATTATTATTCCCATATTGCAGACTAGAATCTTCAGTGAAAGCATCAATAATAGCAGACAAGCTTTTGTAGAAAATATCCTGCCTTCCTACTCCTTTCTCCTACCATATGTAGCTGTGGAGGGAATGTTCAGTGCCATTTGGATCACATCTCTGAATATATTTTTCATGTGTGGGCAGATCTGTGGATAACTAAGTCCGTGTCAGGAGGATGCTATCTAGCGATTGAGGTGCATTCCTGTAACCATGGAACTGCTTAAAATAACAAATTGCTGCTGCTATTAAGATATATGTAACCAGCCTGCTATATGTATCCACTGCCATCTGTGCATTCTTTCCTTGATATTTGTTTTATGGCTTCACACACTTGTAGACAACAAGGCTTCCCCTGGCCCTCTTGTCCCATGGGAATAATGTTGCATTTGTTATCTCATGAGGCAGGAAGCCGGGTGGCTTTCTTTGAGATGGTAGTGAGGGGGCCTCAGCAAGCCTGCCTGGAGCCTTGCCAGGTGAGCTGCTGAGAGGGGTGATGTGGAGAGGAACCTAAGAGGGCTGCCTGATGCTACACCAGGTGAGGCAGGAAGAGAGATTGGTGGATTCAACACAGCATAAATATCTTTAGGATGTTATGAAAAGATCTTCTTTTCTTACGCGGGCTTGCCTTTAGCCATGATCCGGAAATTAAAACTCATTCAGAGTGCAGCAGCCAGGCTGTTTACTGGCAGTTCGAGCAGGGATCAAATTACACCGATCCTATACCATCTGCACTGGCTGCCGATTGAGTTCCAGATTATGTTTAAATTGTTGGTTTTGACCTTCAAAGCCGTTCGTGGTCTCGGACTTGCATACCTGAGGGACCCCCTCTCTCCATATTGCCCCGGTAGGCTGCTCTGCTCCTCGGAGGAGGACCTACTCGTGATCCCTGGCCCAAAAATGATCAGGCTGGCCTCGACGAGGGGCAGGGCCTTTTCAGCCCTGGCCCCTACCTGGTGGAACAGGCTCCCTAGAGAGATCAGGGCCCTGCGGGACTTACAGAGTTTCCGCAGGGCCTGCAAGACGGTCCTGTTCCGCCAGGCGTTTGGCCAGCCTGGTTAAAAATGCATCTACTGTGTCATCTGGCCTCCCGTGGGCACAAGGGGGGGGAGGGGGGTAGCCAGACGCCATCCACATTTTTAATTGGTTCTGTTTTTATGTAATTGGTATTTAAATTATGTTTTAATGTCTGTTTTAACCTGTTGTGAACCACCCTCAGCCCTCAGGGGGAGGGCGGTATATAAAACTAATAATAAATTTTAAAAAATCTGTCTTGGCATTTTGTGCTTCCACAGCATGGGAGAACATAAGCATTGTCACCCAAAATATTTTTTTCTGTCCACTGCACAGAGCTGTTGTCAGTTTCACAGTGGCACCCACCATTTTGTGTGCTGCAGCAGATTTTCTGTGAAGATTCCCCACTGAGGTTTCCTCTGCTTGCATCTCATCTGTGTGCGATTTCACTGTGTTAAAAGAAGACGAATAAAGTTTGTTTAGCCTTGTGATCCCATGCACATGTCATTTTTCCTTTTTTTTTTGTTTGGAGGGGGATGTCTGCAAAGCTACAGCAACACAAATATGCCCATTTTGCAACTTTTCTAATCGTGTCACCATAGCTTCACAGACAGCCCCCTCAACAAAAAAGGAAAAATGATGCATGCATGGGATTGTCAGCTGTGTATTTCCTAAAATGTATACAGAATCCTCTGCAATGTCCAAAGCTTCCATAACAGCCACTCAGAGATTCCCTGGTGAACAAGCCTGTGAGGAAAGGTAGAAAGTTAGAAAACAATGGCTACGGTTTTGTTGGAAACACCAGAAAGAGTCAAACCATGTGTGGTAACTCATCTGACAGAATTTTTAAGGTGTCTGAGAGAGGGTGGGGTTTTTTTTGTTTCAAGAGATAACACAATATCAAACATCTACTTTTATGCTGAAGCCTGTTCTAAGAAAGAATATGAAAGAGAAATGGCCCACGTATGGGGAATTGCTGAACATTAAAAATGACAAATGGGAACTGAAACCCATCGAGGACACAGCAGATATTGTAAAAAACTGGTTCCATTATTACCAATTACTGGAGACATTTAGAACTGACCAAAAGAATATGGATTTTGATACACAAATGACAGAATTTGAAAGTAAGGTTTGTACAAATGATGAGAAATTGATTACTAAAATATATATGATGTTATTGAAATGGGATACAGAGCTTCTAAAGCCTGTAATGATTAAGTGGGCCAGAAATATCAGCAGGTATATTAATTTGGAGCAATTTGAAACATTATGGAAAAGTTATTTGAAGTAAAAGAAAATCATTATAAAATGATGCATACATAGTGTTTTGCGCCAAAAAAAAGCCTGGCAAAAATGTATAAAGATATATCTAATATATGTTGGAAATGCCAAAACATGAGGGATCCTTTTTTCATATGTACAGAGGCTAAAACCTCTGGTTATGTACAGAGACTAAAACCTTTGGGGACATGAAATACAGAAAAATCTGAATATAACAATGAAGAAAAAGCCTGAAGTTTTTTTCTACTGGGACCAATGGGAGATTATATCCCAAATCAATATAGATTTATGTGTACTGCGACAAGGACATTGTATGCACACAAATGGAGAGAGGGAAAAATCCCAACAAAGAAAGATTGGATACAGAAGGTCACAAAATATTCAGAAATACCAAAATTAACAATCTTATTAAAGGACAGTAATACAGAGAAGTTTGTAGAAAGCTGGAAAACTTTCACGAACTACCTATTGAAAAAATATGGTAGAACAGAAATAATTGCAGATTGGAGATATAAAAGAAACCAGTAGAATAAAATACAATATTAGAAATAAAAAAGTGTATAACTGATAAATTGTTCCATTAAAAAAAATAGATACATGAACCTAGAATGGGTTAGAATTTAATAATGAGATAGTGGGAAGTCATTAATTGGTTATTTTTCTTTTTTGTATTTCATGTTTTTGTTTTATATTGGTGTGGTGGGGTATGAAAGTGTTTATGTTTTTTCTGTATTATTGTTCTTGTGTATGTTAAGAAATTTTAATTTAAAAAAACCACCTACTTTTATAAAACTATTTACAGTAGACCGTGAAAAGATTCAATAATAATGACATTTCTGGTACAAGAAATTGAATTCTATTCTTGCAGTCATAAATTACAAAAACAGATTAGACTAAAGCCGTGGCCCCTTCTGGCTTGCCTGTACACAAATCTTTAGCCTTCCCCAAACACCCCTCTAACTAACCATTCCTTCTCTTATTTTTCCTTCCAGAGGGCTCTACTTAGCTGTGATATTTTATTACAAAGACAACATGTTAGTAACCAATGAAGATCAGATCCCCATTGTGGAAATCGATGACTCTCACTCCAGCTCCATTATGCAAGATTTTCTCTGGTTCACCAAGGTATGGTAACAACCTATCCCCATGTGACTGAATTCCTCATCTGAGTTAGAATGGTGGCCATGTAAGGCCCCTTCCGCACGGAGGCGAAAGGGGTTGGGTTGGCGTAATCCACAGTGACCCGACGACGCTGGGAACGTCCGCATGGATGGTCCCAGAACTGGCTGGGACAACGGTGCCGCGGAGCGCCGTCGCCCGGCCGACCCGGCTTGTCCCTGGCCCTCCAGCACGTCGCCGAGGCCTGGAGACACACACCCCCGACCCTGCGCGCCTGCTTGAGCGTCGCAGGGCAGGGGGGCATGTCCCTGGGGCTCCCTGGGGACGGCGTTTTTGCCGTCCCCAGGGCGCCATTAAACGCCCGTGCGGAAAGGGCCTAAGAGCTTGCGCATATATATTGTTTGCTCCATAAGCAAAGGGCCATATTGTTCTGGATCAGGCTATATAAGAAATCCAAAAAAAATGCCTACTTGAGAGCCAGCATGCTGTAATGGTTAAGAATAGGTGGACTCTAACCTGGAGAAACAGATTTGATTCACCACTCCTCCACATGCGCAGTGGACTCTAATCTGGTGAACTGGATTGATTCCCCCGCTCTTCCACATGAAGCCTGGTGGATGACTGTGGGCCAGTCACAATTCTTTCCAAACTCTCTCAACCCCACCTACCTCACAAAGTGTCTGTTGTAGGGAAGGGAAGGTGGCCATGTGTCAGGACTGAGCCTGTCAGTGACGGACGGCAGGCAGAGCAGGGGGAGGCGGTTCACCATTCTTTGATACTGGGCGAAGGTCTGGTGCCCTCCCCTCGCCACCCCAGGACATCCCGGACACAGATCTTATCGCAGGGAAGAGTGAACTGTTCCCAGGCTCGCAATGTTTTGTGGTAAATGCTTTGTAGTTTTTAGGAGGATAGTAGGAGCCGTTTGGTTCGGTGGGAGGGGGCAACAGGATATAGTCAGTGGTGGGATCCAAAAATTTTAGTAACAGGTTCCCATGGTGGTGGGATTCAAACTGTGGCCTAGTGCCAATGGGGCTGGGTGGGGCACGACAGGTGTGGCCGGGCATTCCTGGGGCGGGGCATTCCTGGGCTGGGCTGTGGCAAGGACACAGCCGCTGCACCGGTCCTTGGGCGGGAAACGAATGCACACAGGCGCAGGCTGCCACACACACCGGTGCACCTCCTGCTAGACTGCTTCAATTTCTGCACGCTACCTCTGAGAGGAGGGGTGTAACTAAGGCAAAAATCATGTGGCAAAATCACCCATTAGTAACCCCCTCTCGGCACACAGAAATAATTAGTAACCTACTCTCGGGAACCTGTGAGAACCTGCTGATCCCACCTCTTGATATAGTTGGTGGGTGTGAGTGGGAATCGCCAGACTCCTCTTTGACAATGTTTCCTATGCTCTGGAATAAAGGCTTTAGAACAAATCTACAGTTTCCATTGTTTTCAAACCTGAGGTCTGACACCATGAAGGAGATTGAAGTTGTGCTACAAATGGTGTTGCTTGCTGTGAGGAAAATGGAGGGTGAAAATAGGGCTCAGGGAAATACATCTGTACAAGAAATCTTGTCGTGACAGACATTCGCTCCTGGTGCACGGCAGATACCTTGTGCATAATGGGGTTTGGTTTTAATGAGTATAGAGCCATAATTATTATTAATTAATTTGATATTTACTGTTTTTATCTGTGCTCTATCTATGTATTTTGTTTAACTTGTTGTTCACCACCCTGAGCCCTCTGGGGGAGGGCGGTATACAAGTATAATTAACAGATAGATAGATAGATAGATAGATAGATAGATAGATAGATAGATAGATAGATAGATAGATAGATAGATAGATAGATAGATAGATAGATAGATAGATAGATAGATAGATAGATAGATAGATAGATAGATAGATAGATAGATAGATAGATAGATAGATAGATAGATAGATAGATAGATAGATAGATAGATAGATAGATAGATAGATAGATAGATAGATAGATAGCGATCGATAGCAATCGATCGATAATGGGCTGTGGCAACCCTGGCTTCCCTTCTTTTCATCACATGATTCTGATGTCATGTGACTTCTTAACACATATTTCAGATCAGTGGGTCTGATGATCAGTGGGTTCTTAGCCTCGGTAGGTTGAACAGTACCACAGTAATGTGCCAACAAAATTTATTCCAAAATTTATCCCTAAATACATGAAAGTACTGCGGGTCAAGCAAAGAGGCAAAGAAAGATGGTTACATCATGAGCAAAATAAGATTTCCTATTTTACAGTTACACTTGCTGTTACTTTAGTAATGAATAAAGGTCCCTTCTGCTTGTGACAGCTTTACCTTCCCATAACTTTTTGAGACCTTTTCTTGTAGTATTTGTAAGCCATATTTAGTTAATCCAAGGTTTAACTGAGGAAGAACTCCTTTCCTCTTTGAGTGAGGAGAGGGGCCTTCCAGTAAGGGTATAGACACCCTGGTTAGCCTTTTAATGCCTATGAACTATTCTATTTGGTATTAGATAACAATAGTAAAAGAGGAAGAGTCAGTGGTGATAGTCTACCAAATACTTGTGAGAGGTAGTGATGCCAGATTGAAAAGTATATCGCCTACCATGAAGCTCCTAGACCAGTGGTGGCGAACCTTTGGCACTCCAGATGTTATGGACTACAATTCCCAGGGGCTGATGCGAATTGTAGTCCATAACATCTGGAGTGCCAAAGGTTCGCCACCATGGTCCTAGACACATGAATAATTATTGCAGGATAGTGCACAGATGGACTATGAGAGGAACGTGCTATTTACAGAAGGTTAGACGCAACACCTTTCTTCCACAACACCTTTCTTTCACAACATTATGACCCATAGAAATGTGAAAATGAACAAAAGCTACTTTTGGAAGCCAAATTCATTCATTCATCCACTCGCTCATTCCAATTATGCCCTGTGTCTTGCAGCTCTCTTGTATGTGGGATGACATCAGGTGGCTGAGGCACAACATGTCCGTCACCATGTCCTCATCCACAGCTCTTCAAGCCAGGCAGAAGATGCTCGCTGCAACAGCCCAGTTACAGGTTAGTGATAACACCATGCATTTTTTTCAATAGCAGGCTTTGGGCAGTTTTGTGGTCCCAGAAGGAAGGAGCTGTCTTTCGCTTCAGCAGTTCCCACTGGTTTATCTTCTGTAGCGCGAGAGAGGGCGTGATCATCTGCTATGAAGCGAGTAGCACAGTCCAGCACCTCAGCCAGAGGTCATCAATAAAGAGCGGCCACAACTTACCGCGGCTGCCATTGCTGGTGGGGAAGGGACAGCCTCCTAGGTAGCTGCCACCTTTCCCATTGCCCAACGAGCTCCTAACAGCTCGCGAGGTTTCTGCTTTGCTGTGCCACGCGGGAGCAACAAGCCTCCAGGGCGCCAGGCAGTGACGCCTCGAAGCCCTGATCGCCAATCTGGAGGAGGTGGGGCCAGGCAGCCTGGCCATTTTAGAGCCGGGCCTGGCCTAATCCCTCCCTATATTTTGCCGTGGAGCTTGTAACCACGTGTCCCACCCACCTCTCCCTGTTTTGACATTTTGTTAATGCATGCCTACTCTGTTGAAGGGTTGGCGGATTGCGCATGGGGGACTGATCTTTAGCTTGGGGGACAGCGGGCAAAAATGCCCATGCTTTTTTGGGAACCTCCTTATGAGGTTAGGGGTGGAGCAAGCCAAGGGGTAACCTGCCCAGACTGGGCTTCTAAGTGGCTTGCACCCCTGGCAGCAAAGAGTCTTCAGGAAATTGTGGCAACCTACCATCTGGAATCTCTCACCAGCGTGTGTTAATTTTTTTCATCGGCAGGCATGCTGAGAAAAATTTAGGTGGCTGGGGGACAGCACTCGTGCTGTGCAGCACACAGGTCATAAGATCAGACCCCCATGCTGCGCCTTACGCTTTGTTGTTACCTTGAACCAATTTAAAATAACTTACCACACACAAAGTGATGTTGTATTTCACATTTATTTCATGAAGAGCTAGGAGGGTTATTAGCTGCTTCCCTCAAACAGCAAATCTTGAGGTTGGAAGAACGAAGCAGAAAAGAAGTGAAATGTGACACAGCAAATTAATAGCCGTTTCCCAAGGAGCACAGATTGAGAAACCCCATCACCCATTCACCCATGGTTGGTGAGGGTATACACTTCACAAAAAAATCATTGGTCACCAACTGAGTGTCGTCCAGCACAAATAACCAGCTCATGAAGATTGACTCAGTGTTTGAGGAGGAAGAACAGGCCCCAGCCCCTTGCCTTCTTGCAGTTGCCCAATGATCTGTGGGATGCAAATGTGCAGAGGAAGTAGTTGTATGCACACAACTACTGTTGGTAGTTGTGCTGTGTTGGTAAGTAGCCACAATCATCCATGCAGTGGTCTCCTCCAGGCTTGACTATCGTAACTCATTACATGCTGGCCTGCCTTTGAATGTGATCTGGAAACTTAAACTCACTCAGCATGTGGCAGCCAGACTCCTCACAGGCAGTCTGTGTACCACCTCTTGTACCACCTCCATGGGCTTCCCATCAAGTTCCAGGTCATGTTCAAAGTGTTGGTTTTGACCTTCAAGGCTATTAGTGCCTTGGACCTACATACTTGACGGACTGTGTCTCCCTATATTGCCCTGTTAGGTCCCTCTGATCTTCGGAGGAGAATCTACTGGAGGTCCCCAGCCCGAAACACATCTGTCTGGTCGCTACTAGGGCCTGGGCTTTTACAACCCTGGCCCCACTCTGGTGGAACAGGCTCCCTAGGGAGATGTAACAGGGATTGGACGGTCAGACTCCCTTTTTGGAGTCTGCCTCACTCCAACTCTCCCCAGAGGAAAAAATAAAGCCCCTGACAAAAATGGAGGGAAACTCTGTGAGAGAGTTTTGGCTTTTACGCAGCCAGACACCACCCTCTGTAGACACACAGGAAAATAGGCTGGAACTCTTTGGTAACGTGAAACAGAATTTGTAAAGTTTATTTGGCTAGAAATGACAATACTCAGTTGACTTTTGAGAGGTTTTAAACAGCTTGTTGGTTACAAGAAAGTAAGAACTTGTTTCTTGAAGGGAGGTTATTCAGTCAGTTACACTAAAGTTTTTCTCGTTTGGTGGTCACTCGCCCAATTGTAGGCCACTATACTCCCTTCTCTTAAAAGAGGTTGTGGTTCTTAAGCTTTTATCATACACACAGGTTCTGATTTACTTCCGCTTTCTCTCACAGAGGTTTCAGCTTTTAGTTGTTACACACACAGACACTAGATTTTCTCTGTTCCACACCCTTTCCAGTTCACATAAAAATCCAAGTCTTAGACTGGAAGGACTCTGGCTTAACACTCGCCACCTTCCCGTTCAGTCCCCTGTTAAGGCCTAACTGCCCCCTTTATGGACTGGTCTTCTGGCTGGGTATTGAACTGGGGTTGGACAGACACTAGTCTGGACAGCCAAGCTGCCAAGCACCTGAGCGGCGGATTCACCTTCCACCAAGCCCAGGGCTTCCCCTCACACTCTTTCAAGCCTCCTCAGCCTGAATAGAGCAGTCTGACTACTGTCAGAAGGCACAAGCAGCGACAGATCTCTCTCCCCTGATCTGCACTCTCAGCTTTCTGGATCTTAGTCCAAGAGCGAACCAAGACTAAAGAACCCTCAGCACTCCTGCTGCCTCCTTTTCTTCTCCCTGGCAATTTTCCTTCAGCCAATCAGGACTGAGCAGGACTTAACTATTTCAGGGCAGTCTCTCCCTGGAAACCACTTAGCAAATATGGCCATTTGTCACAGGAGACAAGGGCCCTGAGGGACCTACAAAGCTTCCTCAGGGCCTGTAAAACAGAACTGTTCTGCAAGGCATTTGGCCAGCTGGATTGATTACAGACTCAGGCAATCCAGGCCTCCGGAGGGCCCGGTTGGGGGGTGGGTGGGGTTTTTTTTGTTACCGCCATCTGTTGTACATAAGTTCCTTTTTAGTATTTATTGTTGTTAGTTTTAAATGGGTTTAACTGAATGGATTTCATGACCTTGGTGAATTCCGCAGGGCCTGTAAGACTGAGTTGTTCCGCCAGGCCTTTGGAGTGTCCAGTGGCTCGAGGTCGCCCCCTCTCCCCTTCTTTGCTTTCCTCCTTGGCTCTTTTTGCTCCCTATCTTTTTATAATTTATTCTTTGCATTATTTATTGTTATTTTTTAGGGAGAAGTCCGGCCGCTCCCTCCTTTCTGGGGTGGTTTTAAAGGAATTGGTTTACGGGCCCCCATTATTATTGTTACTGCTTTTGACCCATCGCTGTTTAAATGGTTTTAATGGTTTTAATGGATTTTAGTATATATGGTCACTATTGTGACCCTTGTTATATATTGTATATAGATAGTGTTGTGCACCACCCAGAGCCCCTTGGGGATTGGGCGGTCTATAAATAAATAAATAAATAAATAAATAAATAAATAAATAAATAAATAAATAAATAAATAAATAAACAAACAAACAAACAAACAAACAAACAAACAAACAAACAAACAAACAAACAAATAAATAAATAAATAAATAAATAAATATTGTATAATTTTATGTTGTTCACTGCCCTGAGCCCCTTGGGAAAGGGTGATCTAGAAATTTAAAATAGAAATAAATAAACAAATAAAATCAATTAGCTAAATAACAAGTTTTGTAAATGGGTAAAATGAATAAATACAAGAAGTCAGCTTCTGGGGTTCTCTGGTATTTAATTCTGAATCCCTCTGCCAAAAATTTTGCTACGTTCAGCTTGATCCTGAAGTTCTTGTCTTTTCAGGTAGTAAATGCAAGCATCCTTTCAGATTTGTCAACGGGGGAGAATCCTTTGTTGGCTGTCATGATGCTAAAACTTGCAAGATAAAAGAATGTGCTGCAGCATTTCAATGTCCTAGAAATTACAGGGATAAACCTAACATGAAGGTTTTCTTATGGGAATTCATTTAACCTTGCTTTTGTAAACAGCTTACGATAATTAAAAACAAGGTCTTCAAATAGTTTGCAGACTTTATTAAATTCTTTGAAAGGAATATATACTGATAAGTCGAGCACATTAAAAAATTAATTAGCACAATAAAAATTTGTTGACCTCCATTTTCCCACCCATCTGAGAAATGAGTATCTTACATCATATCTATCTGACATATGTCATATATATATATATACATATACATATATATATATATATATATATATATATATATATATATATATATATATATATACATACATACATACATACATACATACATACATACATACATATATATATATATATATATATATATATATATATATATATACATACACACACACATATACATATACATATACATATACATATGTATATACATATAGATAATTCAAATAACAAAGATAAAAAACAAAAAACCCAAGTACAGTGTGTGTGTGTGTGTGTGTGTGTGTGTGTGTGTGTGTGTGTGTGTGTGTGTGTGTGTGTGTGTGTGTGTGTGTGTGTGTGTGTGTGTGTGTAAACACTAGCAGGGTACCCGTGCTTCGCTATGCATACTTCATCACAGGCTCTCTATGAATTTCGGGGTGACATTCAGCATACTTCTTTACAGCCTGTTTGTGAACTTTGGGGTGACATGCAGCATATTTCCTCACAGCCTGTCTGTGGACTGATGGGTTTGTTTTCGTATTATGTTGCAGCAGCTTCCTGTAGTTGTCTTTTTCTAATGCAATGTGTTATTGCTCTCTTTCACCTGGTGGGCCCAAGACAGGATGCCCTTACTAGCAAGGCCAGAATCCTGCAAAGGCTCAGTTTTCCTCTCATGTTGCTATTTTTCACTCACAGAGGCTTTTGCCATAATAAGCTGCAATACAGACACTTCTCCTTTTATTGCATTCTCCCTTGCATTCCCTTCTCTGCCTTTGTCTTCTTCGTGCAGCTGGTTCATCACTTAGGGCTGCTGAGGTCTCTGCCAGCTGCACCGCATCTAGCTCAGCTTCAGTCAGCAGAAAATAACTTTGTTCTGTCTGGCTCTGCCTTGGCTAGCAACGAAGGTCTTGGAACTGACTCTATTGTTTACATCTCCTCGCAAGGAACCAGTTCTGACCTCACAGTGTCTTCAAGCTCTATGTCAGAGTCCTCATCACCCAGAGACTTGATCATGACACATTTTATGCCAAATGTGCCATTCACAGTGTTAGAAATTATGTCTCAAGTCCCCAAAGGCTGAATTACAGGCCTGTAGAATTATTGGAGGGGGTGTGTGTGTGTCCTATGGTAAAAGAAATGGATTACTTATTGTTGTCTTACAATCTCTTTAGGGTAAAGGAGAGGAATACTATTTGATTTTCTTTTAATCTTTTCAGGCAGCAAAAGAGAAGAGGGCCCCGTAAGGATACTGTGTGCATTTGAGGGGATGCCTCAAGCTAAAATAGCTACTTAAAGCCATGTCTAAAGGGCATTCACTGTGCTGGCTATTTTGGAGCACTTGGCTTATAAATAATTTTAATAATGCCGTTCTGAAGTAAATAGTTCCTGTTGGGTACAGATAAAGTCTGCTCAAAGTGGCCTTATCTATCAGATGAGAACGTTGTGAAGGTTAATGCTTCCATACTTCTTCTACTTCCATAAACACACAATGTGCCACATTGTCCATTCAGATTTTTCCTACCCGCTTTTAAACAACTCCCACTTGAACCAGCTTACTGCAGATCTTTTGAAAACGTTCCAAGCAGGGAGCATATTTAAAATGCTGGGCATTTTTCTTGGAGACATCTGGGCATCACTTCAGAAGCTGATGGCTGGAGTTAGTGTGCTGGCTCTTATAAGGAGGTACCTTTATTAAGGGAGCAGAAGATGAACCCTGCTGGAAGAGACCAACAATCCATCTTTCCAGTGATGGCCAGCCTGATGCCTCTAGGGCACCAGTGGCCAGTCAGAAGGCTGTGGGATGGTGACACAGCACCACCCAGTCTCCCTCCAGACATCTCATCTGAATGCCCCTCATCCAGTGGTGGGATCCAAAAATTTTAGTAACAGGTTCCCATGGTGGTGGGATTCAAACGGTGGCGTAGCACCAATGGGGCTGGGTGGGGCATGATGGGGGCGTGGCCAGGCATTCCGGGGGCGGGGCATTAATAATTTCTCTGTTACTGTAAAAAACTCTTACTGTAAAAAAAAAGTTCCTAATTTCCAGCTGGTATCTTTCTGTCCATAATTTAAACTCATTATAGCAAGTCCTATCGTCTACTGCCAACAGAAACAACTACTTCTCCTCTAATTGACTGCCTGTCAAATACTTAACACTTTCAAATACTTAATTTTGATTCTAGAAATCAAAAGGAGGCCACTTTCCTTAAACAAGGAACTTTACCATATTTCTAAAACATGTTTTTAAAACAGCCCAACAGGGAGAATTATCCTGTTTTCTACCTTCGCTAACCAGCCACATAGGAAACAACAGGACTTCATGGACCTAATGGAATTTCTAACGGAAAAGCAGACCCAATTAGTAACCCCCTCTTGGCAAACACAAATAATTAGTAACCCACTCTCGGGAACTGGTGAGAACCTGCTGGATCCCACCTCTGCCCTCATCCCCCACTGGTGGCCAGATGGGATCTGGCACCGCAGAAGATGCACGTGTCCAGACGGCCATACAATTCCAGTTGTTTTCAACAGTGGCCTTTTCCACACTCCAAGCTGTTTTCAATCCCATCGCTTACAGCCAAGTACGTCTATACTTCCCTCCTCCAAATGTT
Organism: Sphaerodactylus townsendi; assembly: GCF_021028975.2. Classification (NCBI taxonomy): domain Eukaryota; kingdom Metazoa; phylum Chordata; class Lepidosauria; order Squamata; family Sphaerodactylidae; genus Sphaerodactylus; species Sphaerodactylus townsendi. Next base: position 165,260,377 of record NC_059427.1, read on the forward strand.
GCTTCCTGATAACCATTTTTTCTTCTTTTCACACATGAGTCACCTGATTCGATGGTCCCCCAAAACAGGGCAAAAAATGAAAAAGGCAAGAAACTAGAAATTAAAAGGAGAGGGGTGAAGCGGCGAGGTGAGGGACAAAAAATGGCAGAACAAGCACCAAAGGGGAGGCTAAGCGACCTCACAAGGGGGCATGGATAATAGCCCACCATTTTGGCAGGAAAGAATGTTCAAATATGTTTGCATTGTGAAGAAAACTAGCCCAGAAATATTTCAGCAAAAAATATAATAAAAGTGTTTTCAGAAACAACAGAGCAAAAGCTGCTTGGAAACACTTCTGGAATCAAACCGGGGGAAACTAGTGTGGACCTCCACTGAGGAAATGTTCTATTGTCATCCTGAAAACGTTAGAAGTTACTTGTGCGGAAAAGGCCAGGAGTTGCAAAGGAGAACAGAATTGCCACTTGAATTTTTCCTCTGAACTAATTTTTCATTATGGAATCCATTTGATTTTTCAGTAATTTTTGCCAAAGTCCTGGGAATTATTCTGAGTTATCATTTTTGTCAAACACATGTGCTTTTTTCTCTGTTCCAAAGACATTGGCCAATTCTTTGGGTTTCACTAACAAAGAACATATTTCCATTTTCAAACTTGGATTTCCCTTTAATTAAAAGTGGTTTGCATCCGAGGAGAAAGGCTAGAGCTGTCAAATACGTTAATAGAGGGCCAGCTTAAGACATGTGGAGGCCATAAGCTACTCCAAGTCTAAGAGATCCCATGGCATTATCAAAAACGATGATTAGTCATTTTGGTAATTTTTAAATATTTAGAGTCCCCTCATAATCCAAGTCCCTAAACTGTAGGTTATTTATCCTATGCACAAATCCAACTGTGAACTACCGATACGCCAAGAATGAATGTCAATAGTGTTCAAATATGCATCTAGGTGGCTGCATATGTATTGTTTTGGAAGACGGCATTGACAGGGAGAGACTTCTCTGCGTGTGGTGCTTTCTGACAAGAATTAGAGGCGAGCATCCAGTACAGCTGAACAGGGGGGGGGGGGGGGGCAAAATACCTTATCGGTATTTTTCCTTATTAGTATTTTTTGTAATTTTTTACCTGAAAAAAATGGCAATAAAAAAGAGCAAAAAAAACCCCACATTTCTGGGGACCTATTTAGTTTACCACCTTTTTTAAGAAAAGAAAAGATAACCCTTCTCCACCATTCCTCCATCACTTACCTGCAGCCTCGCTGGGCCCAGTGTTGAACTGTGCATACTGGCTCCAAATTCTACATGGGTCTCAAAAGCAGTAAGAACCAGTAGCATATCTAGGGGGGACAGGGGCTGTTTTTGCTCCGTGGCTTAGCCGGGGAGCATACCTGCTTCTCACCCTGCTTGTAGTTCCCCACTTCTTCCCCACTCTGTCCTTTGCTCAAGTCCTGAATGGTTTCCTACAAGCCCAGGGCTTTCCCATAAGCACAGCTCAAGCACCGCAAGCTCTTCTGAAGACTCTTTCATGCATGCACAGGCAGCCTCTGTTTCCTGCGTTTGGATTGGCTGAATCCCCCCACTCACGTTCACTGTCTTAGTTGTACATGACAAATCAGGCACTGAGAATCGGCACCCTCTAATAGTAGTAGTAGTAGTAGTAGTAGTAGTAGTAGTAGTAGTAGTAGTAGTAGAAGAAGAAGAAGAGGAGGAGGAGGAGGAGGAGGAGGAGGAGGAGTTTGGATTTATATCCCCCTTTCTCTCCTGTAGGAGACTCAAAGGGGCTTACAATCTCCTTGCCCTTCCCCCCTCACAACAAACACCCTGTGAGGTAGGTGGGGCTGAGAGAGCTCTGAAGAACTGTGATTAGCCCAAGGTCACCCAGCTGGCGTGTGTGGGGGTGCACAGGCTAATCTGAATTCCCCAGATAAGCCTCCACAGCTCTACCCTCTTGCCCCACCCCAAGCTTATTGTCCTTCTCATCTAGTTTTCATCAGCTACCTCACGACCATAGGAATCCCATCATCTGCTGACTCATAAGTTAGAACCTTTACAATCTCAGGAACTGGCAATTAGCTGTTATCACCTTTACAATGTTCTCTGCTGATAAAATAACACAAACACGCTCTGACCTGGATTCCTCTGGTATGATAGGGTTGGCAGATGAAATGCCTAATATATCATTATGGACCATTATGGACCATTTCATTATGGACCATTTTGACCTAGTTATTGTGATGGATGTTGACAGGATCATGGGATCAGTGAAGACCACTGCACGCACACTGCACTCTTGCCCATCCTGACAGCTAAAATCATGTGAAAAATGTGTAAATAAGCCCTTTGGTGACTATCATAAATCCAGGCATCTTCTCTCAAGCACTCAAACAGGCGGTCATCTGTCCACTATTCAAAAAAACCATCCCTAGATTTAAAAAGTTTTGCTAATTATCCATGTCATGGTAACAGCAAGCCTGGACTACTGTAATGCACTCTATGCGAGTCTCCCCTTGACATCAATTTGGAGACTGAAGTTAGTTGAAAACACTGCAGCTAGGTTATTATCAGGAGCTAGTGGGAACATGCATATTACTCTCAATCTGCAGTCACTCCATTGACTGCCCATCAATTAGCGGGCTCAGTTTAAAATACTGAATATCCAGTGGTGGGATTCAGCCTATTCGCACCTATTCGGTAGAACCGGTAGCTAATTTTTTTCTAGTTCAGAGAACTGGTTGTAATCCCACCACTGAGTCCTTTCAGAACCAGTTGTTAAATTATTTGAATCCTACCACTGTGAGTATCCCATGCGAAGCCCTCATTGGCCTTGATTTTGATTTACTGTGTAATCTGCCTGAAATCTCAGAGAGAAAAGTGGACTGTAAATAAATTCATAATCACCACCACCACCACCACCACAAATAATTTTGTAATGCTGGAACTGAAATTATTTTGGCCTATCCCAGTTAGACAATTTTTTCAAGACATTTCCAGAATTCTCGATTCACTGGAAGTGATGGAGCCACTCGTGTAGAACTGCGGTGAGGTTTGATCTATCTGTGAAGTCTGAAGAGGCTCCATGTGGATCTTGCAGAGGTCTCCAAGTCCCAGCAGTTTTGCTATCTGCATGTGTTTGGGTGGCAACTGTGACTCAGCAGTAGAGCTTTGCATGCTGAAGGTCCCAGTTTCAATCTGTTAAAAAGATCAGATCAGTAGCTAATGTGAAAGAACTCTACTTGAGTCTCTGGGGAGCTACCACAAGTCAAAGTCTACAATACTGACCTTCAGATTCAGTAGAAGGCAGTTAGTCAGCTGCTATGGTAGTTAATGGGAATGTTCCTATTATTCTCTTAATAAACCCTGTTCAAAGGAGAGCCATAATGCTCGCCAGGTTTAATGTTATGCCTTCTGCCTTGTTACATGGCAGATTTAATAAGCAAGAAAAGGCTAAAAGATTGTGCCCATGTAACGATGGCTCAGTTGAATCTCTGGCCCACCAATTACTACACTGTCTCAGATTCAAGGAAATCAGATCCAAGTATGTGAATCTTACTCCTTTACATTTAATTAGATTACACTACTTGTTGGACAACCCTGATCCTTCTCTCTGTATGATAGTGGCAGACTTTCTCCTGGAAATTACTAAACGCCAGTAGATTTCCTTCGACCTGTATTGTATATGCTTTTTAATCTGTTTTTTATTATTGTTGTACTGTTGTCTATGCCAATAAAGGCTTGCTTCTCTCTATTATTCTCTTCAGGTCACCTGATAGATGCAAAACTCCACACCAGCTGCTTATGAAAATGAGGGAATAATGTTTTGTTTGCCTTCCATTCCCACCAACCTCCCCTTTTCCCAACACAGAATCTGCTGGGTACACACAACTTGGGGCGAGTCTATTACGAACCAATCAAGGATCGGCATGGCAATATCATCATAGTGACCATCAGAGAAGTGGAGACTCTTTATTCTTTTTTCAATGGCAAATGGATGCAAATATCCAAGCTGCAAAGCCAGAGAAAATCCCTTTCGACGCCAGAGGAACCAACGGCATTAGACATCTTGCTCATCACGATCCAGGTATATATTTGGTCTTTATATGCCTAGGCATTTCCAATGACAAAAAGAAATCCGTTGAAATTTGGAAACTTTGGCCCATCATTCATGGAGTGCTTACCTTGAGGCTCTTCAGGAGGGAAGCAGCAGTGGCGTAGTGGCTAATAACAGTGGCTAAGAGCAAGTGCATTCTGATCTGGAGGACCCGGGTTTGATTCCCCGCTCTGCCGCTTGAGTTGTGGAGGCTTATCTGGGGAATTCAGATTAGCCTGTGCACTCCCACACACTCCAGCTGGGTGACCTTGGGCTAGTCACAGCTTCTCAGAGCTCTCTCAGCCCCACCCACCTCACAGGGTGTTTGTTGTGAGGGGGGAAGGGAAAGGAGATTGTCATCCCCTTTGAGTCTCCTGCAGGAGAGAAAGGGGGGATATGAATCCAAACTCTTCTTCTTCTGTATTGTCTTCTTCTTCTTCTTCTTCTTCTTCTTCTTCTTCTTCTTCTTCTTCTTCTTCTTCTTCTTCTTCTTCTTCTTCTTCTTCTTCTTCTTCTTCTTCTTCTTCTTCTTCTTCTTCTTCTTCTTCTTCTTCTTCCTAACTTTTCTCCATTTACACACGAGAAAGTGCCCCAATGCCTACTGTGCGGCTTGCTGCCATTTTGCCTGCCCTTGTTTTCGGTCATTCCTGGTCACTCGCTAGATTACCGCATTTTGAAAAGCCCTGTTCTTTTTTAAAATCATTTTATTGTGTCATCCCTGCTGTGATGGCACCTTTGTCTTTTTTTTTAAGCCACCCATAATTCCCCGTGGAAATGCCTGCAAGGAGTGGGTGGGGGAAGGCAGAGAGGAGTGGAAATGCCAAAGCTTCCATTATGAATGCTGCCAAGTTCCACTTTCCATGCACAGCCAGGGAAAATATCGACATTTGCCAGCTTTCAGGAACCACGGGGCTTCTGGAATCTGCAGCACCATAAGCGTGAAAGGGGGGGAATAGTGTCTTCCATCAAAACTCTGCCCCAAAATGTGTGCTCACCACGGGACAGAGCACAACTCTATAATAGACCTTTGTTATCTGCCAAGCCAAATGTCATCTGCTGTCAAGGCTGTAGTCAAAGCGAGGACCATTTGTTGCTCCCCACCCCTGGTTAATCCCACTTAGGTTAAATTAAAAAAAATTGTAGCGTGACAACTTTTTCCAATGGAAGCCTGTTTTCAGAATAAGAAAAAATTAACTTTGACAGACTCTGCTACAGTTGTTATGTCCTCCCCAGCCCAACTGTTGAAGGTCCGGAATGCCCCAGCAATAATATCCCTCCCCTCTACAAATTGGTGTGATTCTCTGTCCGGAAATGTTGCAATGACGTTGTTGGAGACTACAGTCAATGGCCCTTTCCGCACAAATCCCTTAATATGTTTCTGAAATATTCTCAATCTCCCCTTCCCCTACCCCTTTACAATAATGTATGTCGGCACTCACCCCCTCAAAACAGTCCCTGGCACTGTTATGTGATCCCCCCCCTTTTAGAGTTTGGTGTTGAATAGATACTCTAATGCTTTACAGCCTTGTACTGCATTCTATTCTCCTGGTATACTTAGTGATCTCCCCCCACCCCCCCAAAATAAAAGAACTAACAGAGAAATGCTGCAGCTAAACAGGCAAGAGGGAACTCAGAAAATGGCACCACAGAAAAAGTTCAGGGAAACATAGGCCATTTCCGCATGGCCACAGTGGGGGTTGGGTCGGCGTACATGATGCCAACCCAACCTCCCTGGGACCATTCGCACGAAAGGTCCCAGAAACTACCGGGACGACGGCGCCACGCTGTGCCGTCGCCCAGTCGACCTACCTTCTCTGCGACTGCCCTGCGCGACCGCTCCGGCATCGCAGGGCAGGGGGGCATGTCCCCAGGCCTCGGCGACACGCCGGACGGTCGCAGAGAAGGTAGGTTGACCGGGCACAGGGGGGAGGGATGGCGCCTTCCAGCCGCTGCCATTCACACAGCAGCGGCTGGAAGCCGGCATTTTCCGTAAACCTTGCTCAGGAAGCAAGATGGGAAAACGGCGGTTTCGTGCTGTTCAGGAGGAGCGAGGGCGACGTGGCTGCGAAGCAGCTGCACCCCCCATGCGAACAGCTCCCTGGGGATGGCGTTTTTACCATCCCCAGGGCTCTGTCTTAGGCCCGTGCAGAAAGGGCCATATTCAATATATTGCACAGCCACGGAAGATGTTTTTAATGTGATCCCAGTCCTGTTGTGGGAGGGAAGGCAGCAGGGTATCATCTGACCTTGGGCGCTTTCGCACATGCAGAATAATGCACTTTCAATCCACTTTGCAGCTGGATTTTATGGTGCAAAATAGCAAAATTCACTTACAAACAATTGCGAAAGTGAATTGAAAGTGCATTATTCTGTATGTGTGGAAGTGCCCTTAGTTAATTCTCAGAAACTGAAGCTAAAACTAAACTAAAACTGAAACTAAAGCTAAAACTAAAACTAAGGCCATTTCCGCACGGCCGTAAGGGCGCCTCCACGCCCTCAGGAATTCCACCGGCGTGGAGGCGGAGGCCGTTTGCATGCAGGCATGCGGACGGCCTCTGGAGAGGCCGGCAGACGCATGGAGCCGCCTCTTCCCCCCTTCCCTTTCCCATGTACCTCTCGTGTCGCCGTCCTGCTGGCCTCCTCAGCCCCGCCCACGCTGCCCTCCGATCTCCAGGGGTCGGAGGACAGCGAGGGAGAGACTTAGGAGGCCAGCAGGACGGTGACACGAGAGGTACATGGGAGAGGAAGCTGGGAAACAGCGCCAAGGCTGCCGGGAAAGACGCTTTCCCCTCAACAACAACCCTTTAAAGGGTTGTTGTTTAGGGCGGCCTGACGCTGCCCTGGGGGAGGGGGAGGGCAGTCAGGTCGGCGCTGCTGCGTTGCAGCAGCGCCGCCTGTGCGAACGGCGGCCTGGGGGCGGCGTTTTTACCGCCCCCAGGCCGTCGTTTTTGGCCCGTGCGGAAAGGGCCCAAGTTAAAACTGAAACTAAAAGAAGAGGAAGAGGGAGGTGGCTTACAAACTTCTTCCCTTCCTTTCCCCACAACAGACACCTTGTGAGGTAAATAGGGCTAAGAAAGTTCCAAGGTCACCCAGCAGGAATGTAGGAGTGGGGAAACAAATCCAGTTCACCCAGGTAAGAGTCCACCACTCATGTGGAGGAGTGGGGAATTAAATCTAGTTTTCCAGATTAGAGTCCACCTTCCCCTATACCACTTGGGCTCTCCATTCATATTGACATACAGATGAACACACCCAGAGAGACTGAGGAGGTACTCACTGGTTAATCTCTCCATCTCCCCATTAGGAGTGAGAGCAAATTCAAAAAGCCCTCAGGTTTGGTCTGAGTATCCCCCTTGGAAACTTTGTTTCTTACTTGTGAAAAATTAACCTTGCTACAGTATTTTTTTTCTTTCTTCACACCAACATTTTCCCATTAAATGTAATATGGCTTCAAGAGTTTGTTTTGCATCGGTTGCATATACTTCACGTATAGATGATGTGCAAAGTATAAAATGGCATCAAAATTGCACAAAGGAAACAAAAAGAATCCTAATCAATGGCAATGAAAACTAAAGAAACTAAAATCCACAACAAAATGTCAGCAATTAAAAATGAAGCCAAAAATGGCCATTCCCCATACCCAAGGTGCCATTCGCCCCAAGATAGGTGGGGTCACGACTGTTGATTTTTACAAGTATGGACTCTTCATAGTGAACCTGTCATGTGGACATCTGTAGGGTCCCATGCAAATGAGGAACAGGGAAAGACATGTTTGTGTCTATGCTAATGTGATCATGTGCATGTCGCTTCTGTGTTGGTTCCTTCGAGGCTTTACCATAAATACACAAGCAATCCCTCTTGTTTGTCTGCAAGAGAATTTACTACACTGGAAATGTTTAACAGTATCATCCCATGCATTGAAGTCAGCTAGCTTAGTCAGGAGAAACTTGGCACAGGATTGTAGTGTAAAAGATTTGAAAAGAACGCAGCCCTTCTTTCCGCTTTGTTATCAGAGCCAGGGATATCTATATTGTAAAAGTGAAACCAAGCAAACATGAAATAAGTAAAACAAATGCCTTTTCTACTGGTTACCCATGGTTTTGCTTTTTAAAAGCAAATTTTATTTTCTCACAAAACATTATAACAGAAGAAAATAAATATCCCACCTAAATGGCGACGTTTCTTTTAAATTTATTCCTTGTATAAATTATTAAGCTTAACTCAAATTTTAATCCTTGTGTTTATACTTTATTTTTTATCTGTGTCTTTTGTGGATATAAATTTGCGTAGTATTCCAATAAAGGTATTTCAAATTCAATTCAAAGAAAAGAAAATAAATATCCGAAAAGAAATAATAGCATACAGACACAAAGTAGCTGGCTCAGCACTAATTCTTAGGTTAGTGCAGAGCTAAAAGAGAAAAGAAAACTTAAAAGAAAAGTAAAGCTATCGGGGGTAAAGAAAAACAAAGGAAAAATGGAGGGAAGATTCTGAAGTTGAAGGCAGTTCTCACTTACTGATCATAGATGTTTTTTAGAACTAGTGGGCCTTAGGAAGACTAAGTGCCATAGGAAGGGAAAGTGCCCGGGGCAAAATGGCGGCCACGGCCCCCAAACACCCCTCACCTACCTTTTTAAAGTGAAGAAAGCAGACTGCTGCGGTCCATGGGGGCTGTGGAGGCTGCTGCAGGCTGCAGAGGCAGCCTGAGGGAAGAGGTGGGGGAATGATTCTCCGCCCCCGCCATGCCTGCGCCTGGGGTGTTTGCCCCCCCGTCCTCCGCACTGTTGTAGCTCCGCCACTGGGAAGACCTTATCAAATTCACTTGTTGAATGGAAGGTCTCCAGAACATCTGAAGAGGCTATAGTCAGACCCAATCTTACTATAATGCCAGTAAACACCCCTTTCAGTAAAGTGTAGCAGGCAGCTTCTGTAAGCTCAAACCAGTCGAATCGCCATGTTCCCTAGTATCATTACCCATTGCTTTCTAATGCCCGACCTTCCATTTTGCAAGAAGGCTTTCCCTCTAGTCTTTTGGTGTTTTCTCTTTTCCAACAGGACACACTCTCCTATCACAGAAGAAGTCAACAGCGTCTGGCTCCGGGCCTGTATTTGGGCTATCTGAAACTCTGTAGCTCGGTGGATCAGATAAAAGTACTTGTACTGCGAAAGCTGCCAAATATCCTGTGTCATGTTAAAATCAGAGACAACAGCAATGTGTCCAAGTAAGCGTGTTTGTGTGTGTTGGGGAGGGGGGGATCATACTTTAAGCTTTTAATTTTGCAAATTGCTGTACAAACTATATATTGCTTTTTGCTTTCCCTCCCTACAAGGAGGTTGATTGCTGTTATTCCCAATGGCAACAAAATCTGAAAAAGAAGCAATTTACTCAGTCTCCATATGCCCGTGAAAACATTGTGCAAACGTATGCAAAATGTTTGCAAAACCCCGTTTGTCCACACTAACCTCCTTGAGTCTATTCCTGCCCGCCATTTTGTGGTTGTTCTATTTTTTTAAAAAAACTCTATGGATCTGATGCTACAAGGCTGCACAGCCTCATGCCACAGTTCTCTAGGGGTCATGCCTTTGTACTTCGAAGACATAACCCACCTAAATAAAAAAAATCTGATGAAAATAAAGTGCTAGACGGTTGGCGCACACTCACAAAATGGCACCAACGAGAAAACCCAGGAGATATGAGAAATGTCTTGAAGAGATCGCACAGCAAGTGAAACCATTTTCAAACTGTTTTCACCAAACAATCGCTCAGGAACAGCATACAAATAAAATGTTTTCAAACTGGAAATCAAACGTTTTGCACTAAAAACATTGTGGAACTCCATGGAGGAGACATTTTATTTCCTGCCACAAAATGTTTTATTTGTGTTGTGTAGAAGGGGCCCAGTGCCATGAAATAATCCACTTGCAGAGGCAATCTTCAAGCCATACCTTGCAATCCTAGCTTTCTATTTACAAAACCCCTCTGGCTCATTGAGCTTCACCACAAATCCTCATGAGCCTGCAAAACTTACTTAGATCAGAGGTCTATTTATTTTTGCATTGCTACCTTTCCCTTCTGTGAGGCCTTCTAGAAGAGGCAGAATACTGAAGCTACTTTGATTCATGGGGACAGACTGCACTTAGGGTCAAACAGCATGATACATTTATTTTTTAACAAGGTGAGTCCAGGTTCTTCATACCCCACTTGCTTTCATGTCAGTCACACAACAGCTGCAAGGAATGTCATTTTCAAAGCCACCTGGAGCTGATTTTGCTCAGGACAGCAGTTTGGGGGAGGGGGGCTCCTACCTTCCCCCCTTTCTTTCCTGAGCAGAAACAACATAACTTTGGAAATGGAGATGGATTATTCCCAGTTCCACCTGCTTCAAAGTTAGGCATGTAACTCTTCACTGAGGTAATTTTGTATGAAAAGAGGGAAGAGCACGAGACCGTCCCTCTGCCATGCTTCTGCCATAAACAAAAACATCGCAAACATCAAGAAGTACCCCCAAAAAATGCAAGCTAAGAATAAGCAAAATGAATAATCTAATAAAACCCCTTCCCAAACAATATATTTCACAATTTACCTCAATTAGGAATAAAACATCAAATCCTGATCATCAGTTTGAATAACACCATTTTCACTGGATTGCCCAAGATAATATAAAGAATAGGTCAGCAAATATTATCATGTATCCAACTATGCCGTTGCAAATATTCTAGAGCACTTAAGAGCCTTGATATGCTTTACAAAGTCCTTGCGTTTGGTGTACTCTGTGCCACAAGAAGATGGCAGTAGGGTTGTAGATTCCTCCACCACAGAACAAAGCGTGCCGGACCTTCTTGTAGAAAGCTCAGGGTAGGTCTTACTGCCTACCAACTCTGCTCTCTTCATTCAGTTTAAAAGTGAAAAATGCATGTTGGCATAAATGCTGTTGTATCAAAGTACCATGTTCAACAACGCACAAAATAATGTTTTTGACAAACATTAAAATGTGTATAAAACTGACTGATAATTCTCATGGGACTATATTATAATGCAGAAGTGTACAGTTTTCTCAACTGCTGCACCTCAACTAACCAAACTTTCGTCTTTCTGTGGAACAGAATATGGTGGGTGACACAAGAACTTTGCATCTTACATGTGATGGGAGTTTAGGGCCTCCCAGAGGCGTGCTGGCCCTTTTCCTCTTCGTGAGTGAGATGTGTAGGAAGAAACAGCTCTAGCCTTTTCCCCTGCCCTATGCCTCAATCCAGCTTGTGGAGCCACTATTGGCTGTATTGCAAAAATCATGTTACTTATGTGGCTATGTATAATTTTCACAACAGGCCCAATAGTGACTCTACAGGGTAATTTGAAGATGGCTTGAGATTATAGGGCAGTAACTTCTACTGATACCTCCCTCCCACCAAAGACTCCAACTTTGCTTCTTAGTCTGTTCCTGAGGCTTCACTGACCTCTAGAAATAAAAATTTCAAGCTGCAGTAAGAGCAAAGAGCAAGAAAGTCCAATGTCTGCAGATGATGAATTCAAAATTGTATCCATGTTATATATAGGATTGTCAGCCACCACTTCCCCCCTGGGAATACTCTGGCCCAAGCTGGTGTTTCCTAGCACTGCTCTAGTAATGGGAGAGAAATAAAATAAATGGCTGGCAGCATGACATAACTTCTGGAAAAACCCAGAAGTCACATCTCATCTCTCTAGGAATTACTATATATACTCATGTATAAGTCAACCCGCATGTAAGTCGAGGCACCTACTTTTACCACAGAAACTGGGAAAACTTATTGACTCGGGTATAAGTCTAGGGTGGGAAATGCAGCAGCTACTGGTAAATGTTAAAAGTAAAAATAGATACCAATGAATTACATTAATTGAGGCATCAGTAGGTTAAATGTTTTTGAATATTTATTTCAAAGAAAAACAGTAAATTAGCTCTGTAAGTGGAAAAAAGGGTCAACAAGAACAATATGGTCTCAACAATAACTTTAACAGTACAAAAACCTTAGCTCAATCAGCAACCAAGCTAAAACACAAGAGTTAAAATCCTTCAAAACTGGATTCCTCTTCCTCATCTGTATGTCGAAATGTAACCCAACTCAGATCCCAGAACTCAGAAATGTAACCCAAATCAGAAATGGAAAAGGAGTTCAAGTCTTTGCCAGTGTGATCCCACCTTGTGACCCATAACATTCACCAGACTTACAACAAAAGAAACTTTAAATCTGTTTTCTGTTTCATAAACAATAGTGTGTAGTATAACAATGAAATATGTCAAACCAATACAAAAAACAATAATCAACATGTAATAGTTCTGACCTGCTATGCAAAACAGACTAGCAGGGTCTCAGTCCTTTACAGTTCTCTCCAGCTGTATACAGGCTCCAGGCCTCTTAACTGAACTCTGTGAAGTTGACTGGCTCCAGCTACAGGCAGCACCCATTACAACATTTTATAAAAGGAAACCAAAATACAAACGAATAGTCAATCAATATAAACACAATATCCCCTTCACAACAATTAAATAAAAAATTCTCATACCTGAAATACAGGTCTCTTAACAGTTCTGAGAAAATGGAGCCTTTTCTTCCTTATGTGGAAAATCTGAGCTTATTAGTTCCCCCTAGTGGCACATACAGCAAATACCATATTTCTTATAAGACCCGAATATAAGTCGAGGGAGGTTTTTTCAGCATAAAAAATGTGCTGAAAAAGTCGACTTATACAAGGTACCTAAATACAGTATATACACAGTATATAGGGTACCTAAAACTCCATGGTAAAACAATAGGCCAATTTCCTCATATCACCCCACCCACCCCCACCCCCCACAATCTCCCACTGGGTATGAGATGTTGTGGTACCTAAAGGAAAGCTGTCTTGGTTGTCTTTCTGTTAGTCATCACCATTAGAGACTATAAATCCTAAATATGACTCAGGATATTTGCCTGCAGTTGCTGTTTTTTGGGGGGAATGGAGGCAAGAGGATAAATTACACTTCCCCTTGATAAAATGGAATACTCCTATCTGCATATCAACTAATTGGCAGTGCAAGACATTACGTAAAACACAAAAGCAAACCTTTCTTCATTGTATAATGTATATTGTTTTCAGTGTTTCCAGTAGACCTTAAGAAGGCTTCAGGGAGAATTCCATGACTGCAGATCTACATGAGTCATGTTACTTATGTGGCCCTAAAGAGCCACCAGGGGGAAGTGCTTGTGCCCCAAACCTTAAGCCCCAATAGGAAAAAAGACAGATGTCTATATTATGCATGTCTTTTGCTTTCTTAGGGCTTTAATCAACCTGGAAAGAGGGTATTTTTAATGGGGGAACGTCATGGGTAAAAAGTTTACTCCTCCCCAGCACCGTAGCATCAGACATATTTACTCCTTGCCATATTAGAACCAAATTACACATCGGGCACTCCAATTACTAAACAACACTTCCTTATGAAGTTTGGCCCCAGACTTTCCTGTCCATTCTGAGGCATGGATATATAGCATCCCCCATAGTGGAGGCAGGAAACTGCAAAGGGACACAAATACAGTGGAACCTTGGTTTTCGTTGGCAATACATCTGAAAAGAATCGATGAAAACCGAAACTGATGAAAACCGAGGCAAACTTTTCCATAGGAGTCAATGTAAATCCAATTAATCTGTTCTAGGCACTCCAAAAAACATACCAAAAACACATTTTTTGGTGAATAAACATAGTGTTTAATGCTGAAAGCAGTAACAAACAATAACACTAGGACCAGCTTCAGAGCCAGTGGACCAATGTCGCATGAGAAAGCTGTCCAAAGATCTCTAAGATTTGTCTGAAATGGGGCAAGACATTGTCATTAAACAAGTTGCAGACACAGCCTGCAATAGGTTTGTCCAGGTGATTTTTCTCCACAAACCCCTGCACCGTACTGCAAATCGATGAAAACCGAGGCAAACTGATGAAAACCGAAACAAATTTTTCACTGAAAAAAATAGATGAAAACCGAAACCAATGAAAACCAAAGGCAATGAAAACCGAGATTCCACTATATTTAGCAGCAGCTGCTCCATTCAGGAAAGGGTCTGCACTCATAAGCTCAGCGTAACATCAACAGACAGCAAAAGTCTGGAAGAGCTGTCCTCATGGCTGAGTATAGTCATCCATTGTGCCCTGTGGGCACTATGCCATTGTATACTGTCGGCTGGCATCATGGTCTTTGGATTATCACCGTTGCTAGAGATGAATGTGTCAACCAAAAAAACAAAAGTCGAGATCTTTTCACTGACTCCATTCAGAGCCTGATGAAAGAATTGAAACTCCTAGAAGGAAAATGTCACTGTAACCCAAGACATGTTTGTTAAAAGATTATAGAAACATGGAAGGGCCTGCACATCAAATGTTTCATAGGCATTTTTAAACCTTAGTCTGAAGCAATCTAACACTTCCTATACACACTCCAGAAGAATGAAACCCGAAAGCTGTTTCCCTTTAAATCTACAAACAACCAGACCAGTTATAAGTGTAGAAAATTTTACTATCCAAGACTGAAAACTTTCAACAGCACCCAAACATACGTACCGTAAATTCTTCCTTATGCAATGAACTTTTCTTATATTTCTAATTTTAACTCCGCTCTGTATACAGAGAGGAGTGGGAATGGATCCAAACCCTTTCTGGCTCAGAAACTATGGAAAATATGGATCATTCCGTACAGTGCCCAACTCGGTTGTTCTTTGAGCTCCAGATGGCAGTGAAAGCTCTCCTGAAGCAGATCAGTCTACCTCTACGACAGGTACGAGATGTTGTGGTACCTAAAGGAAAGCTGTCTTGGTTGTCTTTCTGTTAGTCGTCACCATTAGAGACTAGAAATCCTAAATATGACTCAGGATATTTGCCTGCAGTTTGTTGTTTTGGGGGGAATGGAGGCAACAGAATAAATTACACTTCCCCTTGATAAAATGGATATATGACATCACTGTTACCAGCTTTAATTTGTGGCTATGGTACCATTATGTTTTTTTAAAAAAAATAACCTGAAAAATGATGTTGTCAGCTGTAATCTGAGCCTATGATGAAATCCTGCTTGACTGACTGATTGATTTACTTCATTTGTATCTTGCGTTTCTACCAAATGGGAATCCAAATCAGTGTTGCAGGCTGCATTCCCAACGCTTGGCCTCAGGAGCATTGTTGGGTGCAAGGTGTGGTCACCCAGTCCAGTCAGCCCAAGAGGGAGAGAGCAAGAGCCAAAGCCATGGAGTTTCCACGAGAGTTATCAAAGCAGTCAGGAAACCGGGGGGGGGGGCACGCGGGGATGGGTATGGGGACAGAGAGAGAGTCCAAACCAGAAGGTTGACTGAGGGCGATTCCTCATACAAGTAAAATAGGTTTGACCCAGTTCCCTGAGAAGGGTACTAACCTAGGTCGAAGCCATTGTTGTTCCCCACTGCAACCAGCTTGATCCCAGCTCGGAGGGCAGAATCATCCTGTGCCTCTTCACCGCTCCATTCCAATTGGCTACTGTTCTACGGCCATGTTCCGTCTATCCCCACACACGTTATTTAAAAAACTGCCACAGGAATTGAGGGAGGAAGGTGCCATTTTTTGATTGGCCAGCAGTACGCATACCCAAAACACTCAGCTGTGATTGGCTGAATGGGGGACTCCTGGTGCCAGAGATTCCGCACTTTACTGGAATCGAGCTGAGTTCGAGCGTGGTTCCCTGAAAAAGTAGTAGTTCCCAACTGGAGTCGGAAATTTGACCGTTACTTGGGGCGAAGCTGGTACAAAACCACGTCGATCCCAGTGGTTGTGCGGAGCACTTAGGTCGAACGCAGCTCGAACTAAGGTCGATAACACAAGTGCGGAATCGACCTGAGAGAGCATGGCCAAGGCAGTCCGAGGTCACAGCCAGTCCAGAGTCAGGCAAGCAGGCAAGTGAAGGTTACAACGACCAGTAACATGAGCCCCAACAGACATGCTGCTTCTGCAGAAGCCATGCCCTTTCAGCTTATCTTTTAGGCCTAACAGTTGGCTGCTTCAGGTGCAAGAGGGATCATCATTTGGGCTGAGTGCCGGTCGCTGTCATCTGGCTTTCCTCAGGCTTCTCCTTCTTTCTTGCATTTCGCCTCTCATTGGCTGGCACCTCCTTTCCAACAATGGGGGAGAGCCAGGTGGACTGGGAATGGTGGCCAGTTCTGAAGGCCCAGAGTCAGGAGGAGTGGGAGGCACAAGAACACCAAGAGCTGAGCTGCTTGTTTGCTCACTCTGTTAGTTTCGGTTTCAGCTCTGCCAGTAGCAACAGAGTCAGCAGCTGGCACTAAGGACCCATTCCGGGCTTCCTCCTCATCTGTGGCCCACTCTGCACAGGCCATGAAGACCGGTGTGCTGCCGGTAAAACTGCTGTGGCATCTCCCCTGGGCACCCGTCCCCCTGAGGCAAGTGTGCCATCCCACCTTCCTTGACCTGGGGGTTGTCCTCCCCAGCTGATGTTCTAAACAGCCTCGCCCACAGGGCCCCGTAGGTTCGGGCATGCCCTGGCACCCTTCCCGCACCCTCTCCCTTCCACTCGCTCTGTTACTTCACTGAGCGGGGGTCTGTCCGCCTGCTAGGCTTCCCACCACCCCCTTCCCTGTTGTACCCTTACAAGGATGGGGCTCTACACAGGTTCCCCAGCTTGTTTCACTGCACAGCTGGTCTGCAGGACCCTTCCTCTCCCTGCCCTCTCTGCACAAGCACTCTGCTTTCCCTGCCTCTTTCCAGCTCCTTTCCACCTTCCTCTCCCAGCCAATGCCCCTCAGCTTCCTTTCCCACCCCCTTATATCCTTTTCCCCCTCTCAATTCCCTGCCATGTCCCAGCTGTTGTCGTCCTTGATCCCCTACATTCTCCTCAGCTGGGGCTGGGCGAGCCCGGCCAGGCTCAGGGCTCCGCCCCCTCACTCCCTCTGTGATGCGTGTTGGTGGCGGAGGATCAGAGGGTTGATGGGATGGAGGATCGACGGACCGGCGGATCAGCAGCCCATCTGGATCTCAGGGTGATGGGTCACCGGATCAAGGGGCAGCATCTCGTCGAGGTGGAGAGGCAGTGGATCGACAAGGCAGCTTGGTGGGCCACTTGTCCCAGCCGGCTGGCACAGTGCTGCCTCCTCCTAGGAAGCGGGCACCGCCGCAGCCGCCTCCAGCTCCACGGCAAGTCCGGGCGCCGTGCTGGGGCTCATGCCCGGACACCCCCCCCCCCGAGTATAGTGTCAGGGGCCCAGTCATCGTCCCAGAGCTGGGAGAAGTAATCCGTATTGAGGTGGTGACGACCGGGTCTGTAGACGATCGTAAATCTAAAGGGGAGGAGAGAGAGATACCAGTGTAAGACATGGGTGTTGTGGTCTTTCATATGCGACATCCACTGTAGAGGCACGTGGTCAGTTATCAAAGTGAATTTGCAACCCTCCAAGTAGAAGCGCAGCGTGCCCACCACCCCTTTAATACCTAGTGCTTCCAATTCAATCGTGGTGTACTGTTGCTCCGCTGGTTGCAGTTTGTGACTTAAATAGAGGATAGGGTGTTCCCCATCCTCCAGCCATTGCGGCAGGACAGCACCCAAACCAGACCCCGATGCATCGGTTTGGATTATAAAGGGTCGAGTGGGGTCGGGATTGCGGAGGACTGGCTCCCAATGCCAAGGCTTGACGTTGGTCCTGGAAGGCAGTTTCGTTTGCCTCCTTCCATCGCAGTTTCGTGGGGCAGTCCTTGCGCAGCAAGTCTGTCTCATGGGGGCCGCCCGAGCGGTGAAACCCGGGATGAACTTGCTATAATAGCCAACAAGTTGATACCCCTCAGGTATAATAGCCAACAAGTTGATACCCCTCAGGGATACCCCTCAGGGAGGTGGGGGGAGGTGGCTATAATAGCCAACAAGTTGATACCCCTCAGGGATACCCCTCAGGGAGGTGGGGGGCTTCTCGTAGTGGGTGATTCGATCATTAGAAATATAGAGAGTTGGGCTTGTGAGAGGCGTGATGACCGCATGGTGACTTGCCTGCCTGGTGCGAAGGTTGCAGATGTCACGCTTCATCTAGATAGGCTTTTAGACAGTGCTGGGGTGGAGTCAGCAGTTGTAGTCCACATTGGCACCAACGACATTGAGAAATGTAGCCGGGAGGTTCTGGAAGCTAAATTTAGGCTGCTAGGTAACAGGTTGAAGTCCAGGACCCCCAAGGTGGCATTCTCAGAAATACTACCTGTTCCACGCGCAGGGCGAGCTAGGCAAGCGGAGATGGTTGGTGGGTCTCAACGCGCGGGATGAGAAGATGGTGTAAGGCAGAGGGTTTCAGATTTGTCAGGAACTGGGGAACCTTTTGGGACAAGGCAGGCCTGTACAAACGGGACGGGCTTCATCTGAACCAAAGAGGAACCAGGCTGTTGGCGCTCAACATTAAAAAAAAAGGTGGCAGAACAGCTTTTAAACTGAGCCCTGGGGGGGAGCCGACAGGAGCCGAGGTGACTTCGGTTCGGAATGGTATCTATGGGGATGCAGACAGAGAGGGAGGTTTTTCTAAATCAACCACATGCAAATGAGGAACATAGCAATGTGCATGTGACAAGGGATATTGTCTACAAAAAAGACTTGAGGGTAAAGCTAACATAAATCCCAGGTTAAGGACAAAGACAGGGCATACAGGCGTCTCTATGCTAATAGTAGAAGCCTTCTCGACCTAAAAAATGGGGGAGCTGGAGTACAGAGTTTTGAAGGAGGACTTTGATATAGTGGGCATTACAGAGACATGGTGGAATGAGGAGCACCAGTGGGATGCTGTTATAAATTTTCAGGCTACAGGCTCTATAAGCATGATAGGACAGGGCGCATTGGGGGTGGAGCGCCAAGTTGCCCTTTACATAAAAAAGAGAGCATAGTGTCACATAAAATAGACAATGAAAGTTGGGAGCTGGTTCCGCTACAGAATCATTGTGGATATCAATACCAGGTGTGAAGGACAGTTCAATAATAGGAATATATTATCGTCCCCCTGACCAAAGTGCACAAGAGGATTCTTGGAGATGGAAAAAGAAATTAGAGAGGCCAACAAAAACAAAAATGTAGTGGTAATGGGTGATTTTAACTATCCGCATATAAACGCCAAAAATGCATGTTCAGGTCATAGTAAGGAGAGAAGGCATTCCTGGATATGCTAAATGACTGTGGCTTAGAGCAGATGGTTGTAGAACCAACCAGGGGAGAGGTGATCCTAGATCTAATTCCTATGTGGGACCCAGGATCTGGTGCAGGAAGTCAGTGTTGTTGAGCCGATAGGGAACAGCCACCACAATGCTAAGCCAGATTCAGTATCTCTGCATGCTAACAAGCGACAACTACTAATGTAGTTACATCTCCGCCTTCAGAAAGGGAAATTTCTCAAAGATGAGGGGGATAGTGCGCAGGAAGCTGAAATGGAAAATCAAGAGAGTCAAAACTGTCCAGGATGCTTGGAGGTTATTTAAAAACACAGTCATAAAAGCTCAGCTGGAATGTGTTCTGCAGGTTAGGAAAGGCAGCTTCAGTCCAAAAGAAAGCTACCATGGTTAACAAGAGAGGTTGAGGAAATTATCAGAAAAAAAGAAAATGTCTTTTAGAAAATGTAAGTCCAAGTTTGACTGACGAAGAATATGAGAGGGAAATCACAAATGGTGGGCAAAAGAGAAGTAAGTTACGGCAGTGAAGGGAGGCAAAAAAGGATTATGAGGAACGCATGGCTGCGAACATCGCAAACCAGCAACAAACAGTTCTTCAAGTACATCAAAAAAGCAGGGAAGCCAGCAAGGGAAGCGGTAGGCCCGCTAGGATGACAAAGGAACAGCGGGTGTGCTAAAAAAGATGAGCAGGGAGATTAGTAAGAGAAGCTGGATGAATTCTCTGCATCTGTCTTCACACAAAAGGAGGTAAGGAAAATTCCTGCAATACGAACCAAGCCAAGCTTCTTAGGAGGCTTAATTCTGGAGGAACTAAAGCTGCATGATAGTGGTAGACAAAGGAAGAAGTTCTGGCAGCCATTGATAAACTAAATGCTACCAAATCCCCTACCCAGATTGTATTCACCCAAGAGTTCTTAAAGAGCTCAAGCATGAAATTGTTGATCTTCTCACTCTTTAATATGCAACTTATCCCTGAAATCAGGCTCCATCCCTGAAGACTGGAAGATGGCCAACGTCACACCAATCTTTAAGAAAGGATCTAGGGGGGACCCGGGAAATTACAGGCCGGGGTTTGACATCTGTTCTTGGCAAATTAGTAGAATCTATCATTAAAGATAAAATTATTAAACATGTAGAAAAGCAAGACCTGCTGAGAAAGAGTCAGCATGGCTTTTGCAGAGGCAAATCCTGTCTTTACAAAACTTAACAGGAGTTCTTGGAGGGTGTAAACAGGCATGTGGATAAGGGGGAACCAGTGGACATTGTCTACTTGGATTTTCTAAAGGCTTTTGACAAAGTTCCTCACCAGAGACTATTGAGAAAACTCAGCAATGAAGGAATAAGAGGGGAAGTCCTCCTATGGATTAAAAAACTGGTTGGAGAAACAGGAAGCAAAGAGTGGGTGTAAATGGGAAATTCTCACAATGGAGAGATGTAGCGAGTGGTGTCCCCTAAGGATCTGTTTTGGGGACCAGTGCTCTTTAACCTATTCATAAATGACCTGGAAGCAGGGGTGGGTAGCGCAAGGGCCAAGTTTGCAGATGATACCAAATTATATAGTGTGGTGAGAACCGCTAAAGGATTGCGAAGAGCTCCAAGCTGACCTTGATAAATTAGGTGAGTGGGCTCAGAAATGGCAAATGCAGTTCAATGTAGCAAAATGTAAAGTGATGCACATAGGGGCAAAAAATCCAAACTTCACATACACGCTACAGGGGTCAGTGCTATCAGTCACAGACCAGGAAAGGGATTTGGGAGTCTTAGTTGATAGTTCCATGGGAATGTCAACTCAATGCATGGCAGCTGTGAAAAAGGCAAACTCTATGTTGGGGATAATTAGGAAAGGAATTGAGAATAAAACTGCAAAGATTGTCATGCCCTTAAATATCGCAGCTTAATCAAGCATCTGGAGTGTAATTGTGTTCAGTTCTGGTCACCACATCTCAAAAAAAGATATTGAAGAGATAGAAAAAGTGCAGAGAAGGGCAACGAGGATGATTGAGGGACTGGAGCACCTTCCTTATGAGGAGAGGCTGCAGCGTTTGGGACTCTTTAGCTTGGAGAGGAGACGTCTGAGGGGGGATATGATTGAAGTCTATAAAATTATGCATGGGGTAGAAAATGTTGACATAGAGAAATTTCTCTCTCTCACAATACTAGAACCAGGGGGCATACATTGAAAATGCTGGGGGGAAGAATTAGGACTAATAAAAGGAAACACTTCTTCACGCAACGTGTGATTGGTGTTTGGAATATGCTGCCACAGGAGGTGGTGATGGCCACTAACCTGGATAGCTTTAAAAGGGGCTTGGACAGATTTATGGAGGAGAAGTCGATTCATGGCTACCAATCTTGATCCTCTTGATCTGAGATTGCAAATGCCTTAACAGTCCAGGTGCTTGGGAGCAACAGCCGCAGAAGGCCATTGCGTTCACATCCTGCATGTGAGCTCCCAAAGGCACCTGGTGGGCCACTGCGAGTAGCAGAAAGCTGGACTAGATGGACTCTGGTCTGATCCAGCTGGCTTGTTCTTATGTTCTTGTGTTCTTAAGTCCCAGAAATTGCCGCAAGCAGCATTTGGTCGTGGGGGCCATACAGCTCTCGATAGAGGCTATTTTACTGGGTTGAGGCCGGAGGATCCCCTTCCCCACTACATAGCCCAGAAATTTTAGTTCTTGGAAGCCGAGATGACTCTTTTTGGGGTTCACCGTGAGGCCTGCTCGATGGAGTGCCTCAAAGACCTGGTGTAAATGCCGCAGATGGGCATCCCAATCTTCACTAAAGATAAGGATGTCATTGATATATGCAATGGCGAAAGGATGACACATGGCCAGCACCATGTCAACCAGACGCTGAAAGGTTGCAGCCACACCGTGCAATCTGAAGGGCATTACAGTGAACTGAAACAGGCCCTCGGGCATGGCGAAGGTGGTTTTCTCCTTATTCTGCTCCCACATAGGGACCTGCCAATAGCCTTTAGTGAGGTCCAATGTGGACAGATAACGGGCCATTCCAAGTTGCTGGACTAAATGCTCTGCCCGGGGCATGGGGGAGGCGTCAAACTGCGCAATTGCATTAACCCCTCGATACTCCATGCAAAAGCGGACTGACCCATCCGGTTTGGGAACTAACATGATGGGACTGCGCCAGGCACTCTTTGAAGGTTCAATTACCCCAAGAAACACACCACCTCGTCCGGTGTGACGGGCGTTAACAAGATGGTCTTCGAACCCGGCGAACTTGACTCCGTCGTCAACTCCTCCCGGGTGCCCATGCCAAAAGCCAGTAAGTCGGGGAAGCCCGGAACATCCTTCCCCAGCAGCATGGGATAGGGTAGGTCTGGAACACGGGCAACTTCAAGGGGATATGCCTCAGGCCTCCATTTCAGGACTATCTGGACAACAGGATACTCTGCCTTATGCAGGTGAATGCAGGTAACCGACACCCGCTGAAGAATCGGTAAACTTTGGGGCAGCAGGTGATCCCGCACCATGGACATGGAGCTACCGCTATCTAATAAGGCCCATAGGCACCGACCCCTGAGAGTCACATACACTAAATACGGGCCCTGAGCTGCCGAGGGCGCCACACAGTGACAGGCCTCAGGCCATTCCAGGACACACTCCATAAGTGGACATTCCCGCCGGTAGTGGCCCCATTGCCCACACTTATAACAGGGTCCCGGGCCTTCAGGCCCCTTTTCGGGGTACACTCAAGCCCCGGGGGAATTCGATCGGGCCTCACCCCTGCGCTAGCCAATCCTACCATGCCCCGGCCAGTGAGCCAGGATTGGGCCTTCAAAACATTGGCCCAATGAGAAGCCAGGTGCCATGCCCTTAAAGGGTAAGCGGCTCCTATCAGGGCCATATATTCTGCAAACCCCTTTAGCCAGTTGTCAAAGGAACGCTCGGCCTTTTCCGGGCGTTCCCTTTTCTTCTTGGCCGAACGGGAGCCAGACTCTTCAGGATCCTCTTCCGGCCGCAAAACCGTGAAGATGTCCACATAATATCCATCCAAGGCCCTTTCCCTCAGCTTTCTAGGCAAATGAGAACCTGGAGGGTCTCCAGGATCCCATGCTAAGCAAAATGCTAAAGCCCCCGCAGTCCCAGCACTATCCTCCGCTGCCTGCTCCCCTTTTCTCCTTTGGGTAATCCAAAGAGGAAGAGCTGGAACATTTCCCCCTCTCTCCCAGTAGTCCCCTGCTGCCTGGGCAGAATCCTCATCTGTGGACTCACCCGAGGAGGACGAGCTAGGGGACCGATGGGAGGACTTAGAATGACAAGAGGCCTTCTTCCCTCTGTGTCTGGCTCTGGCTCGTGTCCCCACAGTTTGACTAGAAGAACCTGCCGCTGCCTCGACACTGGCCGGCACCCTTGTCGGAATATTGCACCCGGCTGCCAACTCTGGACCCTGAACTATGGGGCCCGTAGCCATCGAAGGAGCGAAGCCTCCTGAATGTGCCTGGCAACCCAAGCTCTGCTGGACCTGACTCCCACCAAAACAGGTGACGGGGGAGCTTTGCACCTGAGAAGGCCATAGACAGGGAGGAACCTGCTGGTCTCCCATAAAACCCCCTGACCATTGGCCAAAGCCAGGGGTGGGGGTAAATTGACCTGCCCACCCCATGGCTGGATTCATGTTCATGCCCATATATGGGGAGTATGGGTAGGGGCATGGCATAAAAACAGCACTTGTAGGAGTGGGTATGCCACTTTGAGCAAGAGGAGCCATAAAAACTGCAGGATTGTTCATCCTGCCCCGCGTGGAAGGTGGCCGGTCCGGTCCAGGAGTGCCAGGCACTGGTTGAGCCGGCAACTCCATGCTGAGCTCCCGTCCCATCCTAACTTGTTCTGGCAGGCTTACTGCAGGTATGACATGCTCCTCTGAGCTGGAAGAGGCGGTAGGTACATCTGATTGCGCAGGAGTGGCAGGGACCCCCAGGTTTGCCTGGGTAACTCCCGCCTCAACATCCCGGGTGACCCCCAGAGAGGGCACCCCCTGCCCCTCTTCTAAAGTCCTGAGAGTTGCTGCCCATCTTGCATTCTGTGCCTTCTTTTTTGTACCTTTTGGCTTTGAAGCCATGGCACTGAATGTTTCTAACAGTTATTAATTGACAAGTTAAACTTAATTGGGCAAAGTTTTTTTTAAAAAAAATATACTAAAGTGGCACAATGTGCTGAAGCTGGCACTGAAACTGCCACTTCCGAGCACTGCCACCTGGCAACCCTTTTAAAATGGTACCTTAAATGGCACCTCAGATCAGCAGGCCCACTTGAAAATAAAATGGTCGTTCGTCTTCCTGCCAACCTACATAAAATGGCCGCCAAAAAAAATTCTTAGAGCCAAATTAAGCTGCCACCCCTGCTCCCTTCAGCCGTCGCTCTAAAACCCCCAGGCCTCAGCCGAGAGGGTGTCGGTTTGCTGTGCACAAAAAAAATAGCCCTTTTTCTTAGTCCCGCAATCCCGACCAGTAGTTGAAGGGGGGGGTAAAAACGAAGGCCAAAATGGCCGCCGCACCACTCCCGTGCGACTATAAATGCTGCCCCACAATCACCAGGTGAGAGGCCGGCACTTCAGGCCCCATCTCCAAAGAAGCGAAGGCTGAAGGATGCCTCTTCGAGCATCCGCTCTGCCAAAAGGCCGGCACTTTGGGCTTACACATCGAAGACGCGAAGCCCAAAAAATGGCCGAATGATAGCCGTTCCAGCCAACAGAACGCACTCTCCCAGGCAAAACCAGGGGTGGAAGGGAAGCCCAAATAACAGCCGAATGATCGTCGTTCCGGCCGACTCAGCAGTCCGCCAATGGAACACACTCTTCCCGGCAAAACCGGGGGCGGGAGGGATGAAGGGAAGGAGGGTTTTCTCCCAAAGCAACAAGGGGCCCGTTCGTAAGAATGGGGGCGGTAGGGAGGGAGGTTTCCCTGATGACGTCCTGCCTCCCCCTCTAGGAGCCCAGAGGATCCCGGCGAAGGCCGAGTCACCCTGCTCTTAACAAGGCCCCCAGGGAGATGGAAGAAACGTCCTCCCTTTGAAAGCAGCTGGCCTCGAAAGCGGCTGGTTCCTGCCGACGCAGCCTTTTATAGGCTGCTTGAGGCCCCTGTAACATGCCGGTACCCGGCCACGTGACAGCCTCAGCCGGCCGGCGGGGAAGGAGGCTTCCAATCATTCCTCCCCCCTTGCAATGGCGCCTCCCGGCTGAAGCCTGGGGCGCGATATATTGCACAGCACTTTTACAACTTCTTACTCTTTAATACATATTTGCAGTCTGTGCTTCAGTGTGTTTTCTCAGAAGCCTGCAGTAAGGTGGCCTATTGTTTTTCCCCTTGTGCTTCTTCACACTGTACCTCACTGGTTTTTAAAAATATTTTTACACACCATCTTCAGGAGCATAGAACATAAGAACATAAGAACTAGCCTGCTGGATCAGACCAGAGTCCATCTAGTCTAGCACTCTGCTACTCGCAGTGGCCCACCAGGTGCCTTTGGGAGCTCACGTGCAGGATGCGAAAGCAATGGCCTGCTGACCTAAATTCCGATCACTGCTATTAATTATTAGCAATGGTCTTCTGCTGCTGCTGCTCCCGAGCACCTGGTCTGCTAAGGCATTTGCAATCTGAGATCACGGAGGATCAAGATTGGTAGCCATAGATCGACTTCTCCTCCATAAATCTGTCCAAGCCCCTTTTAAAGCATACTTTGTTTAGAATGCAACAATGCTTTCAAAAGTATATATTTTTTATTTTCTCCTAAGGTAAGATCTCTCCTAAGGTAAGATCTCAAAATAAAGGCCATCCCTTGCTAAAAAGGGCAACCACAGCCCAAACTGTCTGCATATCAGTTTGGGATCAAATTTAGATCGTATTATACTTTGCAAGTCATTTGAAAAAAAAATTAAGCGTATGGCTTGTTAAATCTTTCTCGTTGCTCTTTTTGGTGACGGGCAGAGGAGAGAGTCGAGGAAGGGGGGCGGGGGGGAGGGCTGGCCAAACAAGCTGCACAGTTTCACTAACCACTTTTAAATTGAATGTTAAAGGTTTTTAATTGAATTCATTTTCGTGTTTTCATATAATTATACAATCATAATCTTGAAAAGCTCATGGAGTGTGAGCGTTTTCTGGTTAATAAGAAACATAAATGTTAGTTTCAGGGGGAGGGTTGAGGGCTGGTACGTGTGCGTTTTAATGTGGAACATTAGCCCTTTACATCTTTATTTTACGAAGTGCAGTTCACACATGTACACACCCTCCATTTATGCTTTATTTTTTTAAAAAAATGCCAAACTTGATGCTGTGCAACTTTGCTTTAATGTTTGATGCCGTTGGGGGGTTCTTTATGTTTGTCCCATGTTGTGACTCTCTTCTCCCCTCCCCCTTCCCCCCATTTCTTCTCTGTGCATGTCCCTCTGCAGGCAAAGCTCTTCCGTCTGTATACACAGGAGGTGTTGGAACTGGGTCACAATGTGTCCTTTCTTCTCCTGCTCCCAGCCTCAGACGACGTCTGCACTGCCCCGGGACAGAATAACCCTTACACCCTACACTCAGGATTCCTTAACCTCCCTCTTCAGATGTTTGAACTCGGTATACTACCTTGTTTCACCTAGAAATATTAACCCAGTCGCCTTATAATAAAATCACAAAGTTGTATCTGTTCCCCCTCCAGCTTTTGCCTCTCTTCCCCCCCCCCCCCACATCCCAGTGGAGAGTCAATAAATCACATGATGATTTTTTGGCAACAACATTTTCTCTGACTACAGACAAGTAATAGAGAGAGTGTAGCTACTAGGTTATATGCTCTGGTCATAACTATCGGAATGCAAAACCCCCAGAGTAGAGTCAGTCCACAAGTTATCAAGCAACACAACCCCTTGAGTGAGGCACAGAGAGTGCTCAAATGGACAGTTCAGGAGATTGCAGTGAAAGCTAGTTGATTCAAACTGTCTTGCTTTCAGTTGCAAAGGTCTGTGGAGAAAGACATTTTTCTTGCATTGGTTGCCCATAGTCAGTGCAGCATAGTGGTTAGGGTATTGGACTAAAAGAGCGATCATAAGCACATTTACTCAGATTCCTACTTAGGTCTATTCGTTAGGGCTTAGTTCTGGGAAAGTGTAGGAAATGCAGACTCAAGTTTCTGCTCAGTCATAAACCTCACAAGGTATCCAAACCCTGATCCTTTCCGCCCAAATCATTTAAAATATTTGGAAAACGTTTTCGATATCCCCCCTTTACTATGATGTATGTCCGCACTCACCCCCTCAAAATGATTCATAGCTGTTATTACATGCCCCCCCCCCCCTTTAAATCTTAGTTGAATGAATAGATGCTTCAGGGCAGTTTCATGCTGTGATTCTCCATAGCTTGTATAATCCTGTTATGAAGATTGCCCCCTTCCCAGAGGTGGGATCCAGCAGGTTCTCACCAGTTCCCAAGAGTGGGTTACTAATTATTGGTGTGTGCCGAGAGGGGGTTACTAATTGGGTCTGCTTTTCCGTTAGGAATTCCATTAGGTCCAAAAATCATAAAGTCCTGTTGTTTCCTATGTGGCTGGTTAGCGAAGGTAGAAAACGGGATAATTCTCCCTGTTGGGCTGTTTTAAAAACATGTTTTAGAAATATGGTAAAGTTCCTTGTTTAAGGAAAGTATCCTTCTTTTGATTTCTCGAAACAAAATTATGTATTTGAAAGTATGAAGTATTTGACAGGCAGTCAATTAGAGGAGAAGTAGTTGTTTCTGTTGGCAGTAGATGATAGGACTTGCTATAATGAGTTTAAATTATGGACAGAAAGATACCAGCTGGAAATTAGGAACTTTTTTTTACAGTAAGAGTTTTTTACAGTAACAGAGAAATTATTAATGCCCCCTCGGCCTCGGAATGCCCGGCCATACCCCCACTGTGGTTCGGCCTTTAGCTCCATTGGCGCTACGCCACCGTTTGAATCCCACCACCATGGGAACCTGTTACTAACATTTTTGGATCCCACCACTGCCCCTTCCCCTACAAAAATAAAGAAACTCTCAGAAATGATGGCAGTGATCGCATGGGAAATGTTGTCAGTAGACCATTTTCGCTGACATTATTGTAGCAGCTGACATTTAAAGAGTTCTTTTAAAACTCAAATTTTATTTTCCAATTTTGGAATACTGTAACTCCATTTTCAAAATTCACCAAATCCCAATTTTCATGAACATCTTTGCTCTGTTTTGAAAAGTGTCGCCAGATTGGAACCCACCTGTTCTTAACCCCTGTATCACACTGGTTAAATATAAGCTGCTGGGGGTCTCCATTGGGTGGTGTAGTGGTTAAGAGCAGTGGACTCTGATCTGGAGAACCAGGTTTGATTCCCCGCTCCTCCAAATGAATAGCAAACTCTAATCTAATGAACTGAATTTGTTTCCTCATTCCTGTTAATGACGCCTGCTGGGTGACCTTGGGTCAGTCCCAGTTCTCTCAGAGTTCTCTCAGCCCCATGATCTCTGTTGTGGGGGAAAGAGAGGAAGAGAAGGAGTTTTTATTTTATTTTTGCAGATCCGCTTGTTATTGTAAAAGAAAAAAAGATTAAAAAAGGATAAAGATCACAGGAAAAAAAAGGACTAATGAGAAGAAAAACGAAAGGTGGAGGATGTTTCCAAGAGCACAGCAGTTCCCCCCCTACTGCTGATTCTGGATTTTCCAGACCCTTCCAGTCTACCTGTCAAATTTAAGGTCCCCAAAATCTGGAGAGGCAAGAGCTAAGAAACGCTGAGGAAAAAATAGCCCCTATCAGCAGTGTGTAGTCTGGGAGCTATCAAAGGCTCAACCAGCTTGGAACACCATTCCACCGGAAGTCTGGAAGGGGTTTGTAAGCCACTCTGAGAGTCCTTACAGAAGAGAAAAGCAGGGTATAAATTCAAACTCTTCTCTTATTATTATCATTGATTTACTTCATATTAATAAATATAGCTGAAGATTGGGAGTAAAAGTTTGGTTGGCTTGTGGCAGTGGTGGGATTCTAATTATTCGGCTACTGGTTCACTCCCCCTCGGCCAGGCCCCCCTGCGCCCCCCCTGCCACTGCTCACTTACCTGGCTACTGTGCCCCCCTTTTGATGTTGGGCTGAGGGGAGGGGAGGGAAAGCAGCAGCTGCGACTTGGCCCACGTGCCCCTGGGCTGGCCACCTCACCACCAAAGGGGCCAGGTTTCTTTCACTGGCTGTCTTGGAGTAGACCACATGCCCAGCTGCTGCCCTAGCCCAGGAAGGTCACCTTGGCAGGCCACGCAACGGTGGCCTTCCCAGCCTAAGGCAGAGGCAGGGAGGCCTAGGTGACCTCCAGCAGGGCAGCTGCCACCCACCTGGGTCAAGGAAGGGCCCCCAGGTCGTGCAGCCACCCCCAGGCTCATGGCCCACTCCAACAGAGCCCAGGGCAGGGAGGAGAGCTGAGCCAGAGCTCTCCTCCCTGCCCTGGGCTCCGAGGTGCTAAAAGCCTCGCCGCTTCCTCTCCCAGGGTAGGGGGAGCAAGGGGGCTTTTAACAACTGGTTCAGCCGAACCGGGCCAAACCGGCTGAATCCCACCTCTAGTATGTGGATGAGACCTGGCTTGACAACAGTACATGCGAAAGGGATCTGGGAGACTTAGTAGACCACGGGCTGAATAGGGGGCCAATAGTGTGATGTGGCATCTAAGAAAGTCAATGCAATTCTGGACTGCGTCAATAGGAGAATAGTGTCTGGATCAAGAGAAGTAACAGTACCACTATATTCCATGTTGGTCAGACCTCACCTGGAATACTGTGTCCAGTTCTGGGCCCCACGATTCAAGAAGGATATTGACAAGCTGAAGCATGTCCAGAGGAAGGGTGTCCAAAATGTTAAAAGGTCTAGTAACCATGTC
This sequence comes from Sphaerodactylus townsendi, assembly GCF_021028975.2. Lineage (NCBI taxonomy): Eukaryota > Metazoa > Chordata > Lepidosauria > Squamata > Sphaerodactylidae > Sphaerodactylus > Sphaerodactylus townsendi. The sequence continues at coordinate 165,290,498 of NC_059427.1, forward strand.
CTATGATGAGAGTCTTAGGGAGCTGGGTATGTTTAGTCTGGAGAAGAGAAAGTTAAGGGGTGACATGATAGCCATGTTTACATATTTGAAGGGATGTCAGGTTGAAGAGGGAGCAAGCTTGTTTTCTGCGGCTCCAGAAACTAGGACATGGAGTGATGGATTCAAACTACAAAGAAAGAAATTTCACTTAAACATTAGGTAGAGCTTCCTGACAGTAAGGACTGTTCCACAGTGGACTATACTACCTCGGCATGTGGTGAAATCTCCTTTGGAGATTTTTAAACAGAGGCTACATGGCCATCTGTCAGGAGTGCTTTGATTGTGTACTCCTGCATGGCAGAGGGTTGGCCCTTGAAGTCTATTCCAACTCTGTGATTCTATGAGATCAGGTTAGTCTGGACTATCTGGGTCAGGGCTGAATACTCTAATAGAGGGCTATTAATGTTCTAATGGATATTAAATGTCATTTTCCTGGAGTCTTGCTCTGTGTTCCTTATTTTGGAGCTTATCTTATATTCCTACCCCAGTGATTCTCAACCAGGGTTCCGTGGTACCCTGGGGTACCATGAGCACGTCCCAGGGGTACCCTGACAATGCTACCGCCTGCCCCCCCCCCCACTGGAATCAAATGGATTTTGAAGGGGCGGGGGGAGGGGGTTTGGAAACCTCATGGGCTTCCTTTAAACAACATTTAAAACAGCATTGTTTTATTTGCCTAAATGCGGTGTGGATTGGGGGGTAGATTTAAAGGGAGCTTTCCCTTTAAATCCCCCCAAATCCATGCCGAATTTAGGCAAACAAACAACGCGGCTGTCAATGCTGCTTTCCCTCCCCTCCCCTCTCCCTGCTTGCCACTCCCCCCACCTACAGGCCAAAAAAGGAAAAAACCCTTTAAAATGCAAAAAAAAAAAATTCAAATGAACTTCAAGGGTACCTTGAGATATGAAGAGCGAGGTCAAGGGTACCGCGACGTCGAAAAGGTTGGGAAACACTGTCCTACACTATGTACACATGATACTTTCTTATGGTATGTCATACCATTGACCCAAACAGCTTGCTGCTACTCTGATGGACATTTTTTTCTCCAGAATGTCAAGCCAAAGTGTTCCCTTGATTCTTCCTGGCTTTTATCTGGAGGGCCTTTCAATCCAGCAATTAGTTCTTTAACTCTGTAAACCATTGATCCATTCTGCACAACCCAAATAAAACGTCTTGAGGCAGGAAATAAAATGTTTCCTCCATGGAGTTCTGCAACATTTTTAGCCTGAAACCTTTGATTTCCAGCCTCAAAATATTGCATTTGCATGCTGTTCCCTTGCAGTTCTTTTTCTGAAAATGCTTTGAAAATGTTTTCACTTGCTGTGTGATCTTTTTAACCTGTTTCCCATGCCTCCCAAACTTCCTCATTGGCGTCATTTTCTGCGTTCACGCTGGCCCTCATGCTGTATTTCCAACTGGTTTGTTTTTTAGGGGGGGTTGTGGCTTTGAAGCTACGAAGATACAGCCCCTACAGAATCACAGCATGAAGTTTTCAAGCCTTGTCTCATCTGATCTACTGAAGGTTCAAAAAAAAATCCAGAATGGCCCCAAAATTACAGCCAGGAATCATTTTAAGGGCATGAGTGCAAACAAATGGGGGAATTGAAAACGTTTTCAAAACGTTTGCAATGACTTGTGCAGAATGGGCTGGCGATATGCTGTATTCCCAAAGCGTAAACAGAGGTCATGCAAAAAGCATGTTCCAAATTGAAGCCGAGGTGTGCAAAGCATACTACACTAATCTATGGGCCCTCCTGGGATGCTGCAGGAATCCCAGAACATGGTGAAATTTCCAATAAGATCACACAGAGATTTAGCATCAGCCATGGGTTTAGAAACAGGCAACATCCTTTTCTTTAGACCATCCAACATTCTCGGAGACAGCAGTGCAGCTTATTGTGGGGAATGAGGGTTTAGCAGACTTTACCAATTTGTCTCAAGCCGATGAATTAATGGTGTGGGATGTTGCAGTATAAGGGGCATTCCAATAAAAGCTCATACTGACTTTCCCAAAAAGTAACTGATCTCGTGCCCTAGAACAGGGGCCATTCTCCATCTGATTTATAGCACCCTTCTTCCTGGTGCCTATAAAACGGCTGTGATTCACTTCCTAAATATTGGAAGCTTCCATTCCCTGTTAGCTGGTGGCTACCGGATCTCTAATTGTGAAACCACAAAACGTTACATTGAAGTAGCTTTTGTTACTGAAATTTTAAGGGCCCAGCTACCAATCATAGTGGTGAGAAGCTTCAGCCAAAACCACAGCTGTAATTCACTGAATGCCACACAGATGGCACAAGTTGTACGACCTCATGCTAATCAAAAACCTCGATGGAATCTAGACCTGTTGGAGGCATTTCTGGCTGTTCACAGGGCTTAGAGATCCGCCTGTTAGTGATCTGCTGACAAGAAGCCTGGTTTTGTTTCATGTTCTAATAGACATCATTACTACTAAAAGACATGAAAGGTTCCGTCTAGGCTTGGAGATTCGGATGCAACAAATACCAGATATGGCCCAAATCTGAGCAAACTCAGGCATATTTGGGCAAAAGTCAGCCGAATGTGCCTTGCCCGAAAATGAATGAATCCGAATGCAAGGTATTTGGGCTTTTTTTGGTATTTTTGTGATGTTTGTTCACATTTTGTCCTATAGGGGGCGTATTTTTTAAGCAAGTGGCACAAAAATTTCAGGGTATCATCCAGAGTCTGTTCTCATGACACCACCCACGTTTGGTAAAGTTTGGTTCAGGGGGGCCAAAGTTATGGACCCACAAAGTTGGTGCCCCCATTGTTTCCAATGGGAGCTAACAGTAGATGGGGCTACCCTTTTGAGGGTCCATAACTTTGGGCCCCCTGAACCACACTTAACCAAACATGGGTGGTCTCATCAGGACAGTCTCTGGATTATATCCTGGTATTTTGGTGCCACTGTCTTTAAAACTGCACCCCTGATAGGCACCCCAGGAAATTTGCCCAGATTCTCTGCTTTGGTTCCATTGGTTCCATTGTAGCCAATGGGGAATTTCTGAGCATGTAAGCAGGCTGCAGATTTTTGAAGATAGAGGCACCAGACTTTCAGGGTGGCTCCAGGAGGCCCTCCTGGTAATAGCATCCAGGCTTGGTGAACTTTTCTTCTGGGGGTTCAATTTTATGGGTCTCCAAAAGGCTTATTTTATTTTCCCACTCCTGCACATGAAGCCTGCTGGCTGAGTTCTCTCAGAATTCTCTCAACCCACCCACCCACCCTCAGAAGCAAAGTTCACCAAGCCTGGATTCTATTACCAGGAAGCCTCCTGGAGCCACCTTGAAAGTCTGGTGCCTCTATCTTCAAAAATGTGCAACCAGTGCTTACACACTCAGAAATTCCCCAGAATCTGCCAAGCTCTTCAGCAAGTTCTATGGTGGGAAAAAATAACTTTTCCCACCATAGACTTCAATGGGGCTTGCTGTTATGCCCAGCTGGCTCTGTAGTAGAGGTTTCAAAGGGGGCACTCTGGTGGGGGTCTTGCTCTGGGTAAGGGCACTTATTTCCTCCATGCTATATTTTAGGCAGATAAAAGATAATGTTCCTGTTCTATATGTGTGTTGTGCCATCAAGTGACCTCCGACATGAATGACCTCCAAAATACACTATGGTTAAAAGCCTTGCTCAGGTCTTTCAAACTGAGGCTGATTCCGCATGGGCCAAAAACAATGGTGTGAAAATGGTGTGAAAACAGTATAAACCTTTTTACACCGTTTTAAACCCTTTTACACCATTTACACTGCTGTTTTTGGCCCATGCAGAATCAGCCTGAGGGTCGTGGCTTCCTTTATAGAATCAATCCCTCTCGTGTTGTTTCCTCCTCTTTTTCCTGGTGCATTCAACTTTTCTCAGCATTATTGCCTTTTTGAGTCTTTTCTCTTGTTTTCTCATAATGTGGCCAAACTATAACCACAATTCAGTCATTTTAGCTTCTATGGAGTGTTCACGCTTGATTTGATCTAGAACCTACTAATTTGTCTTTTTGGTGATCCATAGTATCTAGAACTGACATTCTGACTGGGATAGCCGGCTCCAGGAGATATGAACTGGCACGTGAATGATTTTTTTCCTCGCTCAGAATTCTAAAACACAAGTGTGTGTTTTTAAAACAAAAACTGAGCATGCAAAATAGGAGAGCTAAACCCTTTCTCCCTTTTCACTTCACTTCATTCAGTTGATCCCAGCATTTTTCTCCACCCTGACAAACCTCCAGAGTTGAAACCTAGACTGGAAAAAATGCTTCAAACTTTGGAGTAAGGCGTAGTGGTAGACAGGGCTTAGCTCCCCTAGCCTGCACACCCCAGTTTCATTTTAAAAGAGATTACTCTCACTACTGCCTTTACATGGAAAGCAGGAGAGTACCTATCTCCTATTCATTTCTGCATCAGGGAACGGGGCAGGCGATTTTACATCATTTTAAAGATGTTGAGAGATCTCAGCAATGGACAGCCCTATCCAAGAGGCTGTATGCCCAGCCATGGCACCACGGCCGGGCTGGACTGCCCCTTCAAAGAGGCTTCCCAATGGCGCGGGAAGGGTGGAAAGGCAAAATAGCCTCCCCACTGCCAAGAAGCCCCCATTGGCCAAAACAGACTTGTAAGTTTGAGGCCCCGCCCACCAGAATAATGCAGCAACTAATGTCAGCTCCTCCCCCAGTCATGCCCCCATTCTACCACCACTATAACAGCGGTGGCAGGAACACAGGGATACTGATGACAGCTTCCAGCACCGCAGCCCAGTGCCAGGGAGGGCCACAGCAGCCGTGCACCAGTAAAATCACCCACCAGGGTAAGTGCCCCAGGGAGGGCAAGTCCACCAGGGCAGCCACACACCACTTCCACAGGCAGATCCCCCCCCCCTTCCCCTTTGGATGGGTCTCTGAATCAGTGGGCTGTACCCTGTGTTCAGAAGGCGGAACTTCCTGAGCCCAAGGAGCCTTGCTCCAGCTTAATGAGAATTCTTTCAACTTAAATGGCTCTTTCTTTGGAGGGGACAAAACACGTGTTGGAAGAAAGCTCCTTTGGATTTTTTTAAAATTTTATTTATGTTTCGATTTATAGACCCAAGGGGCTCTGGGCCGTGCACAACATTAATATGTATACAATAAATAGAGGTTCACAATAGTGACCACATAACAATCAATACATTGGCTAAAATCCATTAAAATCTATTAAAACAGCGGTCAACATAACAATGACAGGCGTCCATAACCCAGTTCGTTAAAATCTCCCCAAAAAGAAGGAGAGGCCAGATCCCTCTCTAGGAGGATAACATAGATGGAACCAGAATTAAGATGGTAATAGATGCATAAAAGCATAAGCGGGGTGGGGGTGGGGGTGGAGGAAGACTTCATAAGGGATGGAGGAAGGCTTCAAATGTTCATAGGCCCCTTCCACACACGCAAAATAATGTGTTTTCAAACCACTTTCACAACTGTTTGCAAGTGGATTTTGCCATTCCGCACAGCTTCAAAGAGCACTGAAAGCAGTTTGAAAGTGCATTATTCTGCATGTGCGGAATGAGCCAAAGTGACATGGTAGACTAGTGGTTTCCCTCATATGTGGAGAAGGCCCTGATCTCTTGCACCTCACCTTGTTTGACATTAGAAGTGTGCGTTCTGCAAAAGCCGAACAAAAAAGCACCCGAAAAATACCTGAACGGTATCTTTCGGTGGGATTTCACACACCCTACCCAATAAAAGAGGCAGTTTGAAGGATCCAAAAAGTGGATCCCAGCTCCAGCTCCAGATGCAGAAATTGTTTGGGTTTATCAGAGCCAAAACATTTTGAACAACCCATACAAATGCCAATATTGGGATTTGGCTTTTGGGGTTTTCAAAAATGTCTAGGACTAGTAAACCTGAAGTGAAAAAATACCAACAAAAATGGTGCACATCCCAGTTTGCCATATAAGTATATGTTTCTGCCTCTGTTTCCCCTTCCTTACTACAAAACTATTCTCTTTATCAAGCTATTGATTTTATCTCTATTCCCCCCCCCCCATTGCATCTGAAGCCCTTCTTGACTTCCAGCTAACACAAGCAAAGTTTTTGCTTTTGCTGTCTTTTACACAGGCTGCCTATCTCCAGAGGAAAGGAAGAGTCTGGACCGCTTTTTCTTTCCCTCCAGTTTGCATAGAACTGCCAGCCAGCCAGCCAGTAGAAACAGAGTTTTGCCCTGCCTGGGAGATTCAAGCCCAGATAATAAAACAGCTTGTGTAAATTGGAACATATTTATAGAAGAAGGAGAAGAGGAGTTTGGATTTATATCCCACCTTTCTCTCCTGTAAGGAAACTCAAGGTGGCTTTCAAGCTCCCAGAGGCGTAGCTCCAAGGGGTGGGGGATGCGACGCACCAGGCGTGCGCCCCTGTGGGGGTGTGGGGGCATTCCGGGGGTGTTATGGGGGTGTTATGGGGCAGGGGCATTCCGGGACGGGGACAGAGGACGCACCGGTGCACAGGGTGCTTTTACCCCTTGCTACGCCTCTGCAAGATCCTTTCCCTTCCTCTCCCCACAACAGACACCTTGTGAGGTAGGTGGGGCTGAAAGAGTTTCAAAGAACTGTGACTAGCCCAAGGTCACCCAACAGGAATGTAGGAGTGCGGAAACACATCTGGTTCACTAGACAAGCCTCTGCCGCTCAGGTGGAGGAGTGGGGAATCAAAACTGGTTCACCAGATTAGAATCCACCTGCTTGTAACCACTACACCACACTGCTTATAGATAAGCAGCAGTCCTTCCCAAAACCATTGACACAGTGCAACAGTTAGCAGTAAGTGAACAGTTGGTGCAAATAAGCACCCATCAGGATAATTGTATTTAACTGGACCAATGACAAACTCTTCTGGTTGGAAAATGTCCAGCCAGTTAGGTATCTGCAAAGTTACCTGTTCTCTTGACCTCACTTCCTGTTAAATTAACAAGGAAACATAGTGCAGACAACACAATATCAGAATCACTGTCAAATAAGAATATCTTGTCATTGCCAAATGTTGGAAATTATTGCAGAGGGCTCTGTTTTAATGTGATTGGTGTAATTCTTGTTGCCATCTGAGGGTGGAGCTTTGGGGGGCAAGTTCTCTAACCATAAACCACACTGCACTCCTTTTGGCTGGGGTAAATCGATCGGCCATAGCTGTATTTATTAATAACAAAAAACAGACACGTGAGGCGCAGCATGGGTCTTGATTCGATTGTATCAGCATCACCGCGGAGCACCAGTGGGCGGATGCCTCATGCTGGAGCTCCACCCCGCCGTGGGGCTCTGTCGGGCGGACGCTCCTGGCAAGAGTTGCTCCCCAGATGCCCTGGTCAGCAGGGCGGATGCCTCTTGCCGTTGTCTGCCATCCCTAGGGGAGGGGTAGCTCCCTAGCTCCCCCCTTCTGCCCTTCCAAATCAACACCCATGCGTGAAAACCGCCAACGGCCATGACAGGGTAGCATGCATTAACAACTGTTGTAATTTGGGAGAGGTGGGTGGGAAAATCGTCGACCGGCCACAGCACATGGCCGAGACAAAGAAGGGGTTGCCCCTTTAACGGTTCGGGTTCCCTCCTCCCCTTGACGTGGCCGGCGGGCTTCCGGCTCGCCGTTGCCCGCCCAAGACAATAATGGCCACCCCTTCACTTCTGCCCTTACCAGGGCCAGAATCAAACTCTGCCCTTCCCACCCCTAGCGGCAATAGTGGTCCGTGGTGATTCACAGCCTCCATATAACATCTGGATCACAGGTGTCAAACTCGCGGCCCTCCAGATGTTATGGACTACAGTTCCCATCATGATGGGAACTGTAGTCCATAACATCTGGAGGGCCGCGAGTTTGACACCTGTGATCTGGATGATCATCCATACCTGATAACACTCTTGTCTGTTTTTCTGCTGGAAGGACAGGTTTGAGATGTGTAAAAACATTGCACATTCAGATGGCATAATTATGTCCCTATTAACATTGCTGCACAATTTTACCTAAAAACAAAATCAATGTGAACTTGGAAGCAAACCACCTGCAAGATTTTGAAGCCTGACAAAACAACTTTGACTGGATCACCAGAAACATTTCACTGTGGTGAAGACCACAAATCTCGTTCGCTGCTGAATTTCATCTAAACTGAAAATCGAGGCAAATTGCTACATTGTCCTTATGGGATACATCTGAAGGAACTGGAGAGGAGGTTTAAAAGAATATCGATAGGACGACAAAAAATCAGGGAGTGGGGATTGCATATCTTCTTAATAACAAGCCCTTCCAAGAATGGTTACATTTTGGCCCCTTCCGCACACGCAAAATAATGCATTTTCAAACCACTTTCACAACTGTTGGCAAGTGGATTTTGCTATTCCGCACAACTTCTGCATGTGCAGAATGAGCCTTTGTCAGGGATCAGTTGATCTAGTTCAGCATACACTTTACCAACAATGTCCAAAGAGATGTTTTGAGAATGTTTAATAAGCAGAACATGTTGATAAAGTAGGGGTATATGTTCATGACAAACATGGATCAGTTTTACAGTGATTTTAGTCTCACAGGACTACAAGTCTTGAGGTTCCCTGGGTAGAGTTTATGATATGGATATATACTCTCTCTGATATACTCTCTCATATGGTTGCCTTCCTCTGCATAGCAACCCCTGGAATTCCTTGGAGGTCTCCCCTCTAAATACTAACCAGGGCCAACATTGCTGAGGCTCTGAGATATGACAAGGTCAAGCTAGCCTGCTTTCTCTGATGCAGGAGGCTCAATATTTTGGATCCCAAAATGTATAAGAAAGACTGCATTCATAGGTTCTGCCGTTGAACAGGCAGGAAACCACCCTGTTGTTAAACACATGTGAGGGGACCCCGGATCCGAGCTTTGTACATCATAATGTGCAAATAGACCTAATCTATCTATGACATTTGTTTATGTTTCGTTGTCTTTTCTTTTGTTTGTTTTGCCTGCAATAGACTCGAGTCTGAAATGATCTGTATTTTGTTTTCTGGCTCAGCTGCACCAATTGCAACTGATCTATAGGCAGCTCCCCCAAAAGGTAGCCGCTTCTGAGACCTGCACGTCTAACACACTGGCTTCTGTGCTTTGTTGTCTCCTCAGTTCATTTTTGCAGTTACAAGGAGAAATTTATTGGTCTGTATTGCCGCCTTTCTGCTGTCATTGAGCTTGATTTTCTGAGCACCCAGCAGTCCCTAAGGGAAGCAATTTCAGACAGTGAAGTCGCTGCCGCTAAACAAAGACACCAGCAAGTCCTAGATTACATACAGGTAAGCGTCTGTTTTCTGACTAGTCAAGGGTGATTTCTAGCAGGGGCCGTAACTTGGAACCTGAATGGAGAATTGTTGGGTAAGACGCAACATAAAGACGTTTAGTGTCAAAGTACAATTTGGGTATTATGAAATAGCCACTCAGCTAGCTCTTCCACCCACTCCCCGGGTTGCTTGCTTTTTGAGATAATTTCATGGATAAAATCATATGACAGTTATACTGGAGTGTTGTAGAGAAATGTGTCAGCTCGGGTTATAAATCGCATTCCCCTTCTAACATGAACGAAACGGCATGGGGCAATTTAGTCTGGATCAGACTTCTACTTTTTAAGTTAAGAGTGTTTGGTTTTTTTTCTTGCTGTCAGTCAGCACTGGAAAAAAAACCTCCTGTCCACTCTGCTTCTTTTGACGGAGGCGGTCATACCATGAGGCAGTGTGAGGCTGCACCTTTAGGCAGCAAAGCATCAGGTACAGTGCTGGATTTTATTTATTTATTTATTTATTTATTTATTTATTTATTTATTTATTTATTTATTTATTTATTTGGCCCCAGTATTTTATGATTTCGATTTATACCGCTTCCGGTTCCCAAAGGGGGGAGATCCAGAAGCGATGCACAACAAATTAATACAAACAAATAAGGAGGCAAACCATGCAATTAAAACAACAACGACCCATAAAGCTCCAATATTAAAATATACTAAATTACATTAAAACAGCGGTAATATCATAATAAAAGGCACCCAATAAAATCCTTTTCCTTTTAGAAGCCACTCCCACTGAGAGCGGCGGACTCCTCCATAGGAGGGATGTAATCTTGATCTTCAGCCGAACAGAGCGCCATACTCAGCGGCTCGGTTGCTCCAAAGGCCAGCCGGGTTCTTCGGTCTTTACCAGGCCCTGTGGAGTTCACGGCGAGATCCCACAGAGACCAGGACAGCTGGGGGGAAGAGTGTTCCACCAGGCGGGGCCAGTCAGCGTAAAGGTCACAATAGCCAGCGTGGAGGCCAGCCAAGCATCACAGGCCAAGGGCCAGAGTATTTTTTAAAGGTAGAATTGCCTCTGCCCGGTTGCTTGTTTGGCAGGTTGAAGCCTCAAAATTTAGGGGGCCTCCAGCCAAGGTGTACAATTTTTTTGACTCTGTCACAGGTCTTTCTTACACTTGTTATCATAACACACTATGGTCTGTGAACAATCTTTCAGTAATTTTCCTTGCACTCCATTTCAGAACAACACTGTCTTAAGATGATAACGTGACACTAGCATTGATTTCTGAATTGATTTTGCCCTTTTGGGGGGGATGGCCTCAAAAGTAGAATAGCGTAGGGCCTTTCTTCATCTAAATCCAGCAATGAGTAGCAGGATGAGAGATAAACCAGACAGGGCAGGATATAGTCTGGCCAGGAATATCATCTGTGTGGGCCACATGGGTCAATTTCACAAAGTGGAAATATAACAGACTGACAAAGGGAAATATCCCGGTTTGAGGAAGTACCCGGTTTGGATCCAAGATGGCGCCTGAAGCAGAGCTAGTAACGTAGCTCCGATAAATTAGGTTTTTAGGACCTAGTAAAGGTTGTTTTTTACACACACACACACACACACTTTTTTACACACACACACACACACACACACACACACTTTTACTACAGTTGTTTCTGCAAACTGAGCATTGAATCCTGTATGGTGACATCGGAATGAGCTGACTGGACTTACTCTTGTCCCAACAAAACATTTTATAATTGTTAGAGAGATACTTTATAAGGTTTTAAAATCTTTATCATTGGTATACTTCTAATAATTTTTACGAATCCGTTTATTATATCTGAAACATTGTTAAATTCCAGACTTCAAGATATTTTGTTTTTACATGGTCAGGTCTGATTGATATGAAAAATAAGGACTCAATTTCTCCTCAGATTCATCTTTTGGATGTCGATTCACAAGGGGCCTTTCCCCACTTAACTTAAGCCCCGCGTTACTTGAGGAGAGTAGTCACGGGGTCCTCCGCACTCTCGAGGAGAGGCGGCAGGCACACGCATAGCCGCCTCGATGCTGCCGCCAAGTGTCGCTTCCCCTCAAGCAGGCATCCCCTGAAGCTCTTGCAAAGCGCTTTTGATGAAACCCCATAGGCTGGCTGGGTTGTGGGGATGCCCTGGCATGCGCCAGGGATGCCGCGCGCTGGAAATTGCATGCAGTGACGGCGGCCGAGGGGAAAGTGGGGAAAGGCCCAAGATTATTTAGTTTGGCCATGATAGCAATTTTTTTGGTGCTCCAAATACATAGCTATGCAAATGCACATCTTTGCATGTGGATGGGAAATACTGCTTTGCTCTTCCTTTTTGGACAATGTTATTATTTTGTATATCACAATGTTAAGAGGGAGGGTTGCATGCTTCACATACTGCGATGTGACATGGTTTCAATCACCCCTAAACTTTCCACACTGGGAGGAAATGGGAGGAGGATCATAACTTGGGCTCCCGGGGTTGCTGTAGATTCTGCACCAATTGGAAGTGTTCCCTTAGCAGAGGATGGGAATGGACAGCAAGGCTGCAGCCAAACAGAAACAGCAGGAACAGCCAATCAGAATGCAGGAAAAATGGGATGCTGGCGCCTGCATAACTGCACATGCATTTGGGTGCTGTGTGGTTTCCGGGCTGTATGGCCGTGTTCTAGCAACATTCTCTCCTGACGTTTCGCCTGCATCTGTGGCTGGCATCTTCAGGGGATCCTCTGAAGATGCCAGCCACAGATGCAGGCGAAACGTCAGGAGAGAATGTTGCTAGAACACGGCCATGCAGCCCGGAAACCACACAGCACCCAAGTGATTCCGACCATGAAAGCCTTCGACAATACATTGCACATGCATTATTTCCCCTGACCTCAACTGAATTCCTTCACAGAAAATAGGCACTCATGCAAAGGAAAAAAAATGGACCTGGATTCAAAAACAACAGCTGCAACCAGTTATTATGCTGTGTGGAACCCACCATTATTGAACAGACATTGCATAGTTCCTATTGCACAGTCCCTATTCAGTTTAATGGGGTTTGTGTCCCAAAAGGATTTTAGGAAGATCCTCCAGGTTCCCCAAGGAACTTATCCCAGCTGTGGAAAGGAGCTCAATAGATTTATGTACATCAAACAAGCTACGAGACCCTAAATGCAAAAATTCCAACAGCCGTCTTAGTGAAAAGGACACTGCTTCCTTTTCCCAGACATTATCAAGAAGCAGATAGCCTCTGCTCCAAACACTAACTTTCTTAACTTCATAACACTTTATCACTTTTTGAGCCTATTCTGGCCCACAGTCATTACACATGAACAGAGGCGGAGCTACCAGGGGACTGGGTGTGTGTGTTGCTTCGTGTGTGCACCTGAGGGGTGGAAAATCACGCACTCCTGTGGTGTCCCCCGCCCCCCTCACAGCACCCTCCCCACACACACACTTACCTTCGTCAAACAGTGCAGGCTGGAGAAGCGGACTGTTCCCTTCAGGCTGAAAACGGCCTGGTAGGAACTACACTTCCCAGGAGACCTTGCGAGCCCCAGGGTCTCATGGGAAGTGTAGTTCCCACGGGGCCATTTTCAGCCTGAAGGGAACAGGCCGCTTCTCCAGTCTGCACTAAGGTAAGGGGGGGCCACGGAGGGTGCGTGTGGAAAACACAGAGTGTGCACCGGGCGCACTCTGGCCCATCTACGCCTCTGCACATGAAGCTGCCTTATACTGAATCAGACAATTGGTACATTAAGGTCAATATTGTCTATTCAGACCGGCAGCTGTCAAGGGTTTCAGGTAAAAGTATTTCACATCACCTGCTACTAAGGTTGCCCACAACCTGGAGAAAAAAATGTCCTGTGCTGTTAGGGTTGCCAGACCCCTGCTGGGGACAGCAAATCCCTTGCTTTGGTCCCCCTCCCCCAGTGCCAACCAGCTGGCCAAATGCAAAGAGGCCTAGACCTTGATGCCATCAGGACGTTGACATCACTTCTGGAGTGACATCATCATGTTGGCAATGATGAAGAAGAGTTTGGATTTATATCCCCCTTTCTCTCCTGTAGGAGACTCAAAGGGGCCGCTTCTCCTTGCCCTTCCCCCCTCATAACAAACACCCTGTGAGGTGGGTAGGGCTGAGAGAGCTCCGAAGAACTGTGACTAGCCCAAGGTCACCTAGTTGCCGTGTGTGGGAGTGCACAGGCTAATCTGAATTCCCCAGATAAGCCTCCACAGCTCAAGTGGCAGAGCGGAGAATCAAACCCGGTTCCTCCAGATTAGAATGCACCTGCTCTTAGCCACTACGCCACTGCTGATGTGGGAAATACTCTCGTATTTGGGCAAAATTATGTGGTAAATACAGTTTCTACCATAGCATTTTTGCCCAAATACCAGAGAAATCTCACCATGTTGTCAGCAATGTGATGATGTCGCCTCCAGAACTGACATCAATGCTCCAATTCAGTTGAGGCCTAGACATAATTTTATGCCACTACCACCACCCCCGCAGGTTGCCAGCAGTACCTAGTAACCCTATATGCCTCTAATAGAGGCTTAATGTGTGGTAATGGGCGACTCAAACTGTTCATCACCTCATAAATCACAGCACGCTAAATTTCTATTAAAGGGGTAGGGCATTTTTCTCCAGGGTTTATGGCAATTATGTTTGCTACCTGATACTTTTCACTGGAGATATCAGAGACTGAACATGCCAAGCAGGTACTCCACCACTGTGTCATGGCCTCTCCCTCTGATTAATTCAGTGGGGATGCCACTTGGATTTTCTGCTTCAGTCACTATAGTCTGTCTCAGAAAAAGATGTTAAGAACATAAGAACATAAGAACTCCCCTCCCCTTTCCCCCCCCTTTTCTTTACATTCTGGGTTCTCCGCTTCTCTGTTTTATTTTCCAGGGTGGATCTATGAAGTTCTGTTTTTATGATTGGATGCCAATATAATATTATTGATTGTTGTTTTAATGGGGTTTTTATTGTAACTATTGTTTTATTGTGTTGTTCACCGCCCAGAGCCCTTCGGGGGAGGGGCGGTATATAAAACCAATTATAAATAAAAATAAATAAATAAACTAGCCTGCTGGATCAGACCAGAGTCCATCTAGTCCAGCACTCTGCTACTCACAGTGGCCCACCAGGTGCCTTTGGGAGCTCATGTGCAGGAGGTGAAAGCAATGGCCTTCTTCTTCTCCTCCTCCTGAGCACCTGGTCTGTTAAGGCATTTGCAATCTCAGATCAAGGAGGATCCAGATTGGTAGCCATAGATCGATTTATCCTCCATAAATCTGCCCAAGCCCTTTTTAAAGCTGTCCAGGTTAGTGGCCATCACCACCTCCTGTGGCAGCACATTCCAAACACCAATCACACGTTGCATGAAGAAGTGTTTCCTTTTATTTGTCCTAATTCTTCCCCCCAGCATTTTCAATGAATGCCCCCTGGTTCTAGTATTGTGAGAAAGAGAGAAAAATTTCTCTCTGTCCACATTTTCTACCCCATGCATAATTTTATAGACTTCAATCATATCTCCCCTCAGACGTCTCCTCTCCAAACTAAAGAGTCCCAAAAGTTGCAGCCTCTCCTCATAAGGAAGGTGCTCCAGTCCCTCATTCATCCTCGTTGCCCTTCTCTGCACTTTTTCTATCTCTTCGATATCCTTTTTGAGATGTTGGTCGGGTTATATATTCCTTCACCATAGAACTCAGCATGTGGACCTCCTTTACCGTAGAATGCTTTGCCTGGGTCCTAGTACCTACTAAGCCACATTCCGCCCTGCCCCTCCCACCCGCTGCTACCCCTATCGCATCTGTTTGAAAATACATTTTGGCATTCAGTTTAATTATATAACATTGTGTCAAAGTACCATGTGCAATAATGCACAAACTAATAGTTTTAACCAGGGCAGCTCGTGAAAATGAATCACAATTCTCATATTAGTTAGGAACTATATTCTAATGCGGAAGCATACACTTTTCTCAACCACTGCGTCTCAACTGACCATACTAGCATTTTTCTGAAGCAGAGTACACCTGTTTTAAGCCAGACCTGCCAATGCTGGATGTTGTAGACCTAAATGCACACTTCACTTACTGCAGAATGCTGCTTTTCAAATCATGCATTTCATGGCCTTTTCACAGAGTTGAAATCACTTGTAAATTGTCTAGGTCTGTGGTGGCGAACCTTTGGCACTCCAGATGTTATGGACTACAATTTCCATCAGCCCCTGCCAGCATAGCCAATTGGACATGCTGTCAGGGGCTGATGGGAATTGTAGTCCATAACATCTGGAGTGCCAAAGGTTCACCACCACTGGTCTAGGTGATGGGCATATTTATGTCATTGCAACAACAAGCACAGGGCAAACAGGGCGATAGAACTGATAGGAGGGGTGTAGATTAGTGGCTAAGCACTTTTTTGCATGTGAGTGGTCTCAAGTTCAATCCCTGTCACCTCTATCTCTACTACAAAGTGCAGGGAAAGCCACAAGACTCCTGATCATGCTGAGCTACATGGACTAGGTAGGGGCTAGATGTAGTATAAGAAATCCTCATATCTCTATAGGGTCACTCTAAAAAACTGGAGTAACCCTTACCATCCACTACTTTCCTTCTGGCCAGTGGTGTACTGTCCATTGGGCAAAACGGGCAGTTGCCCAAGGTACAGAAATTTTTCATCACGTGGAGGCACCTGATTCCTAAGCCCCACCCACTCTGTACGGTGGCCCACAAGCCACCAGAGGCAGAGCATGAGGATGGAGAGCTCCACCTCCGGTGAACTTGGGCTGCTGGGGCCATCCGGGAAGGGTGAGTGCCGCGGCCGGCTGCTCTGCCCATGGCGGGGGCATCAAACTCAGGTTTTGCCCAGGGCGTCAGTTTGCCTAGGTACGCCACTGCTTCTGGCTAATAATGGCCTTTCTGCCCTTTGGACTTCCACATACAAGATGTCATGCTCCCCAACCATCAGCTAGCTCTCTAAGCTGGATTTATACAAGTGGGTGTCACTTACAACCCCATCCGAGGGGCTGAGCACCCAGCCACAATGCTGCAGCCATACTGGGCCACTGCTCCCATGGAGGCCTCCCAGCAGTGTGGGGAGGCT
This sequence comes from Sphaerodactylus townsendi, assembly GCF_021028975.2. Lineage (NCBI taxonomy): Eukaryota > Metazoa > Chordata > Lepidosauria > Squamata > Sphaerodactylidae > Sphaerodactylus > Sphaerodactylus townsendi. The sequence goes on from NC_059427.1 coordinate 165,306,920, forward strand.
TGCACTGTGAGAAAACCTCCCTGTGTACTGGAAGCCCCCATTGAGTTTAATGGGCCTTTTAGTGCCATAAGTCCAAAGCCCAGGCCATGAGCACAACAGCAGCAATGGCCAGGAGTGAGCAGACTAGCACTGGCTCCACTACGACCATGCCCCTGGACTTCAGTGGCAGCAGGAATGCAGGGATGGTGGTCCCACATCTGGTGCTACGTCCCTGTGTCAGGGACAAAGGGTTTTTTAAAATAATTATTTATTTATTAGAACCCTGTGATGGCTAGATGAATTTTTGAGAACATTAAAGGATCATTGCACTGATGAAGAACCCTTTTTTTTTAAACGCCCACAAAACGCATGTTGTGTTCTGGAGTTCCTTTGGCGTTCCCTGGAGTTTGTTTGTTTGTTTGTTTGTTCGTTCGTTCGTTCGTTTGTTCGTTTATTTATTTATTAGACTTATAGGCCGCCTCATCCCCAAAGGGCTCGAGGCGGCTCACAATATGGCTGTTCTAACGAACAGCAAGTCAGCAGCATAAAACTTAAACCCTTAAAACCTATACAACAATTATAAACAGCAGATATAGATTAAAACAACAAAAAATTTTTAAAACAGAAGTTGTTTAAAAATAGGCACCCGATCTGAGGCCAGAAGAAAGGAAGGGAATAGGCAGGGCTCTTAGCCACACACCACTGTGGAAGTATTGTGATAAACCGTGTTTTTGTATATTTTCCCATGATTGAGGCATTTGCCCAGACATAGTGTGCACGTATATGATTCTGAACAACCTTTGGAATATCTCCAATTTGAGTCAGATACATCATTCTGAGAGCTTCCCCATTAAGAAAGATGAGGAGTCTTCATAAGGAACTTACATTGTACAAAGAATCTGAAATCAGCTCAGTATTGATGCTATCTAGATGAGTCACCAGCACCTTCATATTCCATTGGTTTTCTTGGAAGACAATTAATATTTCACCAATTCCCTGCATTAGACTTTATATTATATATGCGGGACCTTTAATGGGACAGCCAGCTTACGTTTGTTGAGACGTTTAATTCGGACACACTGTATGCATTATATCACTTTATATCACTGTGCATGTTACTTTCATTCATTCATTCATTCATTCATTAACTTTTAATGGTATAGATAAAAGATAATATATTAAAATTGTTCAGTTTATACATTTGGTAAAATAGAGACAAGAAATTTAGCCACATCTTCGGTTCTTCTGATATTACAGTCGTTTCAAAGCATCCGAATCTTGTCCGAATCAGAGATAGGTGAGCATCTGTTGATATGAGGCTCAATAAATAGTCTCCTCTGCTTTTTGTGGTTGGTGTAGTACAATAGAATGTGTTTGGTGGTCTCAACTTGCTTGAGGGAGCAGTTGCATAAACGTTCTTGCAAGGGAACGTGGAAAAATCTTCCCCTTGTGACTGCCGAGGATTACATGTATTTAAGTCTGTTCTGTATTTCCTGTATGTCCGTTTGTAGTGTTGTAGGTTTTGCACAATTTCAAACACATTAAAGTAGGGTGGCAGCAGGAGTGCAACGTGTTAGAACGTCACAGTATCCAGGCCTTGCTGAACATGATCTATGGGACATAGGCACATGGCACAGAAATAATATCCTAAGAATTCCACAAAAGGGTCTCAGTCTAAATTTCTGGGGCAAAGAGACGTGGTTTGTAGAGTTTGTGACGGCTTCTGTCCAATGAAAAATGTACCAGAGTCTTTTTAACCCCTGCATTTTGTACCAAATTATTGTGACAGTGTATTAGACGTGTCAGGTTCCCTCTCAAATTGAAACCAGCTGTTTTCCACCTTTTGGCAAAAACAAAAACATCTCAGCCCACCACATACCACAACCTTCAGCAGCGACCGCAAAACCACAAGAGCATTTGCATGATCCCAGATCTAAGACAGTGCTAAAGTCACTACACAAACCAAACACTGTAAAGAGTGAAGGAGTCCATAAAAGCTTTTCTAAAATGGGAGTTGGAGAGAAACCAGAAAGTTTTTTTAAAAATTATAGCAGATAAGGTATGTTGTGTTTAAAACAGGTCAGCAGGCAATAAAAAAAAGAAGTATATCAGGAGTAACCTGTCAGGACTGCAATTCCCAGCAATCACCAGCTCCCGCCTTTTTGCATTAGAGCGGGAAATCGAGCTGGGGAGCTACGTCAGACCGAAACTATGTAGCTACGTCAGAACCAATGGGAGACCAGGGACCGGGGCAGAGGGGAAAAGCTGATTGGTTACTGTCTGTTTTGAAAATAGAATAAATACTGGAACTGAGGACAAGAATCCTCAGTTCCAGCACCTTGTAGTTAGAGCGACCCAAGTCAATAAAGTTCTTCTTTTAATGTTGACTTTGAGTGGTGTTCAGTCATACAGTAACCAAGCTTGACTTAGGCTGAATGGCAATTAATCCAAAGCTGAATGGCAATTAAATCAAAACTTACACACACAGTAATCTACCTGGCACTGTTAGGAAGCATCACACACACAAGACCTTTACCATAAAGATGTCTTTAAAGCTTTGTTCATAACAGAACTGAAAAATCAAATATTTTCATTAAATATACTGGGCTAGACTTGGTCACAAATGGAAAGATGAAAGACTTGCTATAAATAATCAGTCCATCAGAAGAACCAGCACTGGTTGTGGTGGGTTTTCCAGGCTGTGTGGCCGTGGCCATTGGGGAGCATGACAGCCCAGAAAACCCACCACAACCGGTTGAACCCGGCCGTGAAAGCCTTCGACAATACATAGAACCAGTACTGTTTTTATTTAATCAAGGGGCATGACATGGTGAGTCCATGTTATTTATTTAGCTACTTCATTTTTTTATAACCCAACTCTATTGCAGAAGTTTAGAGTAGGTAAAATGCATTCATGAAAAAATAGCATTTAAAACTTTACATTTCTCTCCCCACCCCCTTCTCTCCCTAATGCATAAACTTACTTAGGCCCAGAACTAAATACTTGCTTTGCTAGAAAAGTATGAGAGTCAGTTCTCACAACAGCTAGATTGCATTTCTCTGTTGGAATGCTGCAAAATCAACAACAACCAAAATAGCCATGTTGGCACGTAGTGGTTAAGAGCAGTAGACTTTAATTTGGAGAACTGGGTTTGATTTCCCACTCCTCTACATGAGCAGAGGACTTAGAATCATAGAATCATGGAGTTGGAATAGACTCCAAGGACCATCCAGTCCAACCCCCTGCAATGCAGGAAAACACGATCAAAGCACTCCCAACATATGTTCATCCAGGCCCGTTCTGCACCCGCCATAAAGACCAGCATGGGACTGATAAAAACACCATTATGGGGAAGAACTTCGCACACCTGCCGCTGCTGGGGTGCAGCTGAAGAGGCGTTTCCCGCCCCCCCCCCAACACACACACAGCACTGGCCCCGGCCTGAGGAAGTGGGTAAGTGGTGGTTGGATGTGAGGGAGGGCAGAGTGATGTGTGTGGGGATGTGTGTGGGGATGTGCTGGATGTATATGAAAGTATGTGTGTTATGTGGTAGCAGTGGGTGAGGAACAGAGAGTGAAAGTTACCTGCGTGTGAGGGGGGGGGGAACCCCACCTGACGTCTCACAGGGCAAAGTATGTATGTGTTTGACTTCCACTCATATTACCTAACAGTATTACCTATTTGCTGTTTTCACGGCTCATCTCTGCCCATCTGCGTGAACATTCTAAGCCCTCAGGCCACAGACAGACAGGATGCATGAACATTCTAAGAGTGACAGTTAAACAGAGGCAGCTTCATGGCCTGGTGCGCCAGGAAAAAGACGTTTTACCTGGCTCAGGTATGGACTTTCGGCGGTTTGAAGGTCCGAGTACCTACCAGCAACAGGGAGGGACGTCCTGTGAAAAATTTGGGGGTGATCCATCCAGCAGCTTCTGAGGCAGGCAGGCAGGCAGGCAGGCAGGCAGGCAGGCAGGCAGGCAGGCAGGCAGGCAGGCAGGCAGGCAGGCAGATAGACAGACAGACAGACAGACAGACAGACAGACAGACAGACAGACAGACAGACAGACAGACAGACAGACAGACAGACAGACAGACAGACAGACAGACAGACAGACAGACAGATAGATAGATAGATAGATAGATAGATAGATAGATAGATAGATAGATAGATAGATAGATAGATAGATAGATAGATAGATAGATATTTGGGGAGGGTTTAAGCAAGGGTTTTGTGGGACGCTGTGTTAGGTATTAACTGTTGTTTTAATTGTATTTATGGTAATTAATTTTGTGATGATTTTATGTATGATGTTTTATGTTGTTCACCGCCATGAGCCCTTCGGGGATAGGGCGGTATATTAAATTAAACAAATGATGATGATGATGATGATGATGATGATGATGATGATGATGATGATGATGATGATGATGATGATGATGATGATGATGATGATGATGATGATGATGGTAATAATAATAATAATAATAATAATAATAACAACAACAACAACAACAACAACTGGGGTAGGTGTTGCATTGAAAAGACAGTAGGCCATCACACTTTCCTGATCTGGATAGCTCAAGCTAGCCTGATCTTGTCAGATCTCAGAAGCTAAGCAGGAATGATCCTGGCAAGTATTTGGATGAGAGATCTCCAAGGATTACCAGGGTTGCAGAGGCAGGCAATAACAAACCACCTTTCAGCATCTCTTTCCTTGAAAATCCACCAGGGGTCACCATAGCTGTGACTTGATTGCCAAAAAAAAAATCACACCTTTTCTTGCCTTGTACTATTTTTTTGCTCCAAGCTTGGGGTGGCTTTCCTTCCTCAAAAACAGCTCGTGGGACACATGTAACAGTTCGACATTACCAGCCTATCCTTTGTGGAAACAAGCCATTTTGCCCGGCTGCAGTACCAGAAAAGTCTCTTTGCTGGCAGTGCCACATAAAGCATATTGCTGCTATGAAATATAGATTTAGGAAATTACAAAATCACCACAACCATTCCCATCACCAGGAGTCTTTCTCAGCAGTCAGAATTGCCAAATGCGTGCTGAGTGTCATGATGGTGCCGTTGGGTGTGGGTGGGTGTGGAATCGCTTTTGCTTTTGCAGGTGCAGTATTATCACTTCTAGCTGGGGCCTTGGAGTTCTGCGGCTGGGAAGAGACTCCAGACTGGACAATGAGAACTGTCTGCCTCACATGTGGGGGTGGGGATCTTACACGCATTTTATCAAGAGTTTGGTGAGGCCCCTTCCACACACGCCGAATAATGCGTTTTCAAACCACTTTCACAACTGTTTGCAAGTGGATTTTGCTATTCCGCACAGCTTCAAAGATCACTGAAAGCAGTTTGAAAGTGCATTATTCTGTATGTGCAGAAGGAGCCTGAGCTACAAAATTGGTGGTTGAGGCACAATAATAACACCTGGGAATACAATACAATTCAGGGAAGGCCAAACCCCTTCTGTGACAGATTTCCTTCTCTCTGCCACCTGTCCCAGGGTACAGGAGCTGCCAGTCATCATTTCCTGTCTTGTGGTTTGATTGGTAACTCATTTAAAGGGACAACTTGAGACAAAACCGAGTATTCTAAAGCTTTGTATGCCACCGGTGTGGTGTAGTGGTTAAGAGTGATGGACTCTAATCTTGAGATCAAGTTTGATTCCTCACTCCTCCATATGAATGGTGGGCTCTGTTCTGGTGAACTGGGTTTGTTTCCCCACTCCTAGACAAGAAGCCTACTGGACAACCTTGGGCTAGCTATAGTTCTTTTTCAACTCTCTCAGCCCCACCTACCTCACGAGGTTTCTGTTTTGGGGAGAGAAAGGGAAGGAGCTTGTCAGTAGCTTTGAGAATCATTGTGGTTGAGGAAAAGCAGGGTATTTATCCACACTCTTCTTCTTCTTCCCCTGCTCCTCTGCATGAAGTCTGCTGGGTAACCTTGGGCTAGTCACAGTTCTCTCAGAACTCACTCAGCCCCACCTGTCTCTCAAGCAGAGGCGGAGCTACCAGGGGGTGGGGGCGTGTTGCACCAGACACATGCCAGGGAGTGGGAAATCACCCCCTCTCCCCCCCACATGGCATCCCTCCTCACACTTACCTTAGTGAAACAGGGCAGGCTGGAGAAGTGGCCTGTTCCCTTCAGGCTGAAAATGGCCTGGTGGGAACTTCACTTCCCAGGTGATCTTGTGAGCCCCTAAGGTGAGTGTGTGGGGGGCAGGGAAGGGCAGCGGGGTGGGGGGGGGGCAGGACACTGCAGTGGGAAGGGGGCAGAAAACACAAAATGCCTCTGCTCTCAAGATGCCTGTTGTTGGGAGTAGAAGAGAAGGAGTTTGTAAGTTACTTTGAGATGCCTCACAATTTAGAAAAGCCAGGTATGAATCCAAACTCTTCTTCTCCACAGCAAATTGATGAGATTTGGCGAGAAATGAGATGGATCAACGAAGCCCTACAATATGCAAGGTACAAACAACCAGCGGCTGGCTTGCCAATAGCGATGATTGTGGATCTGTCTGAAGAATTGCAAAAGAAAATAAGTTCGACGTCCTCTCATCTCGATTGTCTTCCATCCCCTCCCCCCTCACCAGAGACTCACCGGAGAAAAGCCGTGAGTGGTAAGGGAAAGCATTTCCATCCCTTTGGGATCTAAGCAAACCCAAAACATGATTCTCCACTTGCTGTATGCCAGAAGCATATGGAGTTCATAGACTATAGTTGCCTAGCAACTGCAAGGTGGTCTTTCAGCTACACCAGCCTATTGGTACAAAGTCATTTACCCACATGTATGCCTGCATCTGTGTGCTTCCCCTCCTCCTACAGTAGCCAACCCTGCCCTAGCAACCCCCTGGAGCACCTGGGGGCAAATCTGGGGGTGGGGGAAGCATAGCCACCATGATGTACTTCCAGACAAGTAACCAGAAGTGATGTCATGGTGCCTGTGATGCTTTAGGAATTTTCCCAATCTCTTTGGAAGACTATAGAGATTTGGGGATTCACCTAGAGTATCAGACTCCATGATGCCACTTTTGAATGCTCACCTGGAAGTGACATCACAGCATCAGCTCATCCCTCCCATTTTTTTGTGCTTCTCTAGTAAGCAAGTAGGATGCTCTGTCAAATGAGACCAGGGTCTTGTGGGATTTACGCCGATTCTTCAGGGTCTGCAAGTCAGAGATTTTCTACCAGGCTTATAGTTGAGGGCCACAATGGGAGTGGGATGTCCATCTTTCTGACCTTCTTTTCCTCCCTTTTGGTATAAATCGCGGGGGTGAAGTAGTATGTCACCCCACCCTTGGACATGTTTTACCACCATATGCCAATAGTTTACTGATATTTTGATAATTGATATTTTGATTTTTTATTATTTTATATGATATTTGTATGCACATTGTATTTATATGAATTGAAGACCGGGGTATCAAATCAAATCAGTCAATCAATCATGTGTGTGGGGTGGGGTACCATAGGGGTGGGAAATTGCCTTCCACAGGCAGGCAACTGGTAAGCCTCCCTCCCTCCCACCACTGACCTCTCCACAATGATTTGTTCTCTCAGGACCTCAGTCTGTCCAAATAAATTAGAAGCCAATCCAGGGATACTCCTTTGCCTTTTTATTTATTTATTTATTTATTTATTTCTTCAATTTTTATACCGCCCGATCCCCGAGGGGCTCTGGGCGGTGAACAACACCATTTAAACATCAAACAGGAGCGGTCATACAAAATATAAATACATAGGCTCCATCCCATACTCATCAGTAAATAACTTAAAACTCATAAAAACAGCGAATGACAGTAATACATAAATAGACAAGAGGCGTCCAAACCCCAATTTAAAACCTACCTCCAGAAGGGGGGACGGCGGGGCCCCTCAATATGAGTGGACCCTGATGTAACCGCACCAAGGCAAGAGCAGTGAGGAGGCACCGTATCAGCGGCTGGACACTCCAAAGGCCCGGTGGAACAACACGGTCTTACAGGCCCTGCAGAACTCACCCAGGTCCTGCAGGGCCTGGACAGCTGGAGGAAGGGTGTTCCACCAGGCCGGAGCCAGTGCTGTAAAAGTCCTGGCCCGCGTGGAGGCCAGCCGCGTGGAGGCCAGCCGCATCATATACCGCGTGGAGGCCAGCCGCGTGGAGGCCAGCCGCATCATATACCACCAGCAAATTGTAGGGACATATGGGGTGATGCAGTCCCGAAGGTACGAGGGCCCCAGGCCGTGCAAAGCCTTAAAGGTCAAAACCCACACCTTGAAGATGATTCGGAATTCAACTGGAAGCCAGTGGACTTTTAGGACTTCAACACCTCATCTGGTTCCTTCTTCTATCACAAATACATACTGGGGGGGGGGGTCTGATGTTCTTTTGGTTAGACACTGGGTCTGCATAGGCAAAATATAATGGATCCAGGGGTGTGAAAAAAGTGTTTGAGGGAGAAATTCCCACAGAACTCACCCCCAAACGCTTCTAACCTGTTTTATTATGCTTAACCCCAGTTAACCCAGGTTTCACACTTTTCCTGCTGGCCTGTGTGAACTATGGCAAACAGGAAGCATTCTATTCCACCCCCACCCCCAATCCAAAGTTATGGTGGATTTTGTAGGCAGCTGCCATTTTGTGCTGGTATGTTTGTGGAGAAGGATTCTCAGGTGGGCCGATTCTTGGATACGTGTTTCACAGGGAAATAGGGAAACAAAGCATTTCCTATGTAAAACATCCCCAATCCTGGGGTGTTGTGTGGTTTCTGGGCTGTATGGCCGTGTTCTAGCAGCATTCTCTCCTGACGTTTCGCCTGCATCTGTGGCTGGCATCTTCAGAGGATCTCAGAGGATCCACACAGCATCTCAGTGATTCTGGCCGTGAAAGCCTTCGACAATACATCCCTAATCCTGTCACCAGGTTCCCAGCGATCCCGGATGGCCCCTGCCCCCACCATGCAAATGATGAGACAGACAACATGGGTTCCTTTAACCTGTTTGTTCTGCCTGTGCAGAAGTGACCACTGTGTGCAATGGGGGGGCAGGTTGGGGAGGAAAAAGGCTTATGTCACATACATACTAGTCCAGTGGTGGCGAACCTTTGGCACTCCAGTTGTTATGGACTACAATTCCCATCAGCCCCTGCCAGCATGGCCATGCCAGCAGGGACTGATGGGAATTGTAGTCCATAACATCTGGAGTGCCAAAAGTTCGCCACCACTGGACTAGTCCCTGGTAGCCAGGCACACACAAAAAGTACAGGATTATCATGGGATTCATTTTTCCAGGGTTTGGTATATTAGGTCTCAACTAGGGGGATGGAAAAAAGGTTATGAAGAAAGAGGAGAGGTAAAGCACTGCTGCTTGCTACAGTGTGTATTAGCCTACAAGGGAAATGCCCCCACAGCAGCCATTTTGTGGTGATATCCAATATCCTTTTTCAAAATTCGAACGTACCCAAGATTCAACAAAGTGGAGGATCTCTCTGCTACTCATACCAGTGAAACATACTATTGCTGTAGTAAGTTTTACATCTCGCCGTATGTCAGTTTCCTTCCATGACAAGAGTTTCTCTCAGCAACCCAGATGAAATTTGATAGTTATATTGGAAGGGTCTGGATTTTAGACCCGCTAATTGTATAATCATCTCACCCACTAGTTCTGGAAAAATCCAGAATCAGCCGTGTGAATGAACCGTTGGCTCTTGAAAACAGCCTCCCCCTTTCCTTTGTTTTACCTCCTCATTCGTTTTTCTTTTTCTTTCTTATCTTTCCCCCCTTTTATCTCTTTTATTATTGCTTTATTGTTCTATTTGCTTTTTTAAACTTTCTTTTTCCTTCCTGCAATTATAAATAAATGAATGCGTGCCAATTAATGAGCTCGATTTGTGTGGAAAGGGTGGGTTAGAAATTGAAATAATAAATACATTGATAACAAAATAATTGTCTCCTCGCAGGCATATAATTTTCTCAGTCTCTCTCCAAATTTCCCGTTTTGCCAATAACAGAGAATGATTTGAACTTTCAATAAAGGGCACCATCTTAGATTCCCAGTGTCTTCACATAATAGAAATCTTCCATTCAGAATTCAATCACAGAAGTTGCAATATCATCCATAGCAGTGCCTTTCGAAGCCCACCAATTTCCCTGGACTGATAAGAGTGGAACTCTGCTTCAGATTAAACCATTAGTGTGACTCCCAGATTAGCTCAGACTAGTCCCCGGTCAGTCTGTTGTAACCTTCATTACAAGCTGCTCAGGGTTAATCAGTTTCATCCTTTGTTTGCAGATTCCCAACCCTACTCAGACGAAGAAGGCTGTTCTGAAGTATTCCTCCCAACTGACAGTGACTATGACTCTAGTGACGCTTTGAGTCCCAGAGAGCTGGATTTGGTTTATTATTCATCCTCACAGGACCTATCGCAGCAGGCAGTCAGCTGTCTGAGCGGTAGCGCCCCTGATGTTCTCCAAGTTCATGATATCAAACCTTGCCTGACACCAAAACAGAACCCAGGAGGAGGCTCTTTGGAGACAGAAGTCAACAAATCCACTGAGTCCATGCAGAGTCTGTCAGTTGGAGGGCTTTCACCCAAAGGCACTGAAAAAACGCCTGGCTCAAAGCAAACCTTGAGCTTCTTAGGCAAGAAAAAGCTCGGGAAACATCAGCACTACAGCTACTTCAGCCGACACCACCGCTGGCTGCGCGTACATAGCGAGAGCCAGTCAGTCTCCCTCTCTGAGGGCGTGTATACACCACATCTCACACGAGCCATGGAATTCTCACAAGAGTCTGCTTCTGGTGAGCAGATCAGCATCTCAATCGATTGTCCCCGCAGCACTTTCTTACCTCACGCTTCAAGCCTTCCTGAAGAAGGGAAAGGCAAATACCAGGAGCTGAGGCCGAATGTCCGCCGAATATTCGTCGAGCCTTACAAGACCTTGCTGCCCAGTGAAGATGGTGAATCCTGGGCGCTGAACGACCAGCCGGTTGAAAACGAGGATTTGCACAGTCCCATGGGGCAAGGGGTGGTTCCAGAAGATCCATCCAATTCTACCTTTGCTGAAGTATTCAGTAGCAATCTTTAGGTGTGTATGTGGCACAGTAGCACTACTTCTTAAGGCGGCCCTCTGGTTGTGATTGCAAGTATGACTGATTGAGGACCACATTTTATTGTGTTTTCTTTGCAAAAGGATCCTTCAGAGTTCTTGTCTTCACTGACTGAAGATTACAGCTTATGGGTTTCTGTGATGCAAATAGTGTGCCTGATAGCTGACTGATAAAGGTTCTTCTTTGCTATTAGTACAGCTACACTGATCATGTTGTGGAGAACATAATCTTTGTGGGAAAGGATTTGTTGGGCGGGGGAGGGAGGGCCTGAAATAATACCCTAAAGATCCCCATTAATGTAAGCTCTTAAAATGCCAGTATCCTGATATTTGTAAGCCAAGGGCAAGCACTGTTGTGGTGATTTCTTCCTGATTCTTCTTCTTAGTATCAGGGACTGCATAGAGGCAGAATTGAGCACTGGGGGAAAACAAAGCAGGTCAGAGGGATAGACTTCATTTGCCTTCAACTTGGTGTTCCCATTTGCCCACTTTTGGCGGGAAATATCCTGGTAATTATGACCCTTGCTTGGTGATGTTGATGCTCGCCTAGATGGTGGGCAGAAGCTGGGGCCACATGGCGGGACACAACCATACCTGCGAGAAAAAATAAATAGAAAAATTAGGCTTTGTCTTAGAAGAAATTCTGACCATACAGTTCCTGGAGATTCCTGGGGCTACCCTTTGTCCACTTCCAGGTAGTTCTGGGGGAGAACTTTGTGATAAAAATGTCTTGTTAAGTAGCTGCCCAACTACCATCTCATTGATTACCAGGTACTGCCTTGCAGTGGCGTATCACCAGAAAATAGAGCCTGGGTCAAGAACTGAGTTTTCTGACCCCCCATGGGCGGCCACTCTCCCCCACCTTCTCACAGAATCGGGGGGGGGGGGCTCAGCCAGGCTTCTCCTGGCTGGGTGACAGGGAGGCCACACATGGTGGTGGGATGGTTCCTAGCAGGCTCACGGCAGCTCCCCTCTGATGGTCTGATGGCCAGGCGCTTTGTGTGCATGGGCAGGGGGCATCCTTCCTTCCTGCCTGGCCCTTCTCCCTCCTGAGGGCACCCCCCACCAGGCAGGAAAGGCAGCCGCTGCTATCCAGGTCCTGGGCTTCAGCTGGAGGGAGCAGGAGGCGCCTCCGCCGAGGGAGCTGGCCTGTCCTTGCCACCTTCCTCTCCTGCTGGAGCTGGCGGGTGGCCCAACTGCTGCTCTCACACCTGCCCATTTTCAAGTGGGGCTGACTGGTGGCTTGAAGTGTGAGGGGGAAGGAGGAAGGGTGTGGGGGCAAATTTCTGCCCCCTACGTGACAACATGGGTATCGCCAGGGGACATTTGACCCCAAAGCATTAGACCCCTACTTCAAGTGAGGTCATCAAATAGCCACATCTGATTAGCTGCATGACAGTGTCACTCTAGCTAGGAAGAACTCTGCTTTAAGGAGCAGCAGTGGCGTAGAAGGTTAAGAGCTCGTGTATCTAATCTGGAGGAACTGGGTTTGATTCCCAGCTCTGCCGCCTGAGCTGTGGAGGCTTATCTGGGGAATTCAGATTAGCCTGTGCACTCCCACACACGCCAGCTGGGTGACCTTGGGCTAGTCACAGCTTCTCAGAGCTCTCTCAGCCCCACCTACCTCACAGGGTGTTTGTTGTGAGGGGGGAAGGGCAAGGAGATTGTAAGCCCCTTTGAGTCTCCTGCAGGAGAGAAAGGGGGGATATAAATCCAAACTCCTCTTCTTCTTCTTTAAAGAAAAAGTGGCACTGAATTTTCAACTGCATTTCAAATAAGGTTACAGTTGAGTGCTATTGTCTCCTGCTAGGTATGGGAATTCACCCCACTATCTAAATATGAATTGGTGGTGCAGCCTGAATTTGTGTTCTGTTGGTATTACCCACACATCCCCCCCCACACACACAAAGAGAAAATCCCCCAAAAGGGAACTACTTTGTGTAAAAGAGAAGATTTTTTTTAAAAGAGCATCCTTTCAGCTCAGCCCCAGCTTTTAACACCCACAAGGTTTTCCATGTGTGGTTCTTTCATGACACATTGCTCTAGAAGCAAAGGAAGTCTATCTGGATGTTTAAAGGGTAAACAGACATTTACTTTTCTCAGGAACCCCTGGGAATTACAATTCAGCAGAAGGGCAATGACCAAGCGATCAACCCAGAATTTTCTACACCTCACCAGTCTATAATACCCAACACTCTTTGCAGGAAACCATGATGAAATGCTCTCAACATGATAGCCATGTGTAGTGTAACTATGGCCTCTGGCTCAGCAGTTGGCAATTCTTTTGTAGGAAGCTTGTTCTGTACACTCAAATCAGGTGATTATACAATTAGATTCAGCTCTTCAAACATGCCAAATGCCAGGTATACCCTGGAGTTAGGGTAAAGCATTCTGGTTCAGGCCGTTTTGAATATGTGATCCTAATCCTATGGTTTGTTGCCGTTATTTTTCTAGAAACTTTGAATCCCAAAGCTTGCAACCTCAACCTTCTAATGCAAACACACACACATACACAATAAGTATGTGACAACACTATTCTCTGTGTCCCCAGACTGGAACTCAGTAGATCAAGTGAACTGGAATGAGCAGTTCTTCTATAGTAAACTTTGGCCGTTTCCCCACTCACCGTGTGTTGTGCACTACTCTCGCCAAGGAACGCGGGGTCCAGCGGCACTCCCCACTACAGGGGCGGCGACAATGCAGCCGCCTCGACTCTGCCACTCTCGTGCCCCCTCAGTGCGCGTCATTTCTGGCGCTGTTCAGAACAGTGCCTTTTGGATGACCCCGCGCAGAGCGCGGGGCAGTTGGGAAGCCCGGGTGGTTATCCCAGGTTTCCATTTTCCCGTCGCTTGGTGGCGTGGACCCTCCTGTCCAATCAGGGCATGGTGGGGCGTGCGTGATGAGCACGCAGCTGGTTTAAATTTTTTATTTTTAACACAAGGGATCCACATCTGCATGCCGTTTTTAGTGCACATAAGCATAGATGTGTCCACAAATAGTCGTGGATTTGTCAGGGCATTGATTCATCCAATTGAAAATTTAAAAAAAATTCCCACCGCAGCATAACGCAGCAGCCAATCAGGACACCCCCTGAGCGGATCGTGGGGAGTCCTGCCTGGCTGCTGGACTGCCGTGCTCATTGGACAAAGGGGCGGAAGCTGCGGTGGGGAACATGACCCCGCGCTAAAAAGGCCCTGGAGAAAACGAAACCGGTGAGTATCGACGTCATTTTAAAAGTGGGGAAACGACCTTTAACTCTTGGTTGCACAGAGCATTTTGAACCAGGAAGTAACCCCTGAAGAGCACTGAAAAACAAAATTAATCTCAGTTAGCTCTACTAAATTGAAAATGGAGTAAACTTGTCTAGATATTAATTTGGCACTAAAAACCAGCATTCCATGGTATGACTTTCTAAAGATCATATATATCTTTAGCAAAAGGCAGGCCTCTCTTGTCTCACCCACTGTTGACTTTTTAATATTGTTTTTAGAAATACAGACATCCCTAACTTACAGAACCTGATAGTCTTCACATCTACAGCCCTCGTAGATAGCATGCGGCACCACTGTGGTGCCATCCTGCTGCTTCCCAGAGAACTTTCCAGCAGTGTGGGGAGTGAAAAGTGGGGGGGGGGACCACCTACTCTTGGAAAGCCCTTCACAGGGCTTAAAGGAATTATGACACTCAAAGAGTGGCTGAAGTCCAAGGACCGGGGCACCATGCTCCTGACCTTAAACCCCTGGAGGAAGCTGACTAACATCAGCTCCATCCCAGGAACACCCTGCCTCCCCACACACAGACTCATGTCCAATTGGGATGCCAGCAGAGCCCCGCAGCAACCCAGACTTCCAGGTTTCATTGTCACGGAGCAAGAGAGCAGCCACCCACAGGTGCGCCTGCCTCCTCCACAGGTGTTAATGCCCCAGGGAGGACAAATGCACTAGTACAGTGATGGCGAACCTATGGCACAGGTGCCAGAGGTGGCACTTGGAGCCCTCTCTGTGGGCACGCATGTGGGGAGTGGAAAACCACGCCCCACACATCTAGGCTGGCCTGAGCCACTGAGCACGATGTGTGTGCACCGCTGTGAGCAGGGAGGACTCAGCTGGCAGGCCTGGTGCCTGTGCTCCGAGTGGCTGCTGCCCGCGCGGGGTGGGGGGCGCAGAGGAGGCAGAGATGCTAGAGAGGCACAGAGTGGTGCACGTGGGACTTGCTTGAGGCTAGAGAAGGCTGGCCCCTGCTCGAGCGGGTGGGGCAGAGGAAGAGGGAGCCAACCAGTTTTTTCTAAACTTAAATCTCAGCATTCAGGTTAAATTGCTGGGTTGGCACTTTGCGATAAATAAGTGGGGTTTGGGTTGCAGTTTGGGCACTCGGTCTCAAAAAGATTCGCCATCACTGCACTAGTACAAGGCTGTGCCACTCCCCCAGGCCCCTTTGCTTCCCAGATGGGGTATACACCATGGACATGCCTCCATCATTTAGTGCTAGGAATTGCAATTGACAACAAAAAGCAGTGCTTGGTAGGAGATGTTCCAGACTAGCCCCAAATCATTAGAAAACATCTCAGTCATATAAATTGGCTGCTAGCACACAAAAAAAATCCAAAAATCTCCCCATAATTCTCCTCCGCGGGTGTTAATGTTAAATATTCTCCAGCTGTCCTCCAAAGGCTGCCGTATTTGCTGAATAGTTACCAAGGATTTAAATGTTCACATTTCACATCTAGCACTTGACATAACGCTTGGTCCTGCAACAGGACTTCTTATTTGATATTTTTTGACAGCTGATGAGATTTCATCTATGATGCCTGTCAAAAGGAAATAGTCAAGACATTTTGAATTTTGAAATAACTTTTCAAGTTCGGAATGTACCCTGAGAATTCAAGCGAGAGATGTCATTTCAAATTCAAATGGCAAAAGGATACATTTCAGCAAAGTCCCAATATTTGGGAGTATTTGCTTCTGCTCTAGTTGTTGCTGAGAGACAAATGTGCACCTTGTGTGGACAATAGGAGACAGTCTGTGTAAAGCACTCCTGAGCTTCTCGTTAACAGGGGAATTAAAGGTATATATAATAGGGTCTGAGAAAGATATGAAAGTGTTCAAGTCACTGTGTAATCCTATGTGCACTGACACCAGTCTAAGACCATGAATTTCATTTGAATAAACTCTGCACTGTGAACATATAAAGAGTTAAGTCAGTCTGCTTAGATTTAAGCCGAATTAATCACGCCAAAGCAACGGGGACTGATCTGGCTTAAATCAAGTATAAACTGGCCCTTTCTGTACAAATCACCAAAAACATTTGTAAATTCTGCCCCCCCCCTCCTTTACCACGATGTATTGTCTGCGCTCACCCTCTCAAAATGATTCATGGCCGCCATTACATTTTTCCCCTTTCTTTTTTGAGTTCGTTGGTGAATCAATGCTTCAGCACCCCAAAGCTCCTTGCTATGATTCTCTATTCCTCCTGTAATCAATGACTTGAATATTACCCCCACACAAAAAAAATTAGAATAGCTCAGAAATGAGCAAATAAACAGGTGAGGGTGGGAGGACAACGAGCTGGGGAAATGGCACCATGAAGGAAGAGGAGGGACAGCAGAGAAGCATCGGAAACATAGGCTGATTCCACATGGGTCAAAAACAGCCGTGTGAAAACAGTGTGAAAACTGTATAAACCCTTTTACACCGTTTTAAACCCTTTTACACCATGTTCACACCGTTTTCACACCACTGTTTTTGGTCCAGGCGGAATCAGCCATAGTAAATAAATTACACAGCAACTGAAAATGTTTTCAAAATGGTTCTGCCAGAGAACCGTTTTAAAGGGGGATTCATTTAAAATGTTTTGAGGCCAGAAATAAAACATTTGAGGGTAAAAACCATGCGGAACTCCATGGAGGAAACATTTTATTTCCTGCCTGAAAATGTTTTAAAAGTTTGTGTGGAAAGGGCCTTTGTCTGACTCTGGATCTGACTGATCCTAGGTCTTAAGAGTTTCCACATTAATTGTGGGCTGAAATATCAGAAGTTGTGCTCTTTCTTCATTGCTTGCACTGCCCTGCTGGTCCAAGAAACAGTAAAAAAAACCACACCTTCTCCTCTGTTCACCTTGCTACATATTTATTAGTGTGCAATTCCTATGGAAAGGGCACTCACACAGACAGCTCTAAATCATTACATTGCTGAAATTTAAATATTTTTAAATAGAGCCAATGAAAGTTTGGAAGTGGCAGGGAGGTAAAATAAAGGAGCTCATGTGCGTAGGGAATGGAATGTTTTATCCAAGAGAGACCCAGGCATTTTCCCCACGGCCAATATATCCTGGGATAAGGAAGTGAACCATCCCGGTTTGGGCATGAATTCCGCATGTTTTTCGGGTCTAACTCGGGTCTACCCCGGGAGATTTCCCTTATCCCACGCCTTTCAAAAAACGATAAAATTGGTGGTTCTTTTTTTTAAAAAAAAAAAACCCACACCAATCCCACTCCCATGCAAACACTGCAGGAGATGGGCCAGTTTATTTTTCCCGCCTCGCTGGCTGCAGCCAATCAGAATGGCGGAAAAATGGGACAGTTTGCGCACGCATGGCATCGTCGGTGAGGAAAATGAAAGAAAACCGGGGGGCATGCATAATCACCTGGAGTTCTTCCTCCCGGCCTGAATGCACTGACGGGCTGCCATGCGGAGGAAGGAACCAAGATGGAAATATCCGGTATGTATGATCCCGGTTTCCCCCCGGGATGTTTTGGCTGTGAGGAAAACGTCCCCGTGTGGTATAGTGGTTAAGAGTGGTGGACCCTAATCTGAAGAACCAGGTTCAATTCCCTGCTCTTCCAGCAGCAGACTCTAATTAATCTGATGAACAAGGGTCGTTCCTTCACTCCTCCACATGAAGCCTGCTGGGTGACCTTGGGCCAGTCACCGTTCTCTCAGAACTCTCTCAGCCCCACCTACATCTCAAGATGTCTGTTGTGGGAAGAGGAAGGGAAAGGAGTTTATAAGCTGCTTTGAGACTCCTTACGGTTGGGGGAACCAGGATATAAATCCGGACTCTGCTTCTTCAAAAGTTTATGCTTAGGGTATTTATTTTCTGAGAAATATTTTGGAAAGAAATGTTCCCTGAGTTCTATTTCATGAGACGCACTCCCACCACACACACACACACCACACACACGCACTGAGTTGCTGGCCAACTCTTTTTAAACACATGGCTCATGACTGTTATGTACAAATTTTTGAAAAAATAAATCCAATACGGCCTTACCAGCAATGAGAACATAATGTGTTCGGGGCATTCCATGCAGTAAAAAAAGAGAGAAGAAAATAATGCATTTCTTTCTGTTTCGCTGATGCAGCATTAAAAAAAAAAAGGACCTTCCCCATGCTGGTAGAATATGGACAACCCAATCCAGAGACCCTGGTGGCGGGATACAGCAGCATTTTGGTGCTGCCCTGCTGCCTCCAGGAGGGCTTCTCAGAAGCATGGGAAAGAAAAAACAAAAGACAGCCTCTCCATCACTGAAAAACCCTCCATTGCGTTCTATGGGCTAGGGTGGCATAAACCTTGGCACTGGCATTCTGGTGGGCAAAGGCTGGGTGGAAGCCAACTAATGTTGACTCCACCCCTGGCCATGCCTTCAGAATGTCCCCATTATTCTGGTGGAAGCAGCAAGGGTACAGCTCCCCACTTGTGGATTTGCCCTTTCACCAGGGAAAGTGCCCTGGAAAGGACAAATCCGCTGGCACAGCCCCATGCCACCTCCCTAGGCAAATTCAGCTTCAGATTGGGGTGTAAGAAGCTCTGTTACAAACATAAACTGATCATTCTCTCTTTATTTGTTTGTTTGTTTGTTTGTTTGTTTGTTTGTTTGTTTGTTTGTTTAAAGCATGATGACTAGGACCATGCTGCAGAAATACATCCAGGACAGAGCTGGGATCCAGCAGGGTCTCACAGGTTCCCGAGAGTAGGTTACTAATTATGTGTGTGTGCCGAGAGGGGGTTACTAATTGGTGATTTTGCCACGTGATTTTTGCCTTAGCTACGCCCCTCCTCTCAGCAGTAGCGCGCAGAACTTGAAGCAGTCTAGCAGGAGGTGCACCGGCGTGCGTGGCAGCCTGCGCCTGCATGCATTCGTTTCCCACCCAAGGACCGGCGCAGCGGCTGCGTTTTTGCCACAACCCTGCCCAGGAATGCCCTGCCCCGGAATGCCCGGCCACGCCCTCATCATGCCCTGCCCAGCCCCATTGGCACTACGCCACAGTTTGAATCCCACCACCATGGGAACCTGTTACTAAAATTTTTGGATCCCACCACTGATCCAGGGTCATGATTATTCTTTTCTTTTTTAAAAAAATCTCTTTTAATTATTTTATCATTTAGGAATACATATTAATTGGCAGACAATCTGACTTAAAGTGGTTCCAGTAATAACAGAATATGATCACGCTTATTCTTGAAGCTACGCATGCCCTCTGCCAATCAGGATTTAGAATATTGATTTTCTGTGGGCTTTCAAATGGGTTTCTGTGCTGCTAAACCGTCGGCGGGGGGCTATGACTAATGCTTTTGCGTTCTCCTTTGTGGTAGCAATGGGCTATTGCAAAGTTCAAAAGGAGTTTCCAGCTTTAAGGGAAGAGAAAACAATGGCAGTGTCAAACTTACTTGGGCAAACCAGACGTGGTGGCATCCTAGGCTGAACCTGTGGGTGCCGACGCCATTTTAGGGATGAATTCGGGCATGGAAACATTCAGTGAGGAGGATCGGGCCCGCAGCATCCATGGGAAGGCAGACTTCAGGTCGATCCACTCATCTCCAGACTACAGAGATCTGTTTACCTGGAGAAAAAAATATATCAAAAGGGCATTTAGGTGATCAGGGAGGCATGGATGGATTTTGTTATTGTTTTTGACCACCTCCATTTTCTCCTCACAGCAATCATGTGAGGTAAGTTAGGACGAGAGAGAGGGAGTAGCCTGAGGTCACTCAGTGAGGTCCATGACACAGTAGGGATTTGAATCTAGTTCTCACGAGTCTTAGGTCAACAATGAATGCCTGACACTCTCCCTCAAACAAAACCTATGTGCCCTGGGATCCAGCAGGTTCTCACAGGTTCCCGAGAGTAGGTTACTAATGATTTGTGTGTGCCAAGAGGGGGTTACTAATTGGTGATTTTGCCACGTGATTTTTGCCTTAGCTACGCCCCTCCTCTCAGCAGTAGCGCGCAGAACTTGAAGCAGTCTAGCAGGAGGTGCACTGGTGTGTGTGGCAGCCTGCGCCTGCGTGCATTCGTTTCCTGCCCAAGGACCGGCACAGTGGCTGCGTCCTTGCCACAGCCCCACCCAGGAATGCCCCGCCCCTGGAATGCCCGGCCACGCCCCCATCATGCCCCACCCAGCCCCTTTGGCGCTACGCCACAGTTTGAATCCCACCACCATGGGAACCTGTTACTAAAATTTGTGGATCCCATCACTGGACATATATGATCCCAAATGTAGGCAAATAGAAAGACCCTGTCAACACATTCATTCATAAATATGAAGAGGCCACCGTGAATATTTTGTCTCCTGCTGGAAGCTTGATTGGTCCTTTTTGCAATTCTCAGACTGATACATGTCGCCCCCGTCATGCTCTGCCCAGCCCCATTGGCGCTACGCTATAGTTTGAATCCCCCCACCATGGGAACCTGTTACTAAAAATTTTTGATCCCACCACTGCCCTAAACCTTCCTGTTTCTGGCACCAGCTCCTTGATCTCTCTCTCTCTCTCTCTCTGGCCTCATTACAACAAGCTCTGAAAACTGAGTGTAGTTTAAACCCACATTTTCTCAAAGAGGAAGATGGCCCTTTTACAACCCCATTCAAACCCAGAGGTGGCAGGACACAGAGCCTGCAAGAGGGCTTTCCAGCGACACAGGGAGCTTGGATAAGACCCAAACCACCATGCACTCTCCCGCCACTAAAAATCCCCATAAGGCTTACAGGACTTATGCCACCAAAAGGATGGCATAAGTCCAAGGGTCAGGAAGGATGCCACTCTCCCAACCCTCAACCCCTGGAGGGAGCTGATGAACATTGATTCTGCCCCTGAAAATGCCCCCAAACTCCCCCCCCCACTGGTGTCTGAGCTGGATGTCAGAACAGCCCTCCTACAGCCCAGACTTCTGGGTGCTGCAATGGTGGGGCTGCAGGACGGGTGGCCGTTCGCACTTCTGCCCCCTTCACCGGGGTCAGTGCCCCAGGGGGTGAAACGTGTTGGCACAAGGTCACACTACTCTCTAGAGCCTTGGTGGCCAACCTTTGGCCCTCCAGATGTAATGGACTACAATTCCCATCAGCCCCTGCCAATGGCCATGCTGGCAGGGGCTGGCAGGGGCTGATGGGAATTGTAGTCCATTACATCTGGAGGGCCAAAGGTTCGCCACCACGGCTCTAGAGCCCTTTTGCCTCCCCCCACCCATTTGGATGGAGCTATTAGGGTGTAATCCAAAGGGGGAGCGAGCTGCGTTTGAAGCAGTGTGACCCCAGCGCTGTCTTCCCTGTCAGTTTGCAGGGCACAAGTGGCATGGATGCCAATGATGAGAGCATTAGACTGGTGCAGGGAAGCAGTACAGCAATCCCCAAACCTGGAAGTCAGGTCAAATGCTGTCACTGCTGCACCAATCAGGCTTGTGCCAGTGTCCAAGGGAGCCTAACAGAGGCGTTCCCAGGGGCAGAGCCAGCTGTAGTTGGTTCCTAGTTCTGTTTCAGCCTGCGAACATTGGGTTGTTGTTTTTTGCAACGTAGATTTATGCATGCAAAAAGCATGGCATGAGACATTTGAGAGAATGAACTACCCTGGGAGAGGTGAGTGATTTCTCCCTCTCCTCTGGCATCTGCTCTGCCGATTCCTCCTTTGGAGGCGACGCCACAGCGCTGACCCTGGCCACCGCTCTACTCTTAAAAACATAAGAACAAGCCAGCTGGATCAGACCAGAGTCCATCTAGTCCAGCTCTCTGCTACTTGCAGTGGCCCACCAGGTGCCATTGGGAGCTCACATGCAGGATGTGAAAGCAATGGCCTTCTGCGGCTGTTGCTCCCGAGCACCTGGCCTGTTAAGGCATTTGCAATCTCAGATCAAAGAGGGTCAAGATTGGTAGCCATAAGTCGACTTCTCCTCCATAAATCTGTCCAAGCCCCTTTTAAAGCTATCTAGGTTAGTGGCCATCACCACCACCTCCTTGTCAAGCATATTCCAAACACCAATCACCCGTTGTGTGAAGAAGTGTTTCCTTGTATTAGTCCTAATTCTTCCCCCCAGCATTTTCAATGGATGCCCCCTGGTTCTAGTATTGTGAGAAAGAGAGAAAAATTTCTCTCTGTCAACATTTTCTACCCCATGCATAATTTTATAGACTTCAATCATATCTCCCCTCAGCCGTCTCCACTCCAAACGAAAGAGTCCCAAACGCTGCAGCCTCTCCTCATAAGGAAGGTGCTCCAGTCCCTCAATCATCCTCATTGCCCTTCTCTGCACTTTTTCTATCTCCTCAATATCCTTTTTGAGATGTGGCGACCAGAACTGAACACAGTACTCCAAGTGCAGTTGCACCACTGCTTTATATAAGGGCATGACAATCTTTGCAGTTTTATTATCAATTCCTTTTCTAATGATCCCCAGCATAGCCTTTTTCACAGCTGCCGTGCATTGAGTTGACATTCCCATGGAACTATCAACTAAGACGCCCAAATCCCTTTCCTGGTCTGTGACTGATAGCACTGACTCTTCCCCCCACTTTGGATTGGGCTGCTAAGAAAGTCTAGAGGTGGCTCCTGTTGACCCATTTTCCCTTGATACCATTTCCAGATTGATAGAAAAGGTGAAGCACCAACTTATTCCTCCATTAGTGCATGGAACATAGTTGCATGACCAGCCATTGGTGGCGCGGCCCTTCACCACCACCACCAGGTACATCCCCAAGAGTAATCTAGACATAAGGAAGGAGTTTTCCCCACGGCCAATATATCCTGGGATAAGGAAGTGAACTATCCCAGTTTGAGCATGAATTCCGCATGGCTTCTGGGTCTAGGGTGCCCGTCCTGCGAGATTTCCCTTATCCCGCGCCTTTCAAAAAATGATAAAATTGGTGGATCTTTTTAAAAAACCACGCCGCTCCCGCTCCCATGCAAACACCACGGGAAAGAGGCCAGTTAATTTTTCCTGCCTTGCCAGCTGCAGCCAATCAAAACGGTGGAAAAACGGGACAGTTTGCGCATGCATCATTGGTGAGGAAAATGAAAGTAAACCGAGGGCCATGCATAATCACCTGGAGTTCTTCCTCCTGGCCTGAGAGAGGAGAGGAACCGAGAGAGAAACATCCCAGTATGTATGACCCTAGTTTCCCCCCAGGATGTTTTGGTCTTGGGGAAAACACCGAAGAGTACTTTTCACTTTCTTTCCCCTCTTACCTTGGAGAAGCTAGTTAACGTTTTCTTCTTATGTGTGGTTTTCTCTTCACATATTGCAGAGTACATGGGTTTGGGGACCCTGGACCTAACCTGCGTCTTGATCATAACAGCCACAAATGATGTTTGGGTTCTCCTGAATTCCTGTATTGACGGTGCCTGATTCAGATCGCAACTGTGGCTGGCCCAGAGAAGGGACTTAATCCTCCCCCTACCAGTCCTGGGAGTGCATTACTTAACCCATTTCCCCCCAAAGTGCCTGTTCAGTATTGTTTCAGGTCAGTAAAATGGAATGGTGAAGAAATGCCTTTTTCATGAATCCCATAGATATGATCCAAATCAGGCATTCTGCACAGGAATTGAGGGCAACTTGGAAATCACATGTGGCTTTTGCCCAGAACACAGGATGTGGACCCTAGACCTGACTTATGTGATCTGTAATGTGCAAAGAGGTTGTGTTCAATGAGGAAAAACTGGACTGTGGTAGTACTATATGCATTCTTCAAAAATGTGATCTATGTAACCAGCAGCCGATTTTATAGTCTGCCGGACAGAATTCATGGCTGAATTACCCTTAGAGAAGCAAACTTATTTTGTGAAATGTGTGGGATGCATTTAATAGGGGGACCAGCCTGATTGTAGAAGCAGCCCAAACAATTGCTTGAGATGGCAATATTTTGATGGTGGGCCCTGAACCGCCGTGTTATATAAGAAGTGTGCCCAGGATCCTTTGCATGTCCCCAAAGATTCCAGGACACGACTCTCGAATAGCATGTCATGTCACATTTTGTGGCATTGCATCATAGGACCCGCCTCATAGGTTGTGCAGTGAAACCACTTGTGGGAGACATCTTGGAACCCCACTGAATGCCATCTGACCTTCTCTGTACATATCAATGTAGCTGTTTATTGGTTGTCCTTGTACTGATTCTCCTTGCAATTTGTTGCTATTCATGCGACTGAGTGTATGTTTCAAAAGTTTCAACTTTGGTACCTTAAAATGCACAATTTTGTGTGCTTAAAAAACTGTACATATATAGGTGAACAATGTGTTAAGCGTCACCTGGGGATTTTGCCTCCCGAACAATATTTTCATGTACATGTCTAGAGATACTGTTGTATTTTACATGCCTCTTCGCTGGTGCATCTTGGGAAGAGGTGTGACTCTTGCGTCAAATATTAAATGAATATAATTTTCAACGATAGGTATTTTTGATAACTTGAAATATGCGAAAAACTATTTTAAGGGGAAAAATGACCAGTATAAGGAATATTAGTTCCGTTTGGGTATTCACAGCCATGGAGCTTTTTTTAAACAATTTATGTGCATGTCTTATGAGATATCGGGGACATGACATCATTTTCAGATGCTGAAGACATGAAAGTTTGTTTCACTTCTTGTTTAAACTGAGATTAGTTGTCTTGCCACAGTTTAAAGCAGCACGAAGCATAAAGTCGTTTCTCAGATCGTTTCACCTTTGCAAATCCTGTTCATTTTGATAGAATTTGCTTTGGTGCCATGTTTTTAGACACATGCTGCATGTTACCATGTATACTTCTGCAAACTCCTACAATAGCCCCCCACTCAGAAAAGGGTATAACATGCTATTTGCAAATCGGTTTATTGAAGAACATAGAGGACATGTGCTATGGCCCAAATCCACATGCACAACAAAATGCTGAATGCTCATCGTTAGCTTTCTAACCACTGCTGGTGATGTTTATCCTTAGACATTCCAGTGAGCTTCAAATGTCTCACTCTGTTCAACTTGTCAAAAGAAAGAACTGTTGTTGTGCTATACTTCAGCACCATTCCTATAAATGATGAGGGTGGCATTGTAGCTACTAAATTAAGCAGTGATCAGCTGACCTTGGGCCAGTCACAATTCTCTCTGACCTCTCTCAGCCCCACCTACCTCACAAGGTGATGTTATGGGAAGAGGAAGGGAAAAGGAGCTTATAAGCTGCTTTGAGTCTCCTTACAGGATAGAAAGAAGGGATATAAATCCAAGTTATTATTTTTCGTGTTCCTGCAGATCTCCTAGCCCTCAGGTGTCAAACTCGCGGCCCTCCAGATGTTATGGACTACAGTTCCCATCATCCCCTGTCAGCATGATAATGGCAGGGGATTATGGGAACTGTAGTCCATAACATCTGGAGGGCCGTGAGTTTGACACCTATGTCTTAGCCCATAGCAGTCAGGTGTTTCAGTCAGGTGTTCTGACTTTGGGATGCTTCAATTATGTCAAGGCAGCCGTACAACTGATGACAACATGCACTGAATTCCACCAGAGTCAGCTTGTTACGTGTCGCTGCTAAAAGCTCCCCCCAGATTCGGCAAGAGAAATCAACTAAAATAAGCAACCTTCTATACCTATTGCTGATTATGAACATTTGATTTCCATCCTCATTTGCACTGTAATGTGTACTCTGAGCCCCATTAAACGATCTGGATGATGAGAATGGAAAAACACACACGCACATCTGAGACTGCTGGTCAGTATGCATGATCCGTTGCCCACAATGACTGCTAGGTCACAGCTATGGCTTGCGACGAGTGGAAAAAAGTAAACACGTGGGTTCGATAACAGCCGGATTTTTTACTTAATATCATCCAGTTCATCTCCTTTCAGTCACTCCCATCCAATATGGCTTTTGTACATATGGCTTTTGTACACAATGCCTAGGCTCAGCATACAAGGCATTGTGGGTGGTTTCCTCCTTCCTTTTCCATTAGCATAAAAACGGGTTGGATCCCACCCTGCATGTCTAATCACAGTCATCTTTCTGGAGAGAATACCATGAGTGGACAGGTCTAGAAACAATGTCCTTAGGAGACTCAGGGATCCTTATACTCCAGATACAGGGAATGGACTACAATTCCCATCAGCCCCTGCCAGCATGGCCAATTGACCATGCTGGCAGGGGCTGATGAGAATTGTAGTCCATAACATCTGGAGTGCCAAAGGTTCGCCACCACTGTCCCAGAATCTAAATGACAGCACATTAAAGTGCCATAGTGGTGATAAAATGAACTTAGGCCCCTTCCGCACATGCAGAATAATACACTTCCAATCCACTTTGCAGCTGGATTTTACTGTGTGAAACAGCAAAATTCACTTGCAAACCATTGTGAAAATGTATTGAAAGTGCACTGTTCTGCATGGGTGGAGGGGACCTGAGATACACCATATGAGAAAAGTGTGTGAGAGGAGGAGGGGGGTGGGTTGTTTGCTTTTGGAAACTGAAGATTTGCATATAAGTATACATGGTAACAAATTTCCATGCCGAAATCACCAACACTGTAAGTCTCACGGGCAAATCAAGTATGTGCACCGTAGGCTTCAAAACACCATAAATTGCCTGCTCCAATACGCTGGAAAAGATGTTATGCGAAAGGCAGCCAGAGTCTCTTGAGCGAAGACCTCCTAACAGAATCGTTTGTCCTTCCTTGTGTTTCTGTTTTCCAAAGAGGACAGTTTTTGTTGCATGTTCCAAGCTAAGCAAAAATGGGTAATGAAACCCCAAACCCAACAGTCATGCCACTCGAAAGAAAACTTGTCTTTGTGTGCATGTGTTTTTAATGGGTTTGGTGCATTTCTGCATGGCCCATGATGCATTTGGGGGGAATCTGGTAGACCAGTTGTTTTTGCTGACTACAGCTTGCGATTTCTTCTTTGCACATGAAGTAATCTAAGGTGAGCATTTGCAACCTCTACAACACACTCTTTTTCCAGACTTGTCCTGTCTCTTGTGAAGGAAGGACTGCACTGTTTTCTAACTGCCTCTGTGTCGTACACCGAAATGCTTTAAAATCACCTGGAGAAAAAAAAACACAAGTATGAAATGGACTGGCTTTTCATGGCATGTTCGTGACTCGCTCTTCTGACAGCAGCAGCTGTTCTGACTTTTCTGTTTCTTCCTCAAATGTGTTGTCTTTTTCCAAGTCAAATATTGCGTTCTCTTTATAATGCGTACTTTATTTTAAATTTTGCCTTCAAATTAAAAAAAAACTTTTTCAAACACACCTGCGAGGGATGTTAAATTATTTCGCTGATTTTTCCCCAATATCCTTTTGTCGGTTCCCTAAAATGCTGTTTTCAAATCTGAGTTCATGGAGGTTAGCACAATGATCATTGAATTCTTTTGCAGGCCTGGATAAATCTCATAAGTCCATGAAAGTAAGAAAAAATAGAAGAGTCTGGAATCCAATTTTAGGCATGATCAACAGACCCTCTAAGGTCATTTCCGCCAGGTCAAAATACCCTGGGTTGAGCAGGAAAAATACCCCTGTGCAGCTGAGATGTTCACACGGTTCCCGATCCTAAAGAGGTTTGCCCTGCGATATTCCCTCATCCCAGGGTATTCAAAAACAACTAGATTGGTGTGAAGTCGTCACGGGCGACGCAATGAAGAGACGAGACGCAGCGATATCATCCGGTGGAGAGAAGCCAGTGGCGATATAGCGTGATCCGTGGATCTGGCTACTCTGCTGAGCTGGCAGTCCCTGGCACCTTTTATTAGGGTTTTCGGGAAAGCGGGAGAGTGGGAGAATGTTGCACAATACATGACTCATAGGGGCTGCGTACGTGCGGGGGGAAACGTTCCTGTGTGGGCCTAATCCATACCTGGGGGTATGTACCTTTTGTCCCTTTGTCCAGGACATCTTGTGACCCGTGAGTCATGGGGGTCTTGTGACCGGTGAGTCTGCTTGCCCAGAGGGCAATAGATGGCGCAGGCATTCCTGTGCACTGTGTGAAACCCTGCTAGGTTCGCTGGCTCACCCCAACATTGGTGGCTCTTTTCAAAAATCCCGGGGTGAGCCTGCTAAAGCTTGCTACTGTACGAACACCAATCAGGAGCAGAACCAGGACAGTCCTAACCATTGAGGATTCCAGATATAGAGCCAAAACACTCTGCCATGTACCAGGCAGAGCTACCCTTCATTCTGTCTGCCCTTCTTCCTGAGCCAGATCTGAGCTGTCAACATGAGGTGGCGCTCAGCTCCCCATGCTCCTGTGTTCCCTCCAACTTCTCATCCCCCCTTCTCGAAGGAACAGCACTCCTACGGACTCATCTGAGAGACTGATATTTCCCTCAGGGACAGGACCACGTGCTGTCCAACACTCACACACATATACATCCCAGTTGTTCAGGCCTCCGAAGCTTTTAGGCCAAAACATGAGTCTCCCAAGAGACCCTCATTGGAATACAACCTCTGGCTTGTCAAACTTAACTCTAGCTAACTAGGCAACAAAAATGACATAGTAATGACTCTATTTTAACCTGCTGGAGCCAAGCCAAGGGCTGGAATTCAACTGCCAGTACAAAGGGGTCTCTCTAGTTCACACATAGCCTTACCTCCCCTCTCAAAAGATGCTGGCGTTCTTTCTTAAACTGTGCAAGCTCTTTTACCAAGCCTGACTCGCCATCATGCAAGTTTCAAGCAAATGCTCACCGTTAATGTGAGTTATTATTCCAGCATGTGCATAACAAAAGAAGGTTTGCCACATGTGGTCAGGCCCCAAACATTGATGCTCAGTTTGTACGCATTCCAGGTGAGGAAAATGGAACACACCTTTCCACAAGGGATATTCAAACACCTGTCGGTTTTCTTCATGCCCTATACACTGACCATGAACAGGGCGTCGATTTTTGAACTATTAGTCTATTCATCAACAGGTTTAGTGAAAGTTCAGCAGTTGCTTCCCTGTATTCCTTCCCAACAGTTTGTACAGTATAACAGGCTTTTTTGTGTGTATATACACACAGCCAAATTGAGCTCTCCTCTGCCCCCAGCCTTGCTGTGCCACAGCAGTTGTGTAAACAGGCAGTTAAATCAGACACAAATCATATAAATCAGCCATAAATAAACTGTGTTTTAAAAGCTAACCCTCCACTGTTGGCTTACATAGACTTCAGGGCTGTTACCAGCAGCCTATCTGTTTGGGTTGGCATAGCTTGAAAAAAAGCTGATACAGACTTGTTCAGCTGGCATTCAAATTAATCATTGCCAAACTGAACAGACCTGAGGATTTTGCCTCACATCTGATGCTTACAGACAAATGTGAAAAATTTGACTGCCAAACATGTTCAACGTGAAATTCGCATCATCACTACTCATCAAACAGCGTATGCAAGAGTCCATGTCAGGCCATTTTTTTAAAAAATATTTTAATATTTTTTGTTGCCATATCCACATTCTGCCCCCCCCCCCCCCCGCGGCCCTGATGGTTTTCAGAGGAAACCATATTTCTGTCATGCTTGTTTTCCATCCAGTGGATGAATTGTTCGGAGACTGGCATATGGTTTTCCTATAACTGAAAGGAGGTTAATAGGCCTATAATTGGGCGGTATCAGGTGATTGCCCTTCTTGTGAATGGGTACAACTATTTCACAAGTTCAGGCTGGAGGTACTGATCCTGACATGCTGACATTTGTGAAAAGGACTGCTAGAAGAGGCACCCACCACTCCATATATGCTTTGAATAGTTCCAGGGATAAAGAATCAGGGGCAGGGAATTTGGATGGTTTTCGTTGGTCAATCAGTCATTCAATTTCTGCTGATGTAACAGGGGACCATTCTGGTGCATTCTCCAGAGAAACTTGTACCTGCTCAGCTGGTTCCTCACTTTCAAAGGTATATAGGTTCAAAAAATATTGACACCAAGTGTGGACCAGGATAAGGACATTGAATAGTTGTTAGAAAGGTTAGATCCAGACTCTTAGTAGCATTGTTCGATATTGTTGCCTGGATCAGATTGTCCCATTGTAGATTGATGGCAGTGAGCCTCTTTTCATTTATGAGTTGGCTAAGTTGTTGTCTAGAGTAAAGTATTCAGGAGGTAAATTCCCTAAATCCAAGGTACAGGCCCCAGATTTGGTCCTTTAAGCATCTACTGATCGAAACCATCATCGGGATATCTTTGGGCCTTTTTTTGCAATGATCTCTGAATGTGACACCAGGAGGTCTGAAATGATCTGCACTAGCTCCTCGTGTAACTGGAGCATCTCAGTTGATTCACTTGACTGGGTTATTGCAGATCTAATTTTCATTAAGGCTTGGGAATGTAATAATACTTGAATGACCTTGTGCTTGCATTAAAACAAATAAACTCACATTGCCCAAGACTAGGTAATGTACATATTCCAATCTTGCTCTACACTGATGACACAGTCCTGCTCTCTTGCTCCAAGATAGGCCTCAATTGTCTCCTTACCTGTTGCAGTGAATATTGTACCAGTGATAGTCTTGCTTTGAACTTCGAGAAATCTAAGATCCTCATTTTCAAGGGCTTGGAGGCCTACCCATAGGTGCTTAAATGGGAATTTCCTGGAGCAAGTTAAGCAATTCAAATACTTAGGGCTGCATTTCCATCATGGAATGGGCTGGGCAACTTATTGGGACATAAAGATTTTGATAAGCAAGAGCAGTTTTGTACCGATAATCCACCTTTTCGATAACAGGGGCCGCAAATATGTCCCTGCTGCCCTTAAGGCCTTGAATGCCAAGGTAGGTCAGCAGTTGCTCTATGGTGCACCTATATGGATTAGTGCTTGGAACTGCTCAGTTGAACATATACAATCCTGCTTCCTATATAAGTTACTTGGTTTGCCACATTGTGTGCTGTACGCTGTCCTTTGTCTTGAAACTAGTCAACACCTTTTAGAGACCAGAGCCTGGCTTGCTACATTTAGGCTCTGGCTACATCTCTGTTTTTTTTATCTTGAGTCAAGCTTTCCATAGGGATCCCAGGTGTTTCTCCAGATAAATTCAGGAGCTCCACTTCCCATCAGCCCCTACTAGCATGGCCAATTGGCCATGCTGACAGAGGCTGATGGGAATTGTAGTTCCTGAACATCTGGAGAGCCGCAGGTTCCCTACCCCTGGTCAAGACTAACATACCAGTCTCTTCAAAACTCTAGTTTATTTTATTTTTATTTTTATTTTATTAAACTTATAGGCCGCCTTATCCCCGAAGGGGACCTTAGTAGAATAAAAAATATTAACATTGGGATTTACACTAGAGTCACTAGCTATGCTGTCCTCCCGAAAAATCTTTCGCTCCTTAAAGCAAAGATTGGTTGATCAGGGATTCCAGTATCTCAGCAGTGCAGCAAATAGGTCCTGCTCTCCCCTTTCTTTAGGAATTCCCCTTCACATAGCTAGGGAGGCCAAATACCTGAGTCAATTAACTTTACCCAATCAACAAAGAGCTCTCTCTGGCAAGGTGCAATATGCTTCCTTCAGCTATAACAACAGGAAAACGTCTTAAAATTTCCTACCAGGACAGAATCTGTGATGCAGCATGAAACAGACTGAATCTGAAATTAATATTGCCCATTTTATAAGACAATCAGGTCCAACTTGCTGATTCCTCTACTCACTAGTAAAGAAGGTCTGTCAGATGAACATTTTATCTTTTAAACAAACTATCTCTGAAATGGTGGTTAAGTACCAGTGCTACGTCATTAAGTTGCAACCATACTTGTTTTACTCTGTGATCACTACTAATCTGTATTGTTTATTATGCCAATAAAATGTTTGATTTGAAAACAAACAGCATTAACAGAGATTGCAGCCCTCACCCATAAGATCCATCCTATCACATTTCAGACAGTTGAAAAAAAGTGGTATTTTCTGCACAACCAAAATAAAATGTTTTGATGGAGGAAATAAAATGCTTCCTCCGAGGAGTTCTGTCATGTTTTTTAGCCCAAAATGTTTTAATTCCAGCCTGAAAAAGATTTAAATGCATTCTGTCTCCTAGCAATGCTTTTGTTGAACCATTTTCCGGGAAGTTGAAGGGGCGTGGCTGGGCCTCGGCGCGACGTGCGCGCAGTCCGGGCCAAGGCCTGCCCAGGTGGTGTGCTCACATTGCACAGAGAGCCAGCCATGCCCCTCTTTCTTCCCAGAAGTGGCTGGGCTTTTGCCCTCCCACAGCACACACACATACACACACACACACACACACACACACACATGACTACAAAAAGCAGCTGGCTGACAAAGTAGCCTGGTGGGAATTACATTTCCCAGGAGACCTTGCAAGCCCCTCTCCAGAGAGGCCTCTGCAGGAGTTTGGGCTTCGAAGGTCTCCTCAGAAGTTCCCCTGAGGCAGTTTCCACCAGGCTGCTTTTTCAGCAAGCTGCTTTTTGGAGGGCCCCATTTTGCCCCCCTACGCCACCGCTACAGTCCCCAGAATTCCTCCTTGGTGCCATTTTCTCAGTTTGCTCCATTGTCTCACCTATTTATTTTCATCAGTTTTTTTCTTCATTGGGAGGTGTTATCTTTGAAGCTTCAATTGCACAACTTAGAAAGGGAATGCTATTTAAACTTATGATCAGAGCGGCCCATGCAGTAATAGCATTAGGGTGGAAGGACAAAAGAATCTGGACAATACAGAAATGGTTGGAATATATATGGGAACAAATACAATTAGACATTTTTGACATAATGTCAAGAAACCAAATACGGCAAGAAAAACAAAAAGATATGAAGTGGATCTGGACTGAATTCGAAGACTGGTGAAACGAAAATGGAATCACAGAAGAAAACTGGAAAAGAAGATTAGAAAGAATGGACCTGCTGCTGCACATTTAAAGAAGAAAGGAAGAAGGGGGGAGGGGGGAGAGGGGGTAAAAGGATATGGAGTAAGAGATCCACTAATGGTGTAGAAGGATACCAATGTCTGATGCTTTTAAAACACAACTTCTGTCATACAGTTCGCACTAGAGCCAGACATGACCTTGGACTTGTCACAGTTCTCTCAAAACTCTCTCAGCCCCGCCTACCTGAAGGGCCAGAAAACCCACAACAGCTGGTTGCCATGCATGTCTGATTTAAACTATAAGCCTTTTGTGGACCTAAATGAATTTGGGGAAAAACTGTTGTAAGTCTAAGTCAATGTGATCTGCCTGCAGGTACAAGCAAAACTTTGTATTTGCCTGCCAGGTGTGCCCCAGATAATTAAACAATTTTTTGAAAATGAGGTAATGGCAATGTAGAATCAGAAAGCCTTCCCAAAATTTAAGACAGTCCAATGGCCATCTTTAGGATGTTATCAATAACATTCTGGGGAAGAATGTTGCACAGTTGTCTTCCCCAAAACAAGTTCAGCCCATTTTGTTTCTCTCAACCCAGGTTTTTCCAAAAAAATCACTAAACTAGCGATCTCCCCCCACCCCAAACCGGGTTGAAGACATTTCCTGCCTGCTGAGCAAACACAAGAAGGCAGGAAACACTTTATTTCTCCCACCCAAACCTCTTACTTTAATTTTTGCTGCTCAGGCCTGCTATTTGGTGTGCTACAGCGGATTCTCTGTGAAGAATCCACACAGTTTCCTCCTTGCAGCCCATCCAGGCATGAATTCGCTGTAAAAAGTCGATAAATAAAGTTTGTTTTGCCTAGCAATTCCACGCACATGCTGTTTTTCCTTTTTTTGTTTTGAAAGGAATGTCTGCGAAGCTACAGCAACACGATTAGAGAAGCTGCTATATGCATATATTTGTGCTGCTGGAGCTTCACAAACATTCCCCTCAAAACAAAAAAAAAGGAAAAACAGCATGTGCACAGGATTGCTGGGCAACAGAAACTTTATTCATCTACTTTTTAAAGTGAAATTGCAAGCAGAGGAACCCTCCGTGGGCAATCTTCATGGATAATCTGTTGCAGCATACCAAATGGTGAAACTGACAAGAAGTCCATGGTGCAGGCAGGAAAAGAAGATCCATTTTGGCTAGCAAAGCTTGTGTTCTCCCACACTGTGGGAACACAAAATGCCAAAACAGATCTTTTTATAACATCCCAAAGCCATTATATTTATGCTGTGTGGAATCCACCATAGTGGATAAGTGGGATTTTGTAGAACTGGAACGAGTGGGATAGGATCAATTTTCAGTTCATAAATAATTACAAAACTAAACAAGGTCCTGCTGATCTTGGTGTGTGTGTTATGTATGTAGAGAAGCATCTCTAAAATGAAGAGTTTGAATCCAGAAAACCACAGCCAGAGCTCTTTTCACGGAATGGATCTTTGTTTACTTACCTGAGTGGTTTGGTTAAGAGCAGGTGGACTCTAATCTAGAGAACTGAATTTGCTTCCCCATTCTTCCATATAAGCCAGTGGTTCCCAAACTTATTTGGCCTACCGCCCCCTTTCCAGAAAAAATATTACTTAGCGCCCCCTGGAAATTAATTTTTTTTAAATTTTAATAGCAATTAAACAGAAAGATATATGTTTTAATGTTTCTACCTGTGGCCATCACCGCCCCCCTGGATCACTGCAGCACCCACCAGGGGGCGGTGGCGCCCACTTTGGGAATCACTGATATAAGCGGTGGACTCTTATCTACTGAACTGGATTTGTTTCCCTGCTCCGACACATGAAGCCTGGTGACTAGTCACGGTTCTCTCAGAACTCTCTCAACTCCCCCTACCTTACAAGGTGTCTGTTGTGGGGAAAGGAAAGGAAAGGAGTTTGTAAGTCGCCTTGTGTCTCCTTGCAGGAGAGAAAGGAGGGGTATAAATATTAGCAGAGGTGTTTTAATGCAGCGGTAGTACTTGTGGCAAGGAGAGAATGATGTAGTCTACTTGCTCACACAGGGACCTTCTTCACATATGGAATAAACACTCTCCACACAGGATCTTCATTCCACAAAAAGGCTTTTACTTGAGAAGTTGCAAGACTATTTAAGACTACCTATACAAACTAATATAACTATACAGAATACTTCTGATTAAATATAACACTCTCTATCAGATCTATACAGCATATATAAGCACACAGCTTTCTTAAGCACACAGCTTATTATCAGAGAGGAATCATCAAGAAACAGTACTTCACACAGAATGGTTACCAACTCCAGTTCAGGCTCAGATTCATACAATGGATACATTATTCTGCCCAAGCAACAAGCCCCTGATTGGTCTAAAGTTCTCCACCAATCATATCAAAGGTTAACACTTGTTACTTTTCTACTGAAGCCCAACTGTCACCTGAACTTTTCATAACTTGTGATAATTTTATGATGCTTTCTGCTGAACTATGAAGCTGAACACACCTTCAGCCATTTTGTTTATCTGTCAGCCATTTTATAAATCCTGACAATAAATCCAAACTTTTCTTCTCCTTCTCTTCGTTCCTCCCTGTGGGAAAGGATTTAATAATAGGTCGCCGGGCGCCACTCACACTTATAATTATTAGTATTATAGTTAGTCTCCCGCTGCTTTTATAGGTTTTAACTAATTTTAACTAGTTTTATGACTGTATTTTTACCATATGCTGTGCACCACCCGGAGCCCTTCGGGGATAGGGAGGTATAAAAGCCCAAAGTATGTATGTATGTATGTATGTATGAATGAATGAATGAATGAATGAATGAATGAATGAATGAATGAATGAATGAATGAATGAATATATATTTTTTTTTTTTCAGGCAGAAGCCTTCATCTCCTCCCTAAGCTGCTCCTGATCTTTCTGAATGTCACTCACCAAATACAACAATGACATTTCAATACAGGTTTATTTCCATTTCCAGAAAGGTTTTCTGCAGCAACTACATTCTAACAACAAGAACATCTGGTATTTAGCAATATCATGCTAAGTCTCAGAACTAGTTTGGAGGAGCAGGAGGAGTTGGTTTTTGAACGCTGCTTTTCTCTACCTTAAAAAGCCTCAAAGTGACTTACAATTCCTTCCCTTCCTGTCCCCACAACAGACACCTTGTGAGGAGGGGGGGCTGAGAGAGTTCTGAGAAAACTGTGACTGGCCCAAGGTCACCCAGCAGGCTTCAAGGGGAGGAGTGGGGAATTAAAAACCCAGTTCTCCAGTCTACCACTCTTAACCACTACAGCACATGGGTAAGAATTGAGCTGGTTTATATTTTCATGAAAGCAATCAGGGGTGGCTAATACACAAATCCAACATGATTAGGTGATCATATTGGTCTTCAAAGATCTAAAAATAAACTCTTGTTAGGGAGGAACCAATATGATTGTTTCCAGCTTTTTTTAAAAAAAGAATTTATTGACTTTTTTCTTGATTATGCTTCATTTATTTTCCTCTGTTGTTAGTTATTCGAATATGCATGCCACTTGAAATGCATTGTGTATGTTATGTATACATAGTTGATGCAAAATTGAGGAATGTGTTTATTTCAACAGGAAATATAATAATAGAGGAAAGCCTCTATCTTCAGAGTAAAGGACCACCACAATTATTTTCCATGTTTGTTTATTTAAAATATCTACATACCTGTCTTTCT
This sequence comes from Sphaerodactylus townsendi, assembly GCF_021028975.2. NCBI lineage: Eukaryota > Metazoa > Chordata > Lepidosauria > Squamata > Sphaerodactylidae > Sphaerodactylus > Sphaerodactylus townsendi. The sequence goes on from NC_059427.1 coordinate 165,343,698, forward strand.
TTCATGCACCTTGGGACCCAAGATAGACAACAACAATATAAAAATATCGAAACAATTAGATGAAATAAACCTACAAACATACACTGCACATTAAAAGCATGCTAAAACCCTATCTAGAAACACCTTATAGCCCCACTTGGAAGATATTTCCCTTTGCCCAAGGTCAGGTTGCCATGTTACATACATCCAAAGGGTTATGAAAAACCTACCATAATTTTTAAAAAATGACCCCAAGGTTACAATGCTAAGCAATTGCAGTGCTCTATATGAAGTGGAACTATCCAACTGCAATATTATAAAAATACAAAAATGCAGTGTACAAAATGCAGTCACAGTATAATAATAAGGAGCAGCAGTGGTGAAATGGTTAAGAGCAGGTGCATTCTAATCTGGAGGAACCGGGTTTGATTCCCAGCTCAGCCGCCTGAGCTGTGGAGGTTTATCTGGGGAATTCAGATTAGCCTGTGCACTCCCACACACGCCAGCTGGGTGACCTTGGGCTAGTCACAGCTTTTCTGAGCTCTCTCAGCCCCACCCACCTCACAGGGTGTTTGTTGGGGATGGGGGAAGGGCAAGGAGATTGTCAGCCCCTTTGAGTCTCCTACAGGAGAGAAGGGGGGATATAAATCTTTTTCTTCTTCTAATATCCAGCAGTACAAAAAAAGTGCATTATTTGGCACTTAAGGCTGTGTACAATATCACACTAGACTGCAAATGCACAATGTTAATGTTCTTCATAGCAAATGCCAAATAATTTTTTCCAAAGGTCAGATACACCGTCAGAGCAAACCAGCTTTTTGCCCTAAATTTCATCAAAAGACTTCTGCAGCCTACTCCAAAACTTTTAAATGAACAAGAGACTCCATAACTCTTCACGTCTTTTGCACAGTGACTCTCTGGCTACTGCCTGGAGTGAACTCTCTCTGGGGTTATTTTTGTGTTGTTTTTTGTTATTGTTGCAAGCTCAAATTGCTCTAAAACAGAGGTGTCAAACTCACGGCCCTCCAGATTTTATTTATTTGTTTGTTTGTTTGTTTGTTTGTTTGTTTGTTTGTTTGTTTGTTTGTTTGTTTGTTTGTTTGTTTGTTTGTTTGTTTGTTTGTTTGTTTGTTTGTTTGTTTGTTTGTTTATTAAACTTCCTATACCGCCCTATCCCCGGAGGGCTCAGGGCGGTGGACAACATAAAGTCATACAAAAAACATAAAAATCTTAAAACAGGTACATTATGCATTATGCTGCCAGGGGATGGTGGGAACTGTAGTCCATAACATCTGGAGGGCTGCAAGTTTGACACCTGTGCTCTAAAAGGTCTCACTGTAATTCTGACATAGCTTTGATGGAAGGCCCGCCACCCCACCCCAGAGGCTGTTCCACAGACATGGGGCAGTTACTGCAAAAGCCCAAGCTGGGACTGTGACAGAACATATCTTAGATAATGGGGGTACTGACAATGTGCCTTGCTGGGAAGAATGGAAGCTTCTTTTAAAGACTTCCACCTTTTGTCAGGAAAAAAAAATCACCTGATTGTGTTCTGTCTCTCAGTTACCCATCTCTTATAAGATAACTGAGGGGTAACTGAGAGACTGGGGAAACAATGGCCTTTTTCAAATGTTTGGTCTCTTCAGGTCAAGCGTACATTACATTTTGGGTCAGATTCTCAAGAGTTTCTCCCTCTTCAAAACTCACCACACTGCAGATCAGAGAAGCCCTGCAGTTTTCAAGAGCAAGCAAAGAGTGATTTTTCCATTCCTTCACAGGGAAAGTGGAGCAGAGTGATATGCAATTGGTTTCCTTCAGCTTTTCCGCTCCTCCCTGCCTTCCCTCCTCCATACTGGAGCAGTTTTGCCAGCATTTCTAGGGAATTGATAAGGGATCCTTTTTTGAATATAAACACTTTAAACCTACCTCCCAGGAGCAATAGATTAACAATGGCCTTTTTAAAATAAAAAAAACATAAACAGGTGGCAAACAACCACTCAAAACCAGAAGCATTCTCTTCAGGGGTAGGCAAAATGGATCAGAAGCAGTGGAGCACTTCCTCTCATGTAAACAAGGCAACATGGGAAGGTCCCACTACAAAGCAACCAGCCACACTGAAAGCTGGAAGTGCCCAAAGGGGCTTGTGAGCCATCTTCCATCACGTTGACTGCAAATCCTGACACTGTCATTATCCATTTCAGAATCCAGTTCATATGATCCCCTCAACTTACCTCTGATCAGCCCTGTAACAAATGTTCGAAACCTCAAAGTTAACTCAACAGGGATAACCCTTCTTCAGTTAACTGGGGGTGGGGGTGGTTCAGCAGAACCAGAGAGAATCTCAATAAGACAATATAAAAAGATATAAGGAGACATATATGACCCCAAATGTATGCAAATGAATGTCAACACATTCATTCATAAATATGAAGAGGCCACCGTGAATATTTTGTCTCCTGCTGAAAGCTTGATTGGTCCTTTCTGCAATTCTCAGGGTCTTTCCCCACTCTCCCCTATCCCCCCTATGCTGCTTCTTGCCTCCTCAGTGTGCGGGTATCCTTGAGCAGCAGGCAAAGCTCCTCGCATCCCCACAAGAGCTTCAGGGATGCTGGCCTCTGCTCTCAGTGTATGGCATCCTCATAATGCCTGCATCCCCACAAGAGCGCTTGTGGGATGCTGCGACTTTCGAGGGGGGGGCGCGACAGCAGCAGCGTCAGGGCGGCTGCACTGTCGCCGCCGCTCTCGTGGGGAGTGCCGGGGGACCCCACGCTACTCTCCTCAAGTAGCGTGGGGCTTAAGGTAAGTGGGGAAAGGCCCTTAGACTGATACATGGTGTTAAATTGAGAAACAACTGCAATGACAGATGACTTAATATCTGCTGAACGGAAAGACGAAATGGCAATGATGGATCTTGTGAGCTGGTGATTGCTTTCTGCCACTCAGACAAAAAGTCTCCCCTCTCAAAAGGCACAAGATGAAATCATTCACCTGATCCAGTCAAAACAAAAGAACGTCCACTGCAAGGTGTCTCTTCTGAAATGTCTCCAGGAATTTGTTGCAGAGGCTTCCAATAAAGGAGAGTAGGAAAATGTGCTTATTTTGAAGATGCTTCTGCAGCTTTAGTCCAAACCAAGGACGTGGGGGGGGGGGGTTTCCTCGGGTTCAGACCCCCCCCCCATTCATGTCCGAAACTCCGCCCCTCCATTTGTGAGTTTTTAAAACATTTTTAGTGGTTTTTTTGTTTTTGGCCTGCAGGGGGCGCATTGTTTGGGTTAGCAGCACCAAACTTTCAGGGATTGTTTGGGGGACTCCCCTGACAATACTACCCGGGTTTGGTGAGGTTTGGTTCAGGGGGTCCCACGTTATGGACTCCCAAAGTGGGTGCCCCATCCTCCATTGTTTCCAATGGGAGCTAATAGAAGATGGGGGCTACACCTTTGAGAGTCCATAACTTTGGACCCTCTGAACCAAACTTCACCAAACATGGGAGGTATCATCAGGAGAGTCTTTTATTGATACCACTCAGTTTTTGTGAAGTTTGGTCCAGGGGGTCCAAAGCTATGGACTCCCAAAGGGGTGCCCCATCCCCCATTGTTTCCAATGGGAGCTAATAGGAGATGGGGGCTACACCTTTGAGGGTCCATAACTTTGGACCCCCTGAACCAAACTTCACCAAACCTGGGTGGTATCATTAGAAGAGTCTCCTAAAGATACCCTGAACGTTTGGTGCTTCTATCTTAACAATTGCACCCCTGACAGCAGGCACCCCCCAAATTTTCCCAGATTCGCCTTTTAAATCCACCCCCTTCGGCATGGATTTAAAGGGAGAATCTGAGGTCCTCAGTTTAGAAGAAGAAGATGAGTTTGGATTAATATCCCCCCTTTCTCTCCTGTAGGGAGCTTACAATTTCCTTGCCCTCCCTCCCTCACAACAAACACCCTGTGAGGTGGGTGGGGCTGAGAGAGCTCCGTAGAGCTGTGACTAGCCCAAGGTCACCCACCTGGCATGTGTGGGAGTGCACAGAGCAGGGAATCAAACCCAGTTCCTCCAGATTAGAATGCACCTGCTCTTAACCACTACACCACATTGAAAGTGATGCTGTTTCAGGGTGGGGGATAATCCACCCCAAAACAGCATCACTTTCAATGTTGTTTAACTACTTAGTAAGGTTTTGCAGAGTGTATGCAGCCATTTGGGTTTGTGTGTCAGCTCTGTTAAGAGACAAATAGGAAAATTATGACTGCTAACAGGGCTGAGAGAGTCTTGACAGAACTATGACTGGGCCAAGGTCACCCAGCAGGCTTAGTGTGGAAGTGCTGGGAAACAAATCCAGTTCACCAGATAAGAGTCAGCTGCTTATGTGGAGGAGTGGAGAATCAAACCCAGTTCCAGATTAGAGTCACGCTGCTCTTAATTACTATACTATACGGCTCTCAAGATCTCTGATCCCCAATGGAGAAACTATAGTAATGAGTTGTGCTTGACAGACCACCGGTTCTTTCGGTCTACTCCTGCTCAGAAGCAGGGAGTCAATCATACCGTGAACTGTTCAGACACGTCTGAACAAATATGGATTCCTTCTGTTTGTACAGACAGCTTAATGAAGGCACTGTCTGAACTGACCCAACGTGTCCTTCTTGATAATAGACTGCAATAGATGTTTTGGTTCAAGGTCATCAGGCTATTGGCCTCCTGTAGCTACTGGGGAAAGTAAATAGCACATTGAGCTATCGATGCACACCCAACAAATACAGAAGTGAGAACTGGCCTGCAAGAAGATACAACATTCATAGCTCCGAATCATTCTTTCCAGCTTACCTGCCACCATGTGTGCGAGCCATAAACCCGGCACAGTCACTTCAGCAAAGGCACTTTCTTTGTTGTTGTTCTTTTTTTTGCAAATGGACTAAATTCCACTTTAAAATAATCTATAAAATATTTATTAAAAGGATGGGGGGGGAGAGAGAGATTGAAATGTTTTAGTGCATAAGAGGGAGCAGAAAGTGGTGACCAGAAAGAATGCTGATGTGGTCGTTTCCTTTGGCTTACTCGTTTTTATTTCCAATGCCGTAGGGGTCCGGCAAAATAAGTTTGGAAACAAGGTCTCCATACAAACGCCAGCCACTGACTTGCAGGCATAGGAGCCAGCTTGTTTGCAAGTCTTTTATTCGATGTTCTGCGCACCTGTGTGTTTTGCCCAATCCCCCCCCCGCCCCGCCGCCTTCACACACACCCCAAGTGCACCTTAGCACACACGCCACCACATTTCTGCTTTGGCAAATAACACAGGCATTTTTATATCGATGGAAACCAAGCTCGACTTTCAAAATTCTTTACCTGCCCTACATCTGAACAGGCCATTGTCTACTACAGAAACAGTTCAAATTTTTGTCTTTCTCAGGAGGGTCAGCTCAAACTTGGCATCTATGGGATGGTTGGAACGGTGCAATCTTGGAAGAGGCTTGTCTGTGGAATAATAGGTTACAAGACACCAGGGGACTGCTCCTATCCTACCACTCACTGAGCAAAATTTGTTTAATCTTTTAACCCACTGTTCCTTTTGGCGGAAGCATGAAGCTCTGTTGGAAGGAAAAGCCACTTAAGATGGAGGAAGGCTACTTGGAAGATAATTTGATCCAATCACTGTGTAACTTTGTAACTGTGCAACTTTTCTACCTGCATGTTGCCTCCTTTTCTTCTATGGCTAGCCTGGAAGTTGGTTGGTTTAGAATGAGGAAATTCTGCTTATGATTGTGAAGAATAAGAATAAGAGGAAGAATAAGAATAAGAATAAGAGGAAGAATAATAAGAATAAGAGGAATAATAATAATAATAATAATAATAATAATAATAATAATAATAATAATAATAATAATAAGAAGAAGAAGAAGAAGAAGAAGAAGAAGAAGAAGAAGAAGAAGAAGAAGAAGAAGAAGAAGAAGAAGAAGAAGAAGAGGAGGAGGAGGAGGAGGAGGAGGAGGAGGAGGAGGAGGAGGAGTTTCTGTCCTAAGGAGACTCAAGGTCTCCTTTCCCTTCCTCTCCCCACAACAGACACCTTGTGAGGTAGGTGGGGCTGTGAGAGGTCTGAGGGAACTGTGACTGGTCCAAGCAGGAATGTAGGAGTGTGGAAACACATCTGGTTCACCAGATAAGCCTCTGCCACTCAGGTAGAGAAGTGGGGAATTGAACATAGTTCTCCAGATTTGAATCCACCTGCTCTTAACCATTACACCAGGGTGGCTCCCGTGGTGTAGTGGTGTGGAGCATATGCTTTGTCTACCTAACCCTAATCTAACAGATGGTGCTGAGGTGGTGCATGTTAGACTGAAACCACTCAGACAAAGTTTACTTAGAAGGAAATCTTTATTGATTCGGCTCGCCCACGCTACATGGTGCCGGAACTAAGGATCCCACCCTCGGTTCTAGAATTTATTGCAGGTTCGAAAGGATGGTGGTCCAATCATCTCTTCCCCTTTTCCCCACCCTTGGCTCTCCTAGACTGTTGTGTTCCCACTTTGGAACCAGGGCGGCAGGAGCTGGTGCATGATGGGAGTTGTAGTCCTGACAGTGTACTTTATCCTGAAGGCAACAGGGGAGACACAACGACATAAAAGAGGCATAACATGGCAATAGTGATTAAGAGCAGGTGCACTCTAATCTGGAAGAATCGGGTTAGATTCCCTGCTCTGCTGCTTGAGCTGTGGAGGTTTTTCTGGGGTTTTCTAATTCAGATTAGCCTGTGCATTCCAACACATGTCAACTGGGTGACCTTGGGCTAGTCACAGTTCTTCTGAGCTCTCTCAGCCCCACCTACCTCACAGGTGAGGGGGGAAGGGGTTTGTAAGCCCCTTTGAGTCTCCTTACAGGAGAGAAAGGGGGGATATACAAATCCAACTCTTCTTCGTCTGCTAAATATAGCACCAGATTTAGATGAAGATAAGCCCTAGGGCTATTCCACTCTTGAGGCTCCTCTCAACCCCCCACCCTCATGACTAGAGGAAGATGGAAGAGAATTTTAAACAAAATTGAGTAAAGTTGAAGATGATGAATTCCGCAATTTATAATTCCTCCTCTGAAGTACATAATATGTTATTGTTATGCTTTCCAGACCGAAAAGAGAAGAAGAAGAAGAAGAAGAAGAAGAAGAAGAAGAAGAAGAAGAAGAAGAAGAAGAAGAGGAGGAGGAGGAGGAGGAGGAGGAGGAGGAGGAGGAGGAGGAGGAGGAGGAGGAGGAGGAGGAGTTTGGATTTACATCCCCCCTTTCTCTCCTGCAGGAGACTCAAAGGGGCTTACAATCTCCTTGCCCTTCCCCCCTCACAACAAACACCCTGTGAGGTAGGTGGGGCTGAGAGAGCTCCAAAGAACTGTGACTAGCCCAAGGTCACCCAGCTGGCGTGTGTGGGAGTGTACAGGCTAATCTGAATTCCCCAGATAAGCCTCCACAGCTTAGGCGGCAGAGCGGGGAATCAAACCCGGTTCCTCCAGATTAGATACACGAGCTCTTAACCTCCTACGCCACTGCTGTTTCCCACCCAACAGTTTTGCTCTCTGGTCAGTTTCCCTCTCAGCTTGCACCCAGCATTTTGTGTGCAGCTGAGGGGATTCTCCCTACCGCCATTTACTGATGGTTGCCCCGGGACATTTGCTCTGCAGACGCCAATTCTGGGAACCTTTTCAGCCCAGAGTACATAGTTGTACTCAGCTGGTCCTGTTGATTCCAGCAATCTACAGTTTCCCTATTTTTTTTCTTTTTGAGGAGCTATCTCTGTAGATACACCGTCACAAGTACAAGCATCTTAGCCACTCGGAAGACCTGTCCATCTCCCATCGAGAAGCATTGGGTAGACTTTCCTTCCACAGACCTTTCCTTTCTGTGCAGTAATAAAAAACTACTAGAAAAAAACTACTAAAATACTGAGTCGCTCTGCAGAAGGAAAGTCCACCCAGTGCTTCTCAATGGGAGGTAGACCAATTTACTTCCCACTGAGGAGCATTCGGTTGACCTGCCCTCTGCAAATTGATTTCGTTTTTCTGTGCAGGAAGAAAAACCTGCTAGAAAAAAACTACTAAAACTACTAAGCCAATCCGCAGGGGGCAGGTCAATTAGTCTTCTGAGCAGCTAAAATTCTTGTATTTGTGACTGCATAGCTACAAAGTTAGCTCCTCAAATTTTTTTTTAAAAAGCGGGGAAACTATATATTGCTAGAATCAGAAGGACCAGCTGAGTATAACTATTTTCAGGCTCCTAAATCAGCAAGTATTAGAGTCAAATACTCTAGGTTGCTCTCTATGATACCTAGCGATCCGGATGAACTAAGCAGACTAGTGTTCTTATTAAATAATTCTGATGCTACATTCTGTAAAATGGCTGCGAACTTTCTGCTGGAAATATCCCATAAGCAACAGTATGCATGAATCAACTTCATTTGTTATATGTTGCAAGTTTGTATTTTGATGCGATTTAGATGTGATTTTTATACTGTTTATGCCAAATAAAGGCTAAATGATGAATGTATTTTCAGGCTGAAAAGGCACCCAGGATCAGATCCTACAGAACAAACATCATGGGGCAACTTTCAGCAAATGGATGCAGGAATAATCCCTTCAGCTGCATGCAAAAGGTTGGAAGTGAAGGGTGAAAATGACTAGAGAGCAAAATGGTCGAGCAGAAAAAATAAGCCCCCTCCTGAGCTTTGCATTCTGCACAGTCAAGAAGAACATAAGAACATAAGAACAAGCCAGCTGGATCAGACCAGAGTCCATCTAGTCCGGCTCTCTGCTACTCGCAGTGGCCTACCAGGTGCCTTTGGGAGCTCATGTGCAGGAGGTGAAAGCAATGGCCTTCTGCGGCTGTTGCTCCCGAGCACCTGGTCTGCTAAGGCATTTGCAATCTCAGACCAAGGAGGATCAAGATTGGTAGCCATAGATCGACTTCTCCTCCATAAAGCCCCTTTTAAAGCTATCCAGGTTAGTGGCCTTCACCACCTCCTGTGGCAGCATATTCCAAACACCAATCACAAGAAGGAGACCTCTTGCAGGCAGTCAAAGGGGGGAAAAGGTGCACTTCAAAGTGTTCTCCAAAAAGAGACACCTTGAGCCAAAATAAGGTATCCTGAGGATGTCTTGCGAAGCAAGCTGTGTGGAATGCCTTCCTAGGACACCTTTTTTAGCATCTCCAGGACATCTTAATTAGGCTGTGCAGAACAGACCATTGATGACATCCCAGTCCAAAGCTACAATCCAGCTGGGTGAGGGAGTGTATGTAAATAATAAAAACCATTGGGGAGAGGACTGGCCCCTGAGGGGCCCCACACAAAAAGGGCGTCGAGTTTAGACCCTATCTCCTAGTGCAGTGATGGTGAACCTTTTAGAGACCGAGTGCCAGGGTCGGAGCAAGGGGAAACTGTGTCCGGGGCACATGTGCACCCTGTACCCCTGCCATGCCCCCATCCTCCCCCGCCCCATTCTAGAACACCCCTGGAACGCCCTCGCCACACCCCCGCAGGGGCGCACACCCAGTGCGTCGCACACCTCTCGGCGCTATGCCACTGCCGAGTGCCCAAACTGGGGTGACGGCACACGTGCCCACAAAGAGGGTTCTGAGTGCTATCTCTGGCACGCGTGCCATAGGTTCGCCACCACTGTCCTAGTGTCACCGTCTATTCCCCCGTCCTGAAGAAATGAGACTGGGCGAGACAGTGGGTCAACAGATAGTGGTCGACCATGTCAAATGCTGCTGAAAGGTCTAACAGCAGTACTGACCTGCCTCCCTCCAGCTGCCTCCAGAGGTCATCTGTGAGGGTAACCAGCACATGGTCATGCTGGAAACTGGACTGAAATGAATCTAAGGCCGGTGTATCTGCCAGGAAAGTCTGCAGTCATTTCACCACTGCAGAATTTACAGCTTTGTACTGCTAATTATCCCACGTCTAATTTTCTTTTTATTTAAACTACACCAATATTATAAAAATTAAGTTTAAAAAAAGCTACACATTCCATGTGAGAACCGAGCTTTCCAAACATATCATGCTTTAAATTTATGGAAAGTTAAAAAAAAATTCAATATTGGTAACTAAATGCTGGAAAGCAAGAACAAGCTCTGGGAATTAAAATGGCACAGGAGCAAGCCAGGCTGTGGCGGAGTGGGGTGGGGGTGGGGGGGTAGAATCCCCTTCCCTCTTTTATCTCTACAACATGAAAAGCTGCTTGTGAAGCCCAGAAACAACATAGTTCACCCAATGGTAATAATAAGAAAGAAAGAAAATTTGTATTTATGCCCCACTTCTAACTACCTAAGGAGGTGGTTTCTGCACAGTCAAAATATCCAGGAGAGTGGCATACCTAGGCAAACTGGAGCACTGGGCAAAACCTGAGTTTGATGCCCCCCCCATGGGCAACCACCCTCCCCTACCATGACCAAACAATGATTTTTTTCCACCAGGTCATTTCTAAATCATCATCACATGAGAGAATAAAAGAACGAAAGAAAAGTATTGGCAGGAAGGGGGTGGATTTAAAAGGAGAATCTGGGGAAATTTAGGGGTTGCCTGCTGTAAGGGGTGCACTTATTAAGATAGCAGCACCAAAATTTCAGAGTATCTTCATGAGACCCTACTGATGATACCACTTAGGTTTGGTGAAGTTTGGTTCAGGGGGTCCAAAGTTATGGACCCTCAAAGGTGTAGCCCCATCTCCCATTAGCTCCCATTGGAAACAATGGGGGATGGGGTCACTCCCTTTGGGAGTCCATAACTTTGAACTCCCTGAACCAAACCTCACCAGGCCTGGGTGATATCATCAGGAGAGTCTCCTGAAAAATCCCTGAAATTTTGGTGCTGCTAGCCTAAAAACCGCACCCGAAAAAAACACTAAAAATACCAGGAAAAACGCAAACAAACCTGCATTTTGGTACCTGCCACAAGGGGGCGCCCGTGGGCAACTGCCCACCTGGTCCATAGGCAGATACGCCACTGATCCAGGGTTGAGCAAGAAAAATATCCCTGAGCAGGCGAGATGTTTGCACGGTTCCTGCTCCTAAAGTGGGATTGGCCCGTGATATTTCCCTACTCCCGGTATTCAAAAACCCTGGGTGTGAGCCTGCTAGAGCCTGCTACAGTGCGAACACCAATTGGGAGCAGGGCCAGTTTATTTTTCCCGCCCAGCTGCCTGATCTCCCCACCTGACCTTCATTCAAGCTGCCACTCAAAATCAACAACCAATCAGAACACAGTACACCGGGCATTTTCAGATATGCTTACAGTTGCCACTCAAAAACAACAGCCAATCAGAATGCAGGACACTGGTCATGTTCAGATATGCTTGCAATGTAAATACAGAAGTCCCAGGCTCGTGTGAAACAAGCTGGAGTATTTCCTCCTGGTCTTCTCTGGATTCCTTCAAAAAATAGAAAGCCATGCGAATCGATACACCGGAATAAAATAGACTCAGGTTAAAAATAAACCCAGTGGTACACAGGTATAATTTTACTGTGTGGAAACGAACTCAAAGTGGCTTACAAACTCCTTCCCTCCTTTCCCCACAACAGACACAGACACCTTGTGAGCAAGGTGGGTCTGGGAGAGTTCAGAGATCTGTGATTACTCAAGGTCATGCAGCAGGCTTCATGTGTAGGAGCAGGGAAACAAATATGGTTCACTAGGTAAAAGTTCACCACTGATGTGGAGGAATGGAGAATCAAGCCCAATTCTCCAGATTAGAGTCCACTGCACAAGGAATACCTAAAACCTCTATGGTAGAAACCTTAAACTGGACACGAAGCAGAAGTCAGTTCCTAGTTGCTAGTTTGTTCCTAGTTTCCAGTTCTTTTTTCACATTTCATTTTCATAGATCTTTAATGGCATAAGTAAAATTTTGCATCAAGAGCTCAGTTAAAATACAAATTGAAACAACGAAGGCAAAATTGAAGCAAGGAATCCAGCAACATCATCGGTCCGTCTTTTACTAGTATCATTAGAAGCAGTCTAGTCATTCTTAAATCTGAAGTAAGTGGAAGGCTATTAATATGGGGTTCTATATATTGCCTTCTCTGGGCTTTATGTTTAGTACAATGCAGTAGGATGTGTTGGGTAGCTTGGGTTTGATTTCAAGAGCAGTTACATAGGCATTATTGGGAAGGAATGTGAAGGTATGTTCCTCTGATAACAGCTGAGGGTAAGATGTTGAATCCGGCCTGCATGAAACTACAGTGTTTCTCTGGTGAGGTTAAGTTTGTGAAATAAGTAGAGCCAAACGTGACTCTTTCTTACAAGCCATGCAGTCCGATCAGGGGCGTAACGAGGCAAACTGTAGCCCTGGGCAAAACCTGTTGGATGCCCCCCCGCCCCCCCAGTCGGCTACTTCACCACGACCAAATTTTTTTTGCACCAGGACATTGGTGCGTGCAGGGGGTGCATTTTTAGACATATCAGCACTAAAATTTCAGCATATCATCAGGAGACAGTCTCCAGATGATATCCTGAAATTTTGGTGCCGATACGTCCAAAAATGCACCCCATGCAGGAACATTCCAGAAATTTGCCCAAGAATCTTTTCTCTGCATTGAGTTTTCTGCATTGCTGTCAATGGGGGTTGCAGGCTGGGGGGGGGGCACATTTCTGAAGGTACAGTCTCAAAACTTTCAGGGTCTCATCAGGAGACTTCCCTAGTAATACCCGCCAGGTTTGGTGCAGTTTGATTCAGGGGTGCCAAAGTTATGGACCCTCAAAACTGTAGCCCCCATCTCCTATTAGCTCCCATTGGAAACAATGGGGGATAGGGGCACCCCCTTTGGGAGTCCATAACTTTGGACTCCCTAAACCAAACCTCACCAAACCTGGGGGGTAGCATAAGGACAGTCTCCTGATGATAAGCTGCAATTTTGGTGCCGCTAGCCTAAAAGCTGCGCCCCCTGCAGGCCAAAAATGGAAAACCACTAAAATACCCAAAAACGAACCTAGCATTTTGATGCCCCCCACAAGGTGATGCCCTGGGCAGCTGCCCACCTTGCCCAATGGGCATTATGCCAGTGAGTCCGATACTTTTTGCTCCACTTGGGACCAACACATTGTAAATAAAATTCCTTTTTCACATTTCCTAGTACCTGAATTTTGGTTTGGACAATTTAAAAGCCCCCTGAATATGGGGGTGTATGATGTATGGAGATCCAAATGTCACGTTGGGGTACAGAGCCTTTAAAGCATCCGAATCAGGATTCAGGAACTTGGAAATTCAAATAAAGAACTGGGGATTAGGAACCAACTGGGAACCAACTTTAGAATCCTCAACTGCAGTCATTTCTGAGTTTTGCAATTCCCCCTCTCTCCCAACCTACACGCACTTTCTCCTACCTTTTTTATTTTATAAATAATTTTTATTTTATCAACAGAAAAACATAGAAAAGAAGAAAAGCCAAAAGATAAGAAAAAGTAAATATAAGCAAACACAATACTAATAGTCCTGACAACTTAAAAACTAATTATAATAAATACATATATTGACCTATATTATCAAAATCAAATATTATATATATTAATATTAAGTGTTTACGTGGATCTACATTTATAATCTTGTAAACATAATCTTATTAATAAAGATAAACTAACATTGACTAGTGTACTGACCAAGAACATCCTCAGTCATTAATCATTTAAGCAATCCGATTAATTTTTGCTACATTCTCATTATTTATATTTGGAAAAGAAATTAACAAACAAATATGTATAATTTTGTGTATATAAGAAACGAAAAGATATTACAATAACCCAAGATGTCCCTACTCTAATCAGGTTATCAGAATGATATATCCAGTTAATTTTAGCTACATTCTCATTATTGATATTTGGAAAAGAAATTAATGAACAATTTGATTTCCTTGTGTATATAAGGAAAAAGATATTACAATAACCCAAGATGTCCCTACTCTAATCAGGTTATTAGAATGATATATATGCTGAACCTATGCTTATCTATCTATCTATCTATCTATCTATCTATCTATCTATCTATCTATCTGTCTGTCTGTCTGTCTGTCTGTCTGTCTGTCTGTCTGTCTGTCATCTGAAAGAAAGATGTGCAATATTCCTCAGTATATAAGCAGTAACATCATAAATAGCCATGTATATGCCTAAATAAGTCTCTCCATCAAATAATATTTAAAATATAGCTCCCATGTGCACATTTTCTCCTACCTGATTGATTGGTGTGAGTTGGGAGCTGGTTGGATGTTTGGACTAGAGCAGTGATGGCAAACCTATGGCACGGGTGCCAGAGGTGGCACTCGGAGCCCTCTCTGTGGGCACACACACACAGAGTTCGTCATGTGGGCGGCGGAAAATCACACACACATACCCCACACATCTAGGCTGGCTGGGCCTCTGTGCACACACCGCAGTGAGCAGGGAGGACTCGGCTGGCAGGCCTGGTGCCTGTGCTCTGGGTGGCTGCTGCCTGAGGGGGGGACAGCGCAGAGGGGACAGAGATGCTAGAGAGGCACAGAGCAGTGCGCACGGGACTTGCTGGAGGCTACAGCAGGCTCAAGCGGGTGGGGTGGAGGAAGAGGGAGCCAACCGTTTTTTTCTAAACTAAAACCTCAGCATTCAGGTTCAACTTTGCGATAAATAAGCGGGGTTTGGGTTGCAATTTGGGCACTCGGTCTCAAAAAGGTTTGCCATCACTGGACTAGAGTGTTCCCTGAATCCCTGGCAGCAGTAATGGGGTTGGGGTGTCCCTGGAACCCCCACACTCTGGGGCCCTAGGCATAACCCAGGGGCTACCCGGCAGGTACACTGCTCCTGTTTTTTCCTCATTTGCAAATTGTCACTTCCACCTCAGCTTATTTTTCAGAGGCACTAACATCAAAATCCTGCATGAAATGCCACAGCCTGTTTTTCATATTCTCGACAAGGAATTTAAACATGGAAGAAGAAAGAATTGATTCTGAGGTCCGCTTTCTGGAAAAAAAAACATTTTTTGTTTCAAAAAGCTGGAGTCTTTTTTTTTAAGCATTAAGAGATCAATCACTTTGAAAACACTCCTGAGTGGGCTGGAACACTTTTTTTTTTTTTAAGGAGGAAGCCTGAGCGTTTGCTCAATTTATTTTTACTCCGCCCCCTCCCCCACCTTGCAAGTCTGACAATGAGCTTAGGGAATTATTATCCAGCATTTCTGAAGATGAAGGCTGGAGCAAGCCCGCCAGCTAATGAATCAACTATAAAAATGGCCTCCATCATAGATCTTCAAAGGCCTGTAAGAAAGAAAACAAACAGCCCCGCTCCCCTTTCAGGGCCAGCCACAACTAAACATGAGAGCCATCCTTTTGTGAGGCCACATGTGGAGAAGGGAACATCATGTCCCGTTAGATTTGTTGGAGGGAGCAATTTAGCGGAGGGGGCGGCCACACAGCAACAAGAGGCTCTGCTTTGTTTGAAGGCGGTATAAACCTGGTATGCCTCCATCAGAGCCCTCCAGCATGAATGCCAAATTTAAACTGTGAAAAGCAATACCGAGTCTCATCGAAACCATGGCCCTTGGAAAACTTGCACAAACAGCTTCATGCCACTTAGAAGATATAGTAATCATATTAACTGTTGTGTTATCACGCACACCCTGCGTATGAGGTGAGCCCATTTGGTTACGTTTAAATTTTATCCCATTTTTTTCAAAAAAAAAAAGCACACTCTTCTCTGGAAAAACACAGCATCCGCTAAAAATTTGCAAAGATGAGAGGAGCCACAGAAAACTTTCACATCACCTCAAAAAGAATGCTTTTCAGATCACAAGTTGCTGATTTGAGCAGATTGGACCATATCT
This sequence comes from Sphaerodactylus townsendi, assembly GCF_021028975.2. Lineage (NCBI taxonomy): Eukaryota > Metazoa > Chordata > Lepidosauria > Squamata > Sphaerodactylidae > Sphaerodactylus > Sphaerodactylus townsendi. The sequence goes on from NC_059427.1 coordinate 165,359,485, forward strand.
GACAACTGATATTCTATGGGGCTTTCCCCACTCACCTTCTGCTGCGCGCCGCTCTCGCGCCCCCTCAGCGCGCGTCATTCCTGGCGCGCTCTCGCAGAGCGCGGGGTCATCAAAAGGTGCCGTTTCTTCAGTGCCAGGAATGACGCGCGCTGAGGTGGTGCAAGAGTGGCAGCGTCGGGGCGGCTGCGTGGTTGCCGCCCTTGCAAGTGGGGAGCGCCGCTGGACCCCGCGCTACTTTCCCAGAGTAGCGCGCAGCAGAAGGTAAGTGGGGAAAGCCCCTATGACTGGTGAGGAGTGAGGGTTTATTTGTCTACCTTCCCACCAGGTATACCAACCCTGCTTTTCAGCATACAGGTAGTGGACAATTTCCTCAACAGGCATTCACTTGTACACATTAGCAACTGATTCTTAAGTTCAATTAGATTCTTAATTTCAATTAGATGTACATTCATATACTCAGTGGCATGGGGCGGGCAGATGGTCCCTGGGGCAAAAAGGCGCCTGAGTCCCACCCACCATGTGGCCCCCACCCCCTCACTTAGTTCAGCCAGCTGCAAAGAGCAGCTGGCTGAAAAAGCAGCCTGGCTGGGCCTGCCAGGCTGCTCTCGGCTTCTGCTGGGCCTGGGGGGAAGGGGGAAGGGGAGGAGGTGTGGTGATTTTCCACCCCCCACTGTGACATCAATGGTGCGTGCCCAGGGCAGGGCACACCCCCACCTGTGGTAGCTACACGACTGCATATACTCAATATAGATGTTGTCCCAGTGTGGTTGGAAAGCCACCTTGATATGGTGGTTCAGAGTGGCAATCTTTAATCTGATGAACCTGGGCCACACCCTGGACACCACATCCCCCACCATCACAGTTTTAAACTGCAGGCACAAAGCCTAGAGTGTAAAGCTGGATGTGGGCAAACTGAAGCCAGCATCAAAGGAGCCCGCACTGCTCCCAAACTCCATGCGGAGTCCAGAGGTGGGATGAGCCCCGCTGGTCGGCAGATCTCTGAGCCCCTGCCCCGAACTCCATGGGAGGGGGGAAATAGGGTTGCCAGATTCATGTTAGGAAACTCCTGGAGATCTGGGGATGAAGCCTGTATGTATGTATGTATGTATGTATGTATGTATGTATGTATGTATGTATGTATGTATGTATGTATTCATTCATTCATTCATTCATTCATTCATTCATTCATTCATTCATTCATTTATTCATTCATTCATTCATTCATTCATGCATTCATTTATTCATTCATTCATTTATTCATTTATTCATTCATTTATTCATCCATTCATTCATTCATTTATTCATTTATTTATTTACTTTTATATACCTATCTCAAGAGGGCTCAGGGTGGTGTGCAGCACAAAGTTTCCCCACAAAATACAAACAAAACCCAAACTCCAAAAAAAAAAAAAAACACAGGTGGAGCAGATAGCTACATACAATAAATAATTTACAGATAATTATGCACAAGCTCCATCTACTAGAAACTATAAAAACTAAAAATCCATTAAAACAACAGTACAATAAAACGGCATCCAGTGAAATTCTTAATTAAACAACCCCACCCAAAGAGGAGGAACGGTGGGTCCCATTGATGTTAAGGGACCCCTGGTGTAATGAGAACAGGAGGGGGCACTTCCTCAGCGGCTGGTCTCTCCAAAGGCCCGGTGGAAAAACTCTGCCTTACAGGCCCTGCGGAATTCACCAAGATCCCGCAGGGCCCGCATAGCTGGAGGGAGAGTGTTCTGGTCCATTGGAAACACCTGCAGGGGGTGGGGTCTGGCAGCTACAACAGGAGTTCCACCAGCAGCCCAAGGCAGCTGACTTGAGCAGCTGCCAAAGGGCACCACTTGTTCAGGGACTGTTTGGGGAGGGTTGATGGAGCAGACTCTATGGGCCTTTCCCCACTTACCTTTAAGCCCCGCGCTACTTGAGGAGAGTAGCGTGGGGTCCCCGGCACTCCCCAAGAGAGGGGCGGCGACAGCACAGCCGCCCCAACGCTGCCGCTGTCACGCCCCTTTTGATGACCCTGCGCGGGGTCGTGGGGACGCCCGGGCGTGCGCCAGGGATGCCGCACACTGAGAGCAGCGCGCGGCATAGGAGATTCATGCTGAGTGGGGAAACGCCCTATGCTAGTTCACTGTATTTTAGTTTTTGTAGTTGTGGGAACTGTGATTGGGGGTTAGCTGATATAATTGGTTATTGCTTATAGTATAACATTGTGATGCATTTTTATGCTGTTGATATTGTTGTATTATGATTTATTGTTGTTGCTGTTTATGCGATGCTCTGTTGTTTGTTCACTACTGTTGTTTGCCGCCCTGAGCCCTCCGAGGGAGGGCGGGATATAAATTAAATGTGAAAAGTGAAATGAAATGACATCTCTGTCTGGCACACTAAACACTTCATTCCACCAAAACGTCTCTAGACTTAACGATCAGGGGAGATACCACGGGCAATTTCCATGACCAGTGGATTCAGAGGTTACACTAGATTTGCATTTCTAAGGGAAGGCAGAATTTCAGTCATGGAACGAAAGAACAAAAACAAGAAGAAGTGTTTGGATTTTTACTCCACTTTTCTCTCCTGTGAGGAGACTCAAGGCTGCTTACAAATTCCTTTCCCTTCCTATTCCCACAGCCGACATCTTGTGAGGTAGGTGGTGCTGAGAGAGTTCTGCGAGAACTGTGAGCCCAAGGTCACCCAGCAGGAATGAAGGAGTACGGAAGCAAATCTGGTTCATCGGATTAGACTCTGCCGTTCATGTGGAGGAGTGGAGAATGAAACCAGGTTCGCCAGATTAGAGTCCACCTCTCAAGTGGAAGAGAGGCCAATTAAACCTGGTTCTCCAGATTAGAGTCCACCACTCAAGTGGAAGAGAGGCGAATTAAACCTGGTTCTCCAGATTAGAGTCCACCTCTCAAGTGGAAGAGAAGTGAATTAAACCTGGTTCTCCAGATCAGAGTCCACCGCTCAAGTGCAAGAGAGGCGAATTAAGCATGGTTCTCCAGATCAGAGTCCACCGCTCAAGTGCAAGAGAGGCGAATTAAGCCTGGTTCTCCAGATCAGAGTCCACCGCTCAAGTGGAGGAGTGGAGAATTAAACCCGGTTCTCCAGATTAGAGTCCATTGCTCTTACCCACTACACCACACTGGTATTACGTGAACATAACCGTAAGACTCATGCCAAATGGCCATTGTATCCATGGTGTTCTAGTCTTTTCATGCACTCCTATGCACGTGGGTGATGCAGAGGAAAAAAAAGTTGAATGGGTGTGCGGATCAGCAGCACAGGACTTTGAGTATCTTTATCTGGCCTGCTTCTGAATGTCAGCTTGTTCATCTCCAAACGTTCTCTTCACCGATCGCACAAGCATATTTGCAAATGACCTACTTGGTTCGTTTTGCTTGTGTGGTTTCTGAAATATGTCTGGGCCTGGAAGATCTTTGCTCAATAACTGGGCCTCTTTCAAAGGCCTCCTCCTGCCAAAACCTTGTCAGACTTTGGCTTCCACAAAAGCTCAGGAGAGCCTCCCGGCCGGCAGCCCTGTTTGCAGCCCACCGAGGCTTGGATGTAAACTGTGTGCCGATTGTCAGGGCGACTCGCCCAGCTGAGCCCAGCTCATCAACAGCACTTTGTGAAGCCGCAGTGTAACGTGTAAGCCGCTGGAGTATCTATTCAGCGCGAGGCTTGCCAAGTTTCCCGGCACAGACATATTTTCGCGAAGAAATATGCAGCTCTGCTCGTGGCCGTCGCTGAAGGGGCTGAGCTCCAATCAACATCAGCCCCACAAGGACACAATATTTTCCCTCCTGATTACAACATGCTCATTTATTTTGGAATTCCTCAGCCGCCTGAGGACTGCAGGGCAGTGACAGTGGTGGGGCTGTCCGAGTGCCAAAGAAAAGAGAGGGAGCTCTGTGTGTGCTCCTGTTTGGCTCGAAAGCAGGGAGACGGCAAAGGAGCTGTTTTGGAAGAGTACCCTTCAATGCACGCTTTCAAGGCAGTCCCGCAGATATAATCCCGACGAGGGAATCGCCGACAATGACCCAGAATGCAGGCCAAGAATTATGCTTCTCGTTGTTATCTTAATCGATCTGATATCATTCTTTTTCAGGAGACCTGGGCTTTGGCACCAATTCTAGTTGAAGGATTTAGATCATACGCCCTCCCAGATCCTAAACCATATCAACAGGGACAGTCACTTGGTGGTCAGCCTTTCCTCGTCTCTCTCTCTCTCTCTCTCTCTCTCTCTCTCTCTCTCTCTCTCTCTCGAAGAAGAAGAAGAAGAAGAAGAAGAAGAAGAAGAAGAAGAAGAAGATGATGAAGAGGAAGAAGAAGAAGAGGAAGAGGAAGAAGAAGAAGAAGAAGAAGAAGAAGAAGAAGAAGAAGAAGAAGAAGAAGAAGAAGAAGAAGAAGAAGAAGAAGAAGAAGAAGAAGAAGAAGAAGAAGAAGCGGAGGAGGAGTTTGGATTTATATCCCCCCTTTCTCTCCTGCAGGAGACTCAAAGGGGCTGACAATCTCTTTGCCCTTCCCCCCTCACAACAAACACCCTGTGAGGTGGGTGGGCCTGAGAGAGCTCCGAGAAGCTGTGACTAGCCCAAGGTCACCCAGCTGGCGTGTGTGGGAGTGCACAGGCTAATCTGAATTCCCCAAATAAGCCTCCACAGTTCAGGCGGCAGAGCTGGTGTAAAGGATTCAATAGTGTTGATGGTGAAGTAACCTTGAGTGCATTCCACAGCCCGGGCGATGGGCCAGCCTCATCGGCGGAGACTTTATCTTTGCGCGGGAGATGAAGACTCCGTTCCCATGGGAAGCAGGAGGGGGGATGGGGTGAATGGTGTTATAACCTGTGCTTCTGGCGGGAAGTGTCATTCCTGCCACTACGTGTACGTGAGCTTTCTAAGATGTCTTAATAAACGGACTTTTACACCCAAAAAGCCTTTTATTTCTGCTTCTATGGAATTCCTTACATTGTGGCAGGAATCCTTAATTCATCTATATTCCTAGTGCAGTGGACCTCTGGTGTCTTGACATGGAGAGGTTGGAATGTTATTGCGGAAGGTGCGGTAGCCCCCAAAGAGGGCTCCGACCTTTCCCTTCTGGATCTGGAGGAACCGCAGGAGAACGGGCCTCGCTGGTGGCTCTTTCCCGCCCTCGTGATCAGCACGAAGTCTTCCTTTACTCCGCTGGAACGAGGGACGGACGACGCACCATGGGGACTTCCATGAGCCGCTTGGGGCGCTGTCTATGGATCGAGCGCCTGTGGATAGGATCTCTACCCGCTGCAGGTGTGGATTACAAAACCTCAGATGCAACCTGTCATGGAGGAGACGGGCCTGACCACCTTTCATGCGGCAACCCAGGAATCCATTGAACGCATTCCTGGACTCTCAGATTTTGCGTGATGCTCCCAAAGAACCACCGTGGCACAAGCACTGGGGCCCGTCCAAGGATACTGGGACTAAACCTGGGATTGGGAGGGGTATCCGTACTGCCTTCCAATCGGACCCCTGATCCCGGCCAGCGACCGCACCTGAGGTGCCCCCGGGAGCCACCGGTGGCTACGGTGTCTCCGGCGTCTCGCTTCCAGATGACGAAGAGTCCGAAAGCCTGCACTCCCCAGCCGGATCTGTTCCTCTCCCATCGAAGGAGACCTGGGATGAAGAAGTGGGGCGACTCGCGTAGATGCCCAAGAAGCATGGACCCGTGGAACGCTAGCTATGGGAGGAGGAACGGGCACAGTTGCAGCAAGAGCGAAAACCTGCAGAGGGACCGGAACGGCAACGCAAAGAAGTTCCAACTCGAAGTTGGACCGTAAGCAAAGATGCGCTCCAACGACAATATGCTCCAGAATCTGTCGGTCCATGATAAAGTCCTGGAACACTCCAGACTGGATTTACAACGGTAACGCTGAAAGCTGCTTCAGGCTCTGCGCAAGACGCAAAGCGAGCTCACTGAAGCTCTTAAACGGGACGAACTGGCTAAATTGGAACGAAAAGCTGCTCTTGCATGCGCACCAGGATGCATTGGACCCGCAAGGAAAGGGAGCTGGCTGCGCTTGGAGAGGGAGCCAAGGAGGCAGCAGATCAGGAAGCCCCAAGTTGGAGTTTATGCTGTTACTGACCACGCCGGCGCCCGGGGGGCCACGTACCTGGGTCCTGCCACCCAAACGCCAGCGCACCGGGCCAGCGCCCGGATTCGCCCCCCCCCCGCATAACAGCTGCCTGCCCAACCTGCTCAACCAGCGCAACCACCGCCCAGCAGGCGCCAAGAGCCGTGGAACGGGCTACTATCGGCCCCCGATACCAGCCCGCTTTTGATGGGACCGCTTCCAAACTTCCCTACTTCATTTTGCAACTCAATGCCCACTTGGAAGACTATGATGATTTATACCGGTCTGAGCTGAAAAAATACGGGACATCGGCTCAGTCCTGGATGGGGGAGCAGCCGATTGGTTCGTGGACTCTTTGGATTTGCAAGACGAAGACTCTCGTGACGGGTGCCCGTGATTCCTCCAAGCCTTAAGAGCGCGCTTCCAAGATCCAGGCGCCGAGAATGAAGCTATCCGCACCATCAAAACTATCCAGCAAGGCAACCGCCCGTTTGCAGAGAATTTGCCCGCGGAATTTGCAAGGCGGGCGGTTGCTCGACTTCCTCCTGAGTGGCCTGAACGCATGAAATGCGAATACTTCTCGGATGCTGTGGACGGCAAGCTGCGTGAAACGGTGTTTTTAATTCGGGTTCCTCGTGATCTATTGCAGATTGGATCCAGTTGGGGTCCCAGGTGGCGCCTCGCTTGGAATACGCTCGTGCCGGAGGCCGCCTACACCTAAAGCCCGCCACTGTGCCCACCAAGCCAAGCCCAGCCGCCCCTACCGAAACCACCTCTGAACGCCACGCCGACTGGGGTTGTGTCTTTACTGCGGAGGGCCAGGTCATCTAGCCGCCAACTGTCCTAAGAAACAAAACCAACCGCTCCAGCTACGCCAAGCACTCCATCTGCCAAGCCACCACGCAGATCGGGGCCGCCTCCGACGGGCTCGCCTAAAGCGGTCATCGGCGACCCAGAGGAGGGGGAAGCAGCTGTTTGCCTTTCTTCAGCCCCCCCCATGGACATGGGCCCGACTTCTGACGCGGTGAGTGAAGGCAGCCCCATTACTGTCCAAGCCGCTTCTGGCCAACCCCGCTAAACACACTCGCATTATAGCCTCGCCCCTTGTGGGATTCTGGCTGCTCCCACTGTTTAATGCGGCCCCAGGTGGCAGAGGAGCTAGGTCTGGACCAAATTCTGGCTAAGCTTCCATACCATTCACCCAAATGGACGGCAGCCCCTCGGAACGTAAGGACCGCCCAGTTCAAAACACAGCTGGTTCTCCTCCGCTAAGCCGACCATTGGGAGAAAATTAGTTTTATTTTGGCGCCAGTGGCCAAACACTCCATAGTTTTGGGCATGCCATGGTTATTGTTACATGAACCAAAAGTTCATTTGGAAAGAACGGATCTTAGAATTCACTGACCCTCCCTGCGGTGAACACATGAATTGGGGAAACCCAACTTCTCCTGACACACCCTCCCTGGCTTCTTCAGCCATTGCTCCCGATTCTATTGGCATCCCACCTGCGTATCATGATTTAGCCAGAGTTTTTCAGGAGCAAGAATGCGATCAGTTGCCACCCCACAGAGACACTGACTGCAAAATCGTTATACAACCAGGGCGAACTGCCCAAAGGTAGAATCTACCGCATGAGTCCCAATGAGGAGAAGGAACTCCATGCCTTCTTGGACAAGAACCTCGCCGCTGGTTCATACGTATGGCTACCAAACACACACACGCTGCTCCCGCTTTGTTTTGTAAAAAAGAAAGATGGGTCTTCACGGCTTTGCACAGATTATCGAGGTCTCAACGCGGTCTCTCTGTCCAATAAATATCCTTTGCCTTTGATCAAGGACCTTTAGATGCACTCGGCAAAGGGCGCATTTTTACTAAATTGGACTTAAGAGAAGCTTACTACAGGGTCAGAATTGCTGAAGGCTATGAACACTTGACTGCGTTTAACACAAAGTTTGGACAGTTTGAATACTTGATAATGCCATTCGGGTTAAGTGGGGCCCCCGGGGCTTTTATGGCCCTTATCAACGAAGTTCTCCATGATTTATTGTACAAGGGAGTTGTGGTATACTTAGATGACGCTTTTGATTTACTCACAAACCATAGAAGAGCATGAAACATTGGTTCGAGAGGTATTGGAAACGCTTGCTCGACAATTCTCTCTTTGCCAAACTCTCCAAATGCTGTTTTCACCAGACCTCCATTGTCTATTTGGGTTACCGGATCTCGCCCGAGGGCTTGAAAATGGATCCTGCTAAGATTGACGCAGTCCCTCTAATGGCCTGCTCCCACCAACCGCAAAGTGTTCCAATCTTTTCTTTGTTTTGCTAATTTCTATCGCGGACTTTATACCCCAACTCGCTGAACTGACTCTCCTCTCACAGACCCCTTACGCACTAAGGGTAAAGATCCACTGTCCGCCAAGCCCGGGGCCCCCCCTTCCTGGTCCGAGGAGTGTCAAACAGCCTTTCAACTCTTAAGTTCTGCGTTTGCCACCGAACCGATCCTAAAGCAGCCTGACCCAGGTCTCCCGATTGTGGTTCACGTGGCTGCCTCGGACAATTCACTTGGCGCAGCCCTGTTGCAGAAAAAAATAAAGATGGTAGGCTGGTTCCGCGGTGCTTATTTGTCTAAGAAATTCTCTGGTGCTGAACTCAACTGGACTGTAGGGGATAAAGAGACTGTGGCCATTAAAGTAGCACTCTCCACTTAGCCACTGGCTGGAGGGGCTAAACACCCCTTTCAGGTTTGGTCGGATCACAAAACCTGCAGCTCTTTCCACCCCCCCTCAAGATGTCCGCAAAACAACTTCGTTGGGCCGATTTCTTTTCTCGCTTCTCTTTACAGTCCATTTTTTCCCCGGAAAACCAATAAACTGGCTGACGCTCTCGCCTACCCGAGGGGGGTGGAGCTGCCCACGAGACATTCCACGCACGGTTCTCTACCCCTCCCAGTTGGGGCTGGCTGTCACCCGATCTGAAAGGCCCACTCCTCCTTCCCCCCCCATTCCTAGTCTCGTCTCTCCTGCCCTGCGGGACCGCGAGGAGGCGGCGCGGCACGGGCCTCCAGCGGAAGAAGGTGACTCCCAATTGCGTTTGGAGAATGGAGTTTGGCGGAGGGGGGAATGTTGGTACGCGCGCCTCCGCAAGCAGGTTCTGAAGCTTGCCACGATGCCCGCTCGGCTGGACATTTTGGCTTTCTGAAAACTCTGCATTTGGCCCGGCCGACAGTTCTGGTGGCGCGAATGCGCAAGGACATTGAGGCATACATTAAGGGCTGCTCGGTTTGTGCAGAAGCCAAAACCATCCCGGGAAAGCCCCATGGACTGTTGAAACCTCTCCCGGTGGCCTCCGCCCTTGGGAAGTCATCTCCATGGGATTTTATTACGGATTTGCCCGAAAGTCATGGCAACACGGTTTTGTGGGTGGTGGTGGACTTATTTTCTAAACAAGCCCATTTTATTCCATGTGCTTCCATCCCCTCCGCTCCTAAGTTGGCACGACTGTTCCTTCAACCTGTTTACCGCCTCCATTCCGCCCCCACGTTAAGGTGGTCTCCGACCGCCGCCCCTATTTCATTTCAAAGTCCTGGAAGGCGTTTTTGGGGTTGTTGGGGTCGCTTCGCCGCCGCCGCCCCCTACCACGCTCAAAGTGACGGCGTAGACGGAGAGAACGAACAGAACCCTAAGAGCAGTATTTACGTTGTTACACCAACTACCACCAAGACAATTGGTGCGAGCTTATTCCGTTGGCGGAGAATGCCTATAACAATGCGGTCCATAGCAGTACACAGAAAACCCCCTTTGAAATTGTGTCTGGTCGCTCCTTCCCGCCAAGGTTACAACCACCCGCCGCAGCTGGACCCTCCAGAGTTTCAACAATGGATTTCATCCCTAGCAGAGGGATGGAAAACGGTCCAGACCGCCTTACAACAAGCTAAGGACTCCCAAAAGCTGCAAGCGGATACACACCGCTCAGATTTCCCTATGCGTGTGGGCACTTGGGTGTATTTATCTACAAAAATCTTAGAGATCGCATAAATTTTCCAAACTTGGCAAAAGATTCGTGGGACCTTTTCAGATTACTAAAGTGATTAATGATGTCACTGCCCGCTTAGATTTGCCTAACTCTCTTAGTAACATTCATCCTGTCTTCCATTCCAGCTTGCTCAAGGAGGCTCCCGCTTCCGATGCCTGGCACGACCCGCCGGCGAGGCCCCCACCGACTATTATTGATGGCCACAAGCACTACTTAAATTGACGCTTATCCTGGACTCTCGCTTTAATCGCAAACGCTTGCAATATTTAGTCTCTTGGGTGGGATATTCCTCTGGGTATAATCAATGGGTTTATTCCGAAAATATTGACGCCCCCACCCTTATTTCTGCTTTCCAATCACGCCTTTCCTCCAAGATAAACCTGGGGGGGAGGGGTCTTCTTTAAGGGAGACAGAGTGTAAAGGATTCAATAGTGTTGATGGTGAAGTAACCTTGAGTGCATTCCACAGCCCGGGCGATGGGCCAGCCTCATCGGCGGAGACTTTATCTTTGCGCGGGAGATGAAGACTCCGTTCCCATGGGAAGCAGGAGGGGGGATGGGGTGAATGGTGTTATAACCTGTGCTTCTGGCGGGAAGTGTCATTCCTGCCACTACGTGTACGTGAGCTTTCTAAGATGTCTTAATAAACGGACTTTTACACCCAAAAAGCCTTTTATTTCTGCTTCTATGGAATTCCTTACAGCTGGGAATCAAACCCGGTTCCTCCAGATTATATACATGAGCTCTTAACCTCCTACGCCACTGCTACTCTAGACCAGCGATTCCCAACCAGGGTTCCGTGGTACCCTGGGGTTCCGTGAGCATTTCCCTGGGGTACCGCAGCAACACTACCAGCCCCCCTCACTTCTGTGGTGTCTCCCACCGGTGCCAGCAAGGACATGGAGCTGGCCCAGGAGGCAGGGCCTTCTGCAAGGTCAGCAGCCAATTCCCGCACCCCCCCCCCAGTGCTTCCCTTCACCCTGGGAGGGGAAGGTCGGGGGGGTGGCAAGCAGGGGCACTGGGAGGGGAAGGTGGGGGGATGGCAGGGGTACCGTGAGATATGAAGAGGTCAAGGGTACCGTGATGTTGAAAAGATTGGGAAACACTGCTCTAGCCTTAGCTGCAGCTAAGCTCCCGGACTGCGGTTCCATTGCTCAAGCTATTATGCTTTCTATTGATAACGTCGCGTTGGCGATTGTAAATGTTTATTTGCCATCTGGTTTGGACAACGCAGCCTTGCTTGGGTATTAGGATTGCCTTTCGATCTATATTGAGGAGATGGAACAGAATTACCCCCATATAGAAATAATACCAGCCACGTCCCCCTTCAGCAATGAAGAGGCTGATCAAGATCTGAAGCAGATTGCAAACAGAGCAGATTGCTAATATTAAGACAAGCAGAAATAGTGATAATTCAAATTATGTAGGAGGAGTAGTAGTTTGGATTTATATCCCCCCTTTCTCTCCTGCAGGAGACTCAAAGGGGTTTACAATCTCCTTGCCCTTCCCCCCTCACAACAAACACCCTGTGAGGTAGGTGGGGCTAAGAGAGCTCCGAGAAGCTGTGACTAGCCCAAGGTCACCCAGCTGGTGTATGTGGGAATGTACAGGCTAATCTGAATTCCCCAGATAAGCCTCCACAGCTCAGGTGGCAGAGCGGGGAATCAAACCCGGTTCCTCCAGATTAGATACACAAGCTCTTAACCTCCTACGCCACTGCGTAGATTACATGGGATGTTAGGGAAAGATTACATGGGATGTTAGGGAAAGATTACATGGGATGTTAGGGAAAATTGGGACACAATTGGAAGGGGGGGGGCGGGAAATGACAACCGAGCTTACTGGAACTTCTATTTGTGTATCTTAAATAATAATAATGATAACTAGAGCCAGCATGCTGTAGTGGTTAAGAGCGATGGACTCTAATCTGGAGAACTGAGTTTGATTCCTCACTCCTCCACATGAGTGGCACACTCTTGTCTGATGAACTGGGCTAGTCACAGTTTTTTCGAAACTCTCTCAGTCCCACTTACCTCACAAGCAGTGGTGGGATTCAGCCGGTCCGCACCACTTCGGCTGAACCAGTTGTTAAAATGGTGATTGTAAACAACCAGTTGTTAAATTATTTGAATCCTACCACTGCTCACAAGGTGTCTGTTGTGGGTTAAAGAAAGGGAAGAAGTTTGTGAGGAGACCTTGAATCTCCTTACAAGGGAGCAAGGCAGGGTATCAATTCAAACTCTTCCTCTTCATAGTTATAATGATAATCATGTATTGTTGAATTTCTCGGCTGAAATTAACTGGCGTGGTTTTTCCGGGCTGCAAGGCCATGGTTTGGTAGTTTTTGCACCTAACATTTTGTCTGCATTTGTCGCTGGCATCTTCAGAGGCAGGCCACGGTGAGATGTGTTGATGCCACGGAGAGAAATGTTGTATGATGTGCTTAAGACATACCAAAACATTCGTCAATCATGCTTGCCAACAGGGCAAGGGAAAAATATCCCATCCCTTTAATAAAGACCTAACAGGATATTATTTACCTTGATTCCACAAAGAGCTTCAATGGCTCATTTCCACATGACAAACCTCCATTAAAGCGATAGATGTTTCTCCAAACTCATTTGCAATCTAAAATGGGCTCCATTAAAGCAAAGTCATCCAGATACACATGAAAACTATTTTGGGCTCTGGAAACTGAAAATGGTTCCAATTTCAATTCAAAGGTGCACCTTAAATATCAGAACTTTGAGAGGACGGGGGACCAGCGGTGGGATCCAGCCTATTCGCACCTATTCAGTAGAACCGGTAGCTAATTTTTTGTCTAGTTCAGAGAATGGTTGTAATTCCACCACTGAGTCCTTTCGGAACCGGTTGTTAAATTATTTGAATCGTACCACTGCGGGGGACAATATCCTCTCAAAGGCCTTTAAACGTGTCAAACAAGGGACAGAATTGGCAGTTCAGCCATTTGCCGAGGCAATCAAACCATATTAATATTACAACCTCTTAAAGAACATCCCTGAGGGAAGAGGAATTTTCTCCCTTCCCTGCTATTAACCCCCCTCCCAGCTGTGATAAGGAACCATGGCAAATCCTGCAACTTCAAACACCCATTAAACTGGGTTAACAACATCCAGCTTGGAAGGACTTAACCAATGGAGCTTCCTACTTTAGACAGCAAGTGTAAAGCCTCCTGAAGGGTTTCCGCAGATATGACCAAAGGAACCTCCTAAACAGTCATTGACCTTAAAGTTTTATCTTGGCTGATTTCGTAGCATCTAGCTGAATACAGTCTTTTTAACAGGAGAGAAAAACAGCTCACGGTTATAGAAAGGAAGACAAGAAAGAGCAGAAAGAGGGGGGGGGAGCCACAATTCTCTTGTGAAGCCACTGGGTAGAAGAAATGCATACAAAAATGGTTAAAGTAGATTGAAAACAACGAGCGAGTATGACTTTGTATATGCCCAAATTAGCAGGCATGGCTTGCACTTTTAATAGAAGATTTATATGCAGGAGTGGGAAATTGAAACTTTTCATGATCAATGTATTGTCGAAGGCTATCATGGCCAGATTCAACTGGTTGTGGTGGCTCCCAATCTCCTGAACAGCTCTGATGTACTCTTTTGTGAAACTGTTGCAAATTTTATACTGGAAATTAGTAATTTTGCCTGCATCTGTGGCTGGCATCTTCAGAGGTGTATCACAGAGGGAAGTCTGTTACACACTGTGTCTAGTGAGAAGGGAATGTTTTAGTGGGGTATATATTGTCCATGTTCCAGATTGGGGAACCAATCAGTAAGTGTTTGGGTGGAACTTGCTATGCAAAGGTGTGGTTGAGTGCGTTGTATTGCGGGTGGGGTTATCAGTCCATTTACATTTGTAGTCGCATTTGCATTCCCTACAGCAGCAACAGAGCAGTATTGGTGAATGCAAATCCTGTATCTGGGTGGAGTCCATTGTCCATGAACTTAGCATGCCCTTGGCCTTTTATTCTGGTGTTTTTAAGTACTGGTAGCCAAGCTTTGTTAATTTTCAGAGTCTCTTCTTTCTTGTTGAAGTTGTCTTGGTGTTTGTGAATTTCAATGGCCTCCCTGTGCAGTCTGACATGGTAATCTTCTGAATTGTCCAGAATTTCAGTGTTTTCAAATAAAATGTTACGTCCAGTTTTGTTTAGGGAGTTATGTTCTGCTACTCGCAGATTTTTTTTCAGGATGGCTATTAAGCTGACAGTGTCTTTCTATGCTCCTCTTAATGTCACAAGTCTGAATGCTATGTGTCTTTTGTGGTACTTAGGGTAGACCCTCTCCTCCACAGCTGTAGTGGGTATGCGGATAGACTCCTGCAGAAATGAGGGATCTTTTCTTGTCCCTATTGCTGGAGTGCTTAGCATCTGCTGTATTTTCCTTGGTAGGTTTTTGAAGATGGTTTTGTAGAGTTATGTTTTCAATTAAGTTTCCCTCTATTTGATCTGTGAGTTCCCTTTGATGCTTATAGAGTAGAAATATTTTTCCTGTGGTAGGCTGTTTCTCCTCAGTCCTCTGGGTTTCTCTTGGTCTTAAGGCTGATTTCTGTTGTGGAGTAGCCATTAGCCTGCAGAACCTAGTCTAGATGATTGATTTCATCAGGGAGGAGGTGAGGTTCACAGATTCGTTTTGCACGATCTGTCAGAGTTTTGATTATACCCCTTTTCTGTTGTGGGTGGTGGTTGGAGTTTTTATGTAGATACCGGTCTGTGTGTGTTGGTTTTCTGTATACAGTGTGGCCCAGTTGATGGTTGGGTCTGCGAAATAATTTTCTGGACAACCTTAACAGCATCCACCCAAACATCCAATTCACCACGGAAACTGAAAAAGAAGGAAAACTGCCTTTTTTAGATGTCTTGGTTTTTCGCAGAAGTGGATGAGTGGGGAATTAAGCCTGGCTCTCCAGATTGGAGTTCACAGCTCAAATGGAGGAGTGGGGAATCAAACCCGGTTCTCGAGATTAGAGTCCACCACTCAAATGGAGGAATCAAACTTCCTTCATCAGATTAGAGCCTCCTGCTCATGTGGAGGAGTGAAGGATTAAACCTGGTTCTTCAGATTGGAATCCACCACTCCTAACTACTACATAAGCTACTCTGAACTGGGCAGAAAAGTGAAAAAGCTTAAATACACACATATTTTCTGCATGGCGCCTTTCCATCATGGCTCCAGTTCTGTGTAATGGGCTCCCTGAAGAGATGAGCGGAGGCCCCCTCCTTCTACGTCTTCAGGAGGTGCCTGTTTGCTACCACTGCATGTTTTAACGTTATGCCCTCTGCCCTATTAAAGGGTAGGTTCAGCAATTTAGATAAATCCGCAAGGTTATGCAGTTGCAAACTTAAAGTGGTTGAAACCCTGACTCACCAACTCTTGCACTGCACCAGATTCGATAACATCAGATCTAAATATACCAACTTACATTTTTTCTTCCAATCTGGGCTTGCCTGAAGGATCTGGACTAGGATTTATCTCCTAGTTGTTAAAACAACCTCGGACCCCGGTCTCTTTTGTGAAGAGGTCGCCCACCTCTTTCATATGAGATAGTGCTGAGAGTTCCCAGTAAGAGAACGTGATTTTATGTTGTGCTCCCCCTTGGGGCCTTCTTTATCCTATCAAGTGTATTCATGCAATTGTTCCTGATTTTATGTAACTCTTTCTGGACAGCTATATGCCAATAAAGGCTTATATGTAGGTAGCAGTGCAGGTGGCAGGCAGGCAGTGCAGGCAGGCAGGCAGGCAGGGTGGCAGGCAGGTGCAGGTGGTGGCAGGCAGGCAGGTAGGCAGGCAGGTGGTAGGCAGGTAGGCAGGCAGGTAGGCAGGGCAGGCAGGTAGGGAGGCAGGCAGGCAGGTGGGTGGAGTGGGAGTAGGCAGGTAGGTAGGCAGGCAGGTAGGTGGCAGGTGCAGGTGGGTGGAGGTGGAGTAGGTGGTGGAGTAGGTAGGTAGGTAGGTGGGGAGTGGGTGGGTGGGGTGCCTGTTTGCCAGGGATTTTGATGAGGTTGGAATTTCAGGCATTTTTCTCAGGGGAAAGGAAGGTTTAGCATTTGCTCTTCAATTTTTGGTTTCATGTACAAATGTTTTTAACAATCCTTGTAAGACACCTTGAACCATAAAGAAAGAGGGGATAGAAATGTTTTAATGAATAAACATAAAATAAAAATAGCAGGGATCCACTGCGAAATCCTTTATCTTACCTCACTATTTCTTCAATCACCAGAGCAGAGACTAAAGAATATTACATTAGTGGATCTTTAGTCCCATTCCCACACAGTTTGTTCCCCGGGTTTCTTTCATATAAACTTGATGGCACTGCATCATTGCACTATTATTTCAAGATCATGTCTGTTTTTCATTATCGCTCCATGTAGGCTTTTTTTAAGCAAAAGCAAGTGATAAATGGGATGTATTCTGAGTTGTAGAGTTTTTTTCCTGGGACAGTACAGTGGTTTGATAGGTCTTGTTCCTAACGTTTCGCCTGCATCTGTGGCTGGCATCTTCAGAGGTGTATCACAGAGGGAAGTCAGCAGACTTCTCTCTATGATACACCTGTGAAGATGCCAGCCACAAATGCAGGCAAAACGTTAGGAACAAGACCTATCAAACCACGGCCACACAGCCCAGAAAACCCACAACAACCAGTTGAATCTGGCCCTGAAAGCCTTCGACAATACAATACATGTATTCCCTTCTGAATACCTGTGGGATAGGTTCAAAGGTGTTCCATTTTCACATTCCCTGTGTCCTTGTAACTCTCAGAACACAGAAACTCTCCAGTACATTCTTTAGGAGCATAAGTTGTATCATCATGAGCACCTGTCCCCTGTTGTCGAACCTGACAGCAAGCTCAGCTCAGTCCTGAGTCCACTTTCTGCTAGAAGATAAAAATGGCAGGATTATTTTGGAGGTAACAAAACTTTGGGCGGAGGTATTTAGATCGAAAAACCAGAGGACCCTGGATGCTGATTCTTAACATAAATACTTTTGTATTAATAGCTTGTCTTTAGTGCAAGTTTATAAAATTTTATTTGCTGTTCGGCTATTTGAATGGTTTTGTATTTCACTATTTGTATGGTTATTTTTGTTTGTTTGGGGCGGCAGGCCGTAATAAATTTATTATCATTATCTTACTTGCTGATATCCCCATTTCACTGACTTCTTGAGAGAAGGGCTGTGACTCAATGGTAGTATTTGCCTTGAATGCAGAAAGTCCCAGTTCAGTCTCTGCTAACATCCCTAGTAGTTTGTCAGGTGACGTGAAAGGCTTTTGCCTGAGAACATAACATAAGAACAAGCCTGCTGGATCAGACCAGAGTCCATCTAGTCCAGCACTCTGCTACTACTCGCAGTGGCCCACCAGGTGCCTTTGGGAGCTCACATGCAGGATGTGAAAGCAATGGCCTGCTGCTGCTGCTGCTGCCGATCACCTGGTCTGCTCAGGCATTTGCAATCTCAGATCAAGGAGGATCAAGATTGGTAGCCACAGATCGACTTCTCCTCCATAAATCTGTCCAAGCCCCTTTTAAAGCTATAGCTGAGGTTATGGAAAGCTGCTGCTGCTCAAAGTAGACCATACTAATTTTTTATGGATCAGTGTTCTGAGTCAAGATGAGGCAGCTTTGTTTATGTGTCCATCTAAATATAAGGAGAGATGCAGGTTACATTTTTACCACAATATTGAGACATCCAAATGTGTTGGCACATCTCTGTCTCTTTTTATCCCACCCTTCCTCCAAGGAAATCAGGATCCTCCCTTTGTGGGGTAGTTGTTAAGAGTGGTGGATTCTAATCTAGGGAACTGGGTTTGATTCCCCACTCTTCCACATGAGCAGTGGACTCTAATCTGGAGAATCCAGTTTGATTCTCCACGTGAGCGGAACTGGGCTTGATGCCTTGCTCCTCCACATGAACGGCAGATCTAATCTGGTGGATCCTGTTTGTTTCCCTGCTATTCCACATGAAGCCTGCTGGGTGACCTTGGGCCAGTCAAAGTTCTCTCAGAACTCTCTCAGCCCTGCCTGCCTCAGCAGGGCCCCTTCTGCTTGTGCAGAAGAATGCACTTTCAATACACTTTGCAGCTGGATTTGGCTGTGCAAAATAGCAAAATCCACTTGCAAATAATTGTGAAAGTGGATTTAAAGTGCATTATTCTGCATTTGTGGAAGGGGCCAAGGTGTCTATTGTAGGGAGATCAGGGAAGTAGGTATAGATTTTTAATGGGGGGGTTGAGAGGCATGACCGTGCCTCCCCAAGCCCCGCCCCATCCTCAGTGCTTATAAAAGCAGACTCCCCTGCCCCGCCCTGCCCTGTCACCCCACCAGCTGGGCTCCCAGCCGGCAGCCCCTTCTGCCCTCCCCTCTGGGCAGAGGCGTAGCTAGGGAAAATGGAGGCCAGTATAAAATCTGAGTTTTGCACACACACACCCCACGGATGGCCGCTGTAATGCTGGAATCCACCCCCAAACAGCATTACTTTCAATGGTGTTTAAACTAGAGAGCCCAAATTCTCCTTTTAAATTCACCTTAAAGGGGGAATCTGGGGTCCCCAGTTAAAGCAACATTGAAAGTGATGCTGTTTTGGGGTGGATTATCCCCCACCCTGAAACAGCATCACCTTCTATGTTTAAACTGGGGACCTCACATTCTCCCTTTAAATCCATGCTAAAGGGGGTGGATTTAAAAGGAGAATCTGGGGAAATTTGGGGGGTGTCTGCTGTCAGGGGTGCTATTGTTAAGCTAGCATCACCAAACTTTCAGGGTATCTTTAGGAGACTCTCCTAATTATACCACCCAGGTTGGGTGAAGTTTGGTTCAGGGGGTCCAAAGTTATGGACCCTCAAAGGTGTGGCCCCCATCTTCTATTAGCTCCCATTGGAAACAATGGGGGATGGGGCACCCCCTTTGGAAGTCCATAACTTTGGATCCCCTGGATAAAACTTCACAAAACCTGGGGGTATCAGTAAGAGACTCTCCTGATGATACCACCCAGGTTTGGTGAAGTTTGGTTCAGGGGGTCCAAAGTTATGACCTCTCAAAGGTGTAATCCCCATCTTCTATTAGCTCCCATTGGAAACAATGGGGGATGGGTCACCCCCTTTGGGAGTCCATAACTTTGGAACCTCTAAACCAGACCTCACCAAACCTGGGTAGTATCATCAGGAGAGTCTCCCAAAAAATCCCTGAATATTTGGTGCTGTTAGCCTAAAAACGGCACCCCCTGCAGGCCAAAAATAAAAAAACACTTAAAAATGCCAAAAAACCCACAAACGGGGGAGGGGGGCAGAGCTTTGGACATGTAATGGGGGGGTTGAACCTGAGAAACACCCTTACCTACATCCTTGGGGGAAAGGAAGGGAAAGGAGTTTGTAACCCACTTTGTGACTCAGTGCAGAAGTGAAAGGCAGGGTGTAAATCCAAACTCAGCCTCTTCTATTCTAATGGGCGAGCAGGGGGAGCATGTATTAGCTTTCTAAATTCCCAGTTGCCTGGACAGTCTGTTTGATGCCCCCCCCCCCAAATTGTTTGCATTGCATCCCCAGAAGAAACACCCCACTGACAAAAGCATATTGATGGCAGAAGAGATTACGGCCTCCCCTTTGCAATTTAACTCCCAACCGATGCCGCTTGCTAATTGACTCGTTTCATTACGATGGGGATGAGGAGGAGAGACGACTCTACCGATTTGACACGCTCGAGGTCTTTGGGGGGTGCCGGCGATTCCCTGGGGTGCGGACGGAAAGGAGGCGGGCTGTCTATTTGGAGAGAGGGGGATTTTATAGAGCGGATTCACTGAAAGATTGTCCTCGGTCTCCGTGACATAAACACAGGGTCAGGCCTGTGATCCTGGCGCCAACTTTACCATAGGGAATGTGGATGAAAAAGAGATGTGGGGTCTGAAAGGCAAAACAGGAGGGGAGAGATGCACTGTAATTAGAAAGAACCCCCTCCCCGTCGTTTCTTTCTCATGGTTTACTCAGCAGAGCAAATAGTCTAGGATTTTGTACAAATAAGTCCCAGATTAGTTACTGACAGATCTATCAAAGAGGCAGCTAATGGAATAATGACAGAAGGGAAACTTTGCAATCTCTCCCCTCCTTTCTCCAGTGGGACAACCTGAGAAGCCTTGGGGTGAGCAGGAGCAAGCAAGATGTTGGGGGGGGGGGGGATTTTTAAAAAATGGCCCCATTCTTTGACTCCAAAGTAAGCCCCACGTGTGGAAATGACCAGCTGTAACTTTTTTGTAGCAGGGAGGTCAATAAAAGCCCCATTGGAATTGCAAGTGCCCTTTGGATGTTCAAATTGAATTTTGAAGTGATAAGAATTGGATTATTGTCTTGGTTTTTAAAATGTATGTTTAAGCTGTGATGTCAGCTGTCTCGAGCCAACAGACGAATCGAATCAAATCAAATAAATAAATAAATAAAACCTCTATTAAGAACATAAGAACATAAGAATTAGCCTGCTGGATCAGACCAGAGTCCATCTAGTCCAGCACTCTGCTACTCGCAGTGGCCCACCAGGTGCCTTTGGGAGCTCACCTGCAGGATGTGAAAGCAATGGCCTTCTGCGGCTGTTGCTCCCGAGCACCTGGACTAGGTGTAGGACATTTTTCTCCGGGTTGCTGGCAAACCTAATGCTTTCTTTTTAAACCCTCCTTTAGCAAGAGTTGCTTGTCTTTTTCCAGCACCCGGCCCTCTGTCCAAGGTCTCTAAGTGCAGTGGAGTAGATGGGTTTTGCACACACCTGCAAATCCAAAGGCATTAACATTAAGACATCAAGTAAAGCACTGCTGAGGTTGTAAAACCATCACTAATCCTTTCTAGGACCATCATGATTAATTTCTAGGACAGTGGTGGCGAACCTATTGCATGGGTGCCAGAGGTGGCACTCAGAGCCCTCTCTGTGGGCATGCACAAACAGAGTGCCTCCCCCCCCACACACATCTAGGCTGGCGTGAGCCGCTGGGCTCGATTATTAGCATTAAACCTAAGACCTAGTTTTGGGGAAGCAGTGTAGGTAACCCTGATAAGCGCTGTTAAACCCCACTGATTTTCATGCGAACAACTAAAGTGCGATCCTTTACCTGGGAGTAAGTTTGGTTGCTGGCAATGGGGCTTGCTTCTGAGTAAACCCTCCTAGGGTCCCAGCTCTGCCGCTTGAGTTGTGGAGGCTTATCTGGGGAATTCAGATTAGCCTGTACACTCCCACACACGCCAGCTGGGTGACCTTGGGCTAGTCACAGCTTCTCGGAGCTCTCTCAGCCCCACCCACCTCACAGGGTGTTTGTTGTGAGGGGGGAAGGGCAAGGAGATTGTAAGCCCCTTTGAGTCTCCTACAGGAGAGAAAGGGGGATATACATCCAAACTCTTCTCTTCTTCTTATTCTTGTTTCAGTTGCCATTGAAGTCAGGCACCCCTTCCACGGGACTAGACTCCATCCTAACAAGACCCAGCAATGTCTGGCACCTGAGTGTAAAGCTAGACAGCCTTTTTTGTCCATGGCTACCAAAGCCTTGAAGGAGGAACAACAGCCAGAGCTTCAGCAATTGGTGGGCCTTGAGGACTGAGGAATAGACACTGCAACATCTGTCCACCAGCTGTGTAGGTGTGTTGCTAACCTACCTATCTTTTAAAGCATTGGATTAGACTATTGTGCACCCACTTCTTTCTGTGTGGCTGTTTGCCTTGCAGAGGTCTTTTGCTGTGCCAATCCACCATTTCCCCACCAACTGCTTCCTTTTCACTCCTGGGACCGCTGACTTTGGGGAGGTTGTCTGCTGCTTTGTGTGTGGGGGGGGGGGGTTGCCAGCTTCAGCCTATCACTGGAGCAATAGACCACTGCATAGGTCTATTGCTCCAGTGATGGACTCTTAGTGTGAAATTAAAAAGCAAAAAAAACACACACACACACACACCAGCCCACAAGAGCTGTTGTGTGGGTGGGAGAAGGCAAGGAGGAACTGGAAAGCCCAAATCAAGAGCAAAACTTCGCCTTCCCTGCAAAGGGAAGGGAAAGTTACCATTGCCCTGTTTCAGAGCTGAGGAGCTTCTCCAATATAAAGCAGGGTGGCTTCCAAAGAGGGCAAAATAAGCAGGGGCTTACCCCATTAGGGACATGGGGACACCTATGCCTTTTGGTCATGTGGGACACCCCCCATGTGATCAAATGGCGTGCTCCCCAGCTGTATGCCACCAAGCCCCACCCCCCACCTCCGTGCAGGCCAACTTTCAAAAGCCGGCCTGCACGGAGACTGGGGCGGGGCTTGGAGTGTGGGACTTGGGGCAGAGCCCTGCCCCCGAGCCGCCACCCCCCTCCCGACCTCCATGCAGGCTGGCTTTTGAAAGCTTTTGTAAGCTGGCCTGCACGGTGGTGGGGTTCAGGGGCGGGGCCTCACCCACAAACCTCACCCCCGAGCGCAGGGGCACATGGGGGGTGGGTTCCTGGAGAAGGTCTCTGGGCACCATTTCCCCCGATACACCTCTGAAAATAAGTGTAAATCGAGAATCCAACCTGGTGGGGATGTATGCTCCCTGTGAATCACAAATACACAGAAGACCATTGAGAGCCATGTGTGTTCATTGAAACATTCACAGGTTGGGGGCTTCCAGATTAACTTCTGCTGATAGCAGAGTGCCTCTGGCAGCGAAGTAACAAGCCTGTTTTCCCCCCTTCACTTTGATATCATGCCCGGGACCTGCAGGACAGCTGCTTACTTAAACATCTTGCTCAACCCTAAGTCTAGGTGGTTATTCACCAGAGCAAGAGCAAACACATTCCCTCTTACCTTTTCCCCAGAGAGATTCACGGCATACTCAAAGGAAAAGCGTACATGTCCATATTGCTCAACCTCTGAGGAATCATTGGAGCATGTTCTAATGGAATCTGCCCAAAATTCCCTTAGATCCTCTCAGACCTAGCTTGTTTTTTTTCAACTTACCGACTTACTTATACCCCTCCATATTCCAAGATTAGACACGCCTCTTGAGACAATGAGGATCCCAGGCAGCTGAAAATGGTGGCCAAGTTCCTGCTCGATATTGTGAAATAAGTCTCCGGCTCTCCTTTTATTCACTTATTTTCTTGAAGTTTGTAATGTATGAACTATGAGCAGTTGTTTTACTCCGTTAAACTCTGGATCATACTACTGCACAGTTTTATCTGTATTTTCTCTTGATGCCTAATAAAGGTTTTTGAATTGAATTGAATTGAAGCCTTTTGTTTATTATTGGCTCGTCCTAACTCTTTTTGGCTGAAGTAAATTGCAGCAGTTTTTCCTCAGTTTTGGCAGCAGCTCTCTTGGAGTGCAGGACACCAGCTGGAGTGCAGGTTTCTCTTCTCTGCCGGCCCTGGTGGTGGTAAGCGAACTCGAGGAGGCTATGCAGTGCTCAAGGAAGCATCTGACCCATTTGCTGCAGAGGAGACATTTCAAATGCAAAACTCCAACATGTCTTTTTCCTTGTAAATGGTGAGAAATTACTATAAGACTGTCGGAGTTGTTGTCATCATTTCATTTTGTTTTTCTTATTTGTGTGGCACCACTTACTAACAAAATACTAACTAGAAGATAAGGCTTGGCTCTTTTAAGGCTGGGAGTAAACGGCTTGTTAACATCCTGCCGGATTTACTCAGAGTTGGAAGCAGCAGGGAATTCTGACTACAGCTTTGAGTTCTGTTTTGGAGTTGGTTGGAGCTGGAGTTTCAGTAGTGTTAACAACTTGTCTTCCACTTGACTATTGTTTGCTCCCTATCTTAAAACTCAGCAGACTGTTGTAAACCGGAGGTGATTGAATACTGTATGTAATAATGACACCAAAAAGGAAGAACACACCAGATAAACAACTAATCCAAGAATTATGCTCTAAGATAGATATGCTATCAGCAACAATGATTGAAATTAATAAGAAAGTGGACAAAATTGGTGACATTCAAAAAGAATTGGGAAAAATCTCAGCCCTGGGACAAGGTGTAAATGAAGTATTGGAGGATTTAAAGACAATGAACAACAGAATGGATTCTCTAGAAAATGAAATTTTGAAATTGAAGAAAGAAGAAGGTTCTACTTTACATGAAACATTGCTAATGGAACTCAGACAAAAAGAAAAAATATGATAGATCTTTGCAGGAAACTGAGGGAGAGGACATTAAGCTAAAAATAATCCAATTGCTTGCTGAATTTATGGGGGAAACCAGAGAATGAAATTCATAGGGAAATAGATTAAGTGTTCAGAATAAACTGTAAAGTTGCAAGGGAAAGAATGCTCACTAGAGAGGTGTTGGCTTTGTTAAGAAATCCTTTAGAAATGAAATACTCCATAAACATTACTAAGGCCGTTTTGGCCTTTTATAACGCACGCCCTAGGAATGCGTGCAAAAGCGCTGTTTCCCAGGGAGCCATTCGCTTTGTGGTATGCTGATAAGCAGCAAGCTGACCCTGAAAAGAAGCGTGGCTCCCCCTCCCCCAGGGCGACGTCAGGCCGCCCTGAAAAACAACCCTTTAAAGGGTTGTTTTTCCCGCAACAGCGTGTTCCCGGCGGCGCGGTGCGAACAGCACAGCCGGGAACACGCTGTTTCCCTTCCCCGTCCAACTCACCGTGTCCCCGTCGTCAGCCTGCTGGCCGTCGAAGCCTTGCCCACGCTGTCCTCCGACCCCTGGAGGTCGGGAGGGCAGCATGGGCCTGATGTGCAGTAAGACTTGTGGTGCGACTGAAGGCTTTGCCACACTCCAGGCATTTGTATGGTTTCTGCCCTGTGTGAATTCTCTGATGTGCAGTAAGACTTGTGGTGCGACTGAAGGCTTTTCCACACTCCAGGCATTTGTATGGTTTCTCCGCTGTGTGAATTCTTTGATGGGAATTAAGAGTTTCTCTCCGACTGAAGTCTTTTCCACATTCCAGGCATTGATATGGTTTCTCCCCTGTGTGAATTCTTTGATGGCAAGTAAGTTTTCCACTCTCACTGAAGCTTTTTCCACACTCTAGGCATTTGTAAGGTTTCTCCCCTGTGTGAACTCTCTGATGTGCAGTAAGACTTGTGGTGCGACTGAAGGCTTTGCCACACTCCAGGCATTTGTATGGTTTCTCCGCTGTGTGAATTCTTTGATGGGAATTAAGAGTTCCACTCTCACTGAAGCTTTTTCCACAGACCAGGCATTTATACGGTTTCTCCCCTGTGTGAATTCTCTGATGTGCAGTAAGACTTGCGCTGTGACTGAAGGCTTTGACACACTCCAGGCATTTGTATGGTTTCTCCCCTGTGTGTGAATTCTGACTGAAGGCTTTTCCACACTCCTGACATCTGTATGGTTTCTCCCCTGTGTGAATTCTTTGATGGGAAGTGAGATGTACCCTCTGACTGAAGCCTTTTTCACATTCCTGGCATTTGTATGGTTTCTCTTCTGTGTGAAGTCTGTGATGTGTAGTAAGACTTGTGCTGCGAGTGAAGCCTTTTCCACACTCCAGGCATTTGTATCGTTTCTCCCCTGTGTGAATTCGTTGATGGGAAGTAAGATTTCCACTCTCACTGAAGCTTTTTCCACAGACCAGGCATTTATATGGTTTCTGCCCTGTATGAATTCTTCCATGGGAAATAAGGCTTCCACTGTTGTTGTAGCTTTTCCCACCATTCAAGCATTTATAGTTGGTCTCCCGTGTGTGAATTCTTTTATGACAAATTATCTTGTTGTTCTCCCCAAAACTCTTTGCACATTTCAGGGCAAGAGCCATCTTGTTACGGCCACTGTAATCAACATTTTTATCTGATTTTTCAAAATGTCCTTCTCCAGCTGCAGCGTCCTCATTCCTATTGTATTTTTCATTAATTTTATTGAATGCCGCCGTTTTATGCAAATTGTCCCCGTGGAAAGGATCAGAATTACTCCTCTCTTTAGCTGGCTCTTTTGCCTCTTTCTTTTTCAGGGCACCAGAATATTCAGTGCTGTCTTTTCCATCAGAATATGTCACTCCTTTTCCATTCACACAATGCTCTTCCATTTCATATGCTGGATCACACTTCCCGTGTGGAAAGAGAAAAGAATTGCGGCGTGAACTCTATGAAAAAGAATACAGTTTGAGTGTTATAGACTGAACAAAATTAACTCTTGTACAGAATGCAATAATTCAAAGGCCAGGAAACCATTTCCAGAGTCCCAAAGGACAACCTGGTCCTGTGAAATACCACACAGTATGGAGAACATGATTTCATCAGGCGAGTTACTGGCAGAGAGTTCCTTCATTGACCTAAAATGTAAATCAAAACACCAGCCCCAAAATTGTAGCCACAGGACTGTGGCTTTGTTATTAGTCAGTAATGAAGGTCTGTGATTGGTTCATTGCTTCCTCTTCCCAGCTTAGGGAGATATGATTGAACTGGGGCTCTGTGATTAAGGCCACGGAAATTTCCTCTGTGGTGTTTGATTCACAAATGTCCCCCTGGCTGAAACATTAATAAGCTGCCCTCCTATCCGCAAAACAGCACGCCAGAAGTTGTTTAAGCCATAGTCTTGGAATCACAGAATCATAGAGGTTTTGGAGAGACCACAAGGGCCATCAAGTCCAACTCCTGCCATGCAGGAACATACAGTCAAAGCACTCCCGACAGATGCTCATCCAGCCTCTGTTTAAAAACCTCCAAAGAAGGAGACTTGACCACTCTCCGAGGCAGTGAATTCCACTGTCGAACAGCCCTGACATTCTTCCTAATGTTTAGGTAGAATCTCTTTTTCTGCACCTTGAATCCATTAATCCGTGTCCTAGTCTGAGGCAGCAGAAAACAAGCTTGCTCCCCTCTTCGACGTGACATCCCTTCAAATATTTAAACAAGATCATATCCTGTCAAGCACCTAACTCACCTAATTTCCAGACTAAACATCCCTAGCTCCCTAAGCCTCTCTTCAGAGGGCATGGACTCCTGGTGACCCTTTTACCATTTTGGCTGCCCTCCTGTGGACCTTGGTCCAGCCCGTCAATATCCCTCCTGAACTGCAGTGCCCAGAACTGGACACATATTCCAGGTACTCCCATTGATACCCTCGGTCTCATTGGCTTTCTTTGGTCATGATCACGCCAAGTTGACTTATATGGAGTTTGTGGTCTACTACACTCCAGATCCCTTTCGCATGTAGTGTTGTCAAGCCAGGTGTCTCCCATCCTAAATCTGTGCATTTCCTTTTTTCTGCCTAAGTGTAAGAACATAAGAACAAGCCAGCTGGATCACTCGCAGTGGCCCACCAGGTGCCTTTGGGAGCTCACAGGCAGGAGGTGAAAGCAATGGCCTTCTGCGGCTGTTGCTCCCGACAACCTGGTGGATAGTATCTTACATTTCTTCTGGGAAAATGCATGTTTTCCATGCCAAGAATGCTTCTGGCACTCAAATGTCCATACACTTGCCCTAGCTCTCCTACTGGAGTAGCAATTTACTTTTGGGTAACCCATAAATAATTTCATACTTACAAACAGGGGAACTAAATGTTTCTGGAAAATTGTTTTACATTCTCCCATTGGAGTAATATATATCAACATAAGTTAGGAACGTAAGTAACGGCAATGTAATCTAAAATCTAAATATAAATAACTAGCCAGGATTCTCTAGATGGACAACTAACTGGCCTCAAGTAAACTTCACGCTGTTAAAGGCAGGTCAGGATTTTTTCAAAATACAATAATGGTTACAATCAGGGAGGACAATGCTCTGCAATTAGTTTGTTCTTATGCCTCTCAAAATGTCCTTCATTTTAGCGCCTGGCATCTCCATCAAAAAGGGCTCTTGTTTTGAGAACAGCCCTGCCTACAGGAGCCACGCCACCTGCTCAGGGTGGACAGGGAATAAGTGATCTGACTTAGTACAAGGAAGCCGGGTTTCTATAGGTCTCCAGATCTTACAGTCACCAAGCTTCCACATTCAATATCCTCTATCTCAATCTCTTCTAAGGAAGAGACGGTCAAACAGTGACGATAATCCTCACAGAACTCCACCTGCTCTGAAAAGGAAGCACAGGCAAAGTACAATCCCGAGGGACATATAGTAGTTACCTGCCAGTTCCTCCTCTTCATCAAAGATCCCAAGAAACACCTCCTCTTCCTCTTCAAGCTGGGATATGAGCTCGGGCTTAGCAATCAGAGGACCTTGTAAGCAGGGGAGAAAAAACAACCACCACCAAAATTATAACTCTCCTGGAGTGCAAGAGCCCCTAGTCCCAAAATGCTGTTGACAGCCCATCCAGAAATACACAATATTTCTCCCCCTCCCTCCCCTTTGCATGCCACCCTCCCCTCCCCTCCTATGGTTTGTTTAGTTTTTGTATTTCAAAGCACCTGAGCGGGGCTACTTGTGGAAATGGTACTAAAGGAAGAGACATTTAACTCTCTCCCTTGTGTCATTTTCCTCCTCTACATTGCCCCGCCCCCAACTACTACTAGCTCCACAGGGGGTAAAAATACCGGGTATTAGGAATGGGATGAGGGACAGTACAGAGCCAAGAATCGTCCATCTGGCTCTAGCAGTTTTGCAGATGCTCCTCGTCAAACAGAGATGGAAACGGTAGATGGATCAAGGCAGAGGGATTCAACTAGCCCTGTCACTCTGTGGAAGTGGCTACTAATTTGTTCCTGAGTGCCAAGAAGGGTGGACTAAAGCAACCTCCCTGCTCAGTGGCTAGGGACCTGGAGGTGCGGCAAGCAAGGCGCCACTGTTTGAATTGGGGAGAACTCACCTGCCTATTCTTGAACCTGTTTAGTGCCTTTGGATTCAATCTGCACCTTCTACCTACCACCTTCTCTTGACTAAGCTGTTATTTAACATCTACATGCGACCCCTTGCTCAGCTGGTACGGAGTTTTGGGCTGATCTGTCATCAATATGCAGATGACACTCAGCTCATTCTGTTGATGGAGGGGGGAGCAGCCGCTGCCCCCAAGTGCCTCTACAGCATTGTATGGAGGCGGCTGCTGGTTGGCTGCGAGCAGGTTAAAACTGAATCCATCAAAGACGGAGATCCTCTGGCTTGGCTGCTAAGGGGAGGCGGACTTTTTTCAGTCACTGTGTGGGAGGGGCTTAGCGGCTGGCCACCCTCCTCGGCGGCAGCAGCCTGGGGTTCCACCACTTGCCTTCCCAATGGAGACCCAGGTGGCTCCATATAACCCAAGGCTCTTTTTTCCGGTTTTCAGCAGTCTGCTGCTGGCTCCTTCCTCTCCTTCCCAAGGATCTAGCCACAGCATCCATGCCCTGGTCACTCCCAGAGGTCACTTATTGTAACTGCTTCTACGCTGGCTCTCTCTGCGCTGATCCGAGATTCAAACTGGTGCAGCATGCAAGGCTTTGCTCACAGGCAGTAGCTTCATCTGGGAACACATCCACCCAGCAAGGCCAGCTGCATTGGCTCCCAGTAGAGTTCGGATCATCTTCTGCAAGCAGGTGGGACTTTATGGCTCCATGCTGCCTGGGACTATCAGATCTTCGAGGACCGTGATCACCCCATATGTCCCTGTAATGGGCTCTTCATCAGTTGAGGCCAACTCTACTAGTGGTCCTGGTTCGGGTGATGCTGGGTTGGATTCTCCACATCGGCCAGGGCTTCACGGCTCTGGCCTCCGCCTGGTGGAACGCTTCCTCCAATCTCATTGTCCGGGTTCTCATGGGACCTTGGTGGAGTCTTTGCAGGGCCTGTAAGACGGAGCTGTTCACTGGCCTTTGGAGGAACCGCTGATGGAGCCCCTTCATGGGTCTTCCTCTGCCCTCATGGCCCTCTACATCTGACTCCAAGCATTCCTCCTCTTGGGGGAGAGGAGTTTGAATACCAAGCTGCTGGACGCCATTTATATTCATTATTGTATTTTTATTGTATTTTATTGTATTTATAAGATTTAGCTTTTACTGTTTTATCGCTGCTTTTAAAGATTTAGCCATTTTATGTTATATTATGTTTATGGTTGTACACCGCCCGGAGCCCCTCGGGGGATGGGGCGGTATAAAAATCTAATAAATAAATAAATAAAATAAAATAAGCATTCCCCTGGAACCTTTTCTGATGCCCTCTCAGGTGGTCCAACACAAGACTGCCAGGTAGACTCCCTCTCCACAAGGTAACCCCCCAAAGGCATCCCAAATCACAGGAAGGATCATGTCATCATGAAGGGTAGCAGAGATCTGCTGTTGGGATCAGCCCAGGAGAAAAGGATCCTCACCCAGAGAAGACACGTTCCGAAAGTTCTCCAGCATCACTTCCTTGTGCAGCGCCCTTTGGGGGGGCCGCAGCAGGGCCCGTTCCTCCTTGGTGAAATGCACGGCCACCTCTTCAAAGGACACCCCGCCCTGCAAGGAGGAAGAGGAGGAAACATTTCTTCACATCAGTGGAAAGCTGATCTGTGGGCAGGAAAGTCAAAAGCAGAGACAGCCGGGTCTGACGGCTGAATGGACATTCAAATCTGCTCCTGATACAGGGAACTGTGGATTGGTTATTTAATTTATGAGACAAATTGTAGGTCTGTAAGTATTTTCCCTCATTCAGGAAGGTTTATTAACTGGCCCAGCCAGCAAACATCTTGCTTGCTTTCTTCAAACTAGTCCATTTACTACTGGACCTTTTAGTGGGGTCGAACGTAATAATCACCTGGTCCTTTCATTATGAGCTGCCTCTATTCTAACCCCCCATCCCTACACACATGCTTGCACATTGTTCCGACTTTATTAATTCTGTTGAATCTGTAAGATCTTCCGAATTCCATCATTCAACAATATTTGAAACCAGGTACATCTAAAACTACACATGATACAGGGAGACCTGCACAATCTTCTGAAGGTTCGATGTGGCATCTCTCGTCTCCCCCTCCTGCCCTCCTTTCTGATACTGTCAAGGAATCACTGCCCTTTACGCAACTGATGAGCATCTGTTCTCTGCTCTTCAGCCCATGAAAACTCTTGCAGATCTGGATACTCTTGGTCAGGGAGATGAGGCAGAGGCTGGTCTGCTCTCCCCTTCTGGTGCTTTCCCTCCAGTGGAACAAGATGTGGGCAATTATTTCGGAGGGGATCATTTTCCTTTGCAACACACTGCAGAGGTCTGGGCCATCCAGTCCACCTTTCTGCCATGCAGGAACTCGCAATTAAAGCCCTCCTGACAGATGGCCATTTAGCTTCTCTTTAAAAACCTCCAAAGAAGGAGACTCCACCCCCTTCCAAGGCAGCGAATTCCACTGTCAAACAGCCCTGACAGTCAGGAACTTCTCCATACTGTTTAGGTGGATCTCTTTTCTCACAGTTCGTATCCGTCACTCTGTGTTCTAGTCTCTGGAGCAACAGTAGACAAGCTTGTTCCAACATGACGTCTCTTCAAGTATTTACGCTTGGCCATCATGTCACCCCCTAACCTTTTCTTCTCCAGACGAAAGATACGTAGCCTCCTAAGCCTCTCCTCACAGGGCGTGGATTCTAAATTCTAAAGGAGCAGCAGTGGCGCAGGAGGTTAAGAGCTCGTGTATCTAATCTGGAGGAACCGGGTTTGATTCCCCGCTCTGGGCTTCTGAGCTGTGAGGCTTATCTGGGGGGAATTCAGATTAGCCTGTGCACCCCACACACCAGCTAAGGACCTTGGCTAGCTACAGCTGAGCTCTCAGCCCCACCCACTTCACAGGGTGTGAACAGCTGCACAAAAGAGGAGGAGAGCAGAGCCCTGTGGGGACATTTGGCCCCCCACCCCCACCCCCTCTTGGAGGACCCAGCCAGAGGATGGCTCTCACTGCCAGGGGCTAGCTGCCTTGTGAGGAAGAGGCCACAGATGTCCGGCTACTTGGAAACTGACGGGAAATCATGGCCCAGTTTGGTTTCTAAGGTTCTGCTGGGCCTTCTCCTCTCCTGCCAGTCTAGACAAGGGGAAGGGGGTGGGGGTTTCACCAGGGACAGTCTTGAAATCTAGCAGCACCAGAAACAAGGGCATCCCTGCCCTCTTGCGCATGTCTGACTAGGTAGCTCCCACTCCCCTACTCCCCCCCCTTTACCTGGGAGCTGGCTGCATGGCGGCTCCTCCTTCGCCAGCCGGTGAGATGGCGGAGGAGGCACTGGCACTTGTCTTCACTCTTGCCTGGGAGGGGGAACAAGAAAGAAAAGGGGTGGGGGGTTCGTTCTTTGAACTAGAAACACAGGGATGGGGAGGAAAAAATGCACCCAAGCCCCTCCCCAGTAGCTGCCCCTCTTGGGGAAACTCCCTGTGCAGAGGGGTCTCCAGCCCCTTCTCTGGTTCCCCAAAAGCGCATGGCGGGGGTGGGTGGCTGAAGCCGTGAATGCATGGTGCTGTAGGCCCCAGCCCTCCAGAACCTGGAACTGTGCCTGGGGCGGGGGCGGCAGGGCAGGGCGGGGCTGGTGGGATAGGGAGGAGGGTCTCTTCATTTCGAGGGTCCAGCGCCCCACAGCCCGCCTCCCCACTTGATCCCCACCCCACCCCTCGCTCCCCACCCCCCCCCTGGGTCCTTGGTCAACACCCCTCCTCTCCCCAGACAGCACTCCCTCCCTCCTCCCGGGTGCTGCCCCCTGGGACCCCTGACCCTCCAGCCCTGCCCCCCCTGCACTCTTGATTCCCAGAAAATGCCTAAGGTTCATCGCTCCACCAAAAGCTCCCTACCCCACAACCATGTCTCCTGGAAGATCTGCAACAACAAAGGGACCCAAGGGAGGTTTCCTTAAAATTGACTCTGTAAGAGCGGAAATGCCCCCTCTGTACTATAGTGGTGCAACCCATGGAACATATGAATGCTTCTACCTGCCCCAAATAACGAGGGAAGCTTAGCCAGGCTTTTGA
Source organism: Sphaerodactylus townsendi (assembly GCF_021028975.2). Classification (NCBI taxonomy): domain Eukaryota; kingdom Metazoa; phylum Chordata; class Lepidosauria; order Squamata; family Sphaerodactylidae; genus Sphaerodactylus; species Sphaerodactylus townsendi. The sequence goes on from NC_059427.1 coordinate 165,392,431, forward strand.
CTTTTCTTCCTGCTAAGTTTAAGGAATACTCTGTGGCTGGGAAGGTTGCATTCCTACTAAACAACTCTTCTTCTGTGATTTTAAATTCTGTAGCTAGGTTCCTTTTAGGAACTTTGGAATAATACCTGTGATGGTTTTATGTATGGAACATTTGTCTGGATAATGCTGGTTGTTATATTGGTATTATGCCTAATAAAGGTTTTATGTATGTATGTATGTATGTATTGAGCTTTCGACATATTACTCTTAAGAAGTTAACCACCAGTTATCCTAAAGCAGTGGTTCCCAACCATTTTTCCCATACCCCTTGGCAGCCCATTTCCCTAAAACAGGAGTAGGGAACCTTTAACACTCAAAGAGCCATTTGGACCCGTTTTCCACGGGAAAAGAAACACTTGGAGCCGCAAATAATTTTTGACATTTAAAATAAAGATAACACTGTATATATTGGGTTTTTTAACCTTTTACTCCACTCATTCTGAGAAGCGCAGGGCAGGCAAGGATGGGGCATAGCAGCTCTACCTCGGCCGGGCCGGCGCCGAAAGCCTAATCGGCCTCTGCTCAAACGGCTCGCCCGGGCAATTGGTGGGGCCTCTGCCCTGCTGCCACCTGCAGGGTGGGGCAAGGATAAAGCCGGGCTGGCTCCAGTCCCTGCGCCGGCCGGGCTGGAAAAGCGCTCACCAGCTCGAACGGGCGGGCGAGGCGGAAGCCCGCAAGGCGTGGGCCTCCAGCCAGCCAAGCTTGGGCAGTTGGTGCGCCAGCCCTGCTGCCTGCAGGGCGGGCAAGGATGGGTCCGGCGGCTCGGCTCGTGGAGCCGCAGTGCAAGGGCAGAAGAGCCGCAGGTTCCCTACCCCTGCCCTAAAATCATCTCCCCAGGTTAGCAAACCTATTACATAATTTTGTGTACCCCTAAATGCTCTGGCATGTATCCTGGCAGTATGCATACCCCAGGTTTGGAACCACTGCCCTAGACCAACTTAGGGGACAGTCATTCTAAAAACCTAGAAGCAGGCGGGGGGGCGGGGGGGGCGGGGGGAACCCTGCTTCTGTACCTCTCCAGCATTCTCAATATAATTCCCTGATAATGGCTTTCATGAAAGCTAAGTTAAGGAGTCAAATGTTTGGCTTGTGTGGCAAGATGGGGGTGGGGGAGAAGAAAAGATCTGAAAAGCTCTCTTCTGCGATCCGTATGTTGTGGTTCCAGGGAAGGGGTGTGTGGATTTTCAATGTAGATGAATAAACACTCTCAGGGCGTAACTCTAGATATAAGAAAAATAAAAGCAGTTGTGAGGGGCGGGATGGTTTGGAGACACTGTTTCTCTTGAAAGGAGCGAGAAGAGGCTGGATCAAAAGATCTGGTTTACTACAGTCATGCTTCATTATGGGGAAGGAGGAAGGGGAGACATTCAGCCTCTTTGTGATCAGCTTGCCAGAAAAGATTAGCCCTCAGGTTGCCATCTCTGCCCGAGAGAAAGCTAAAAGGACCGTACCATGAATGTAACATACAGCACAAAAAAGCCAACTCCAGAAAGAGTGCTGTTTTCCTGATTCCAACCTCTGTCTCTTTGTACCATGTTTTTAAAAAGCTCCTATCAAAGCACTGATGGGAGTGAACATTGGTTTTTTAAAAGCTTTTCTTTTCTTTTCTTTTCTTTTTTTTTTTGCTTTTCTTATTCTTTTTCTTGCTTCTGGTGCACAAAAGCGGTTGACTATGGTGGAAAATTCTAGAAGCTAAATTCTGTCCCGTGCCTTCTTTTTCACATCAAGACTGAATTGTTGGGTTTCCAAACCCAGGGGACAGAGTTCCGAATCGAAATCTTGGCCCAGCCGTTTTCCATCCCTGTTATGGCACGCGTAGCCTAATGGTTAGAGCTATTGCGGCATGTGCCTCTCTGTGGCCTGATGGCTACAGTCCACTTTCGAAACTTCACTGCAAATACTCCTTGGAAACAGCTTCCATCTGTGGTTCAAGAACTTTCCGGACTGCAAGCTGCAAATATCCATGATTCCCACTTCGCTAATGGTACGTCCCTACCAGAAGTTCCTCAGACCACCACCACCACCACCACCACCCCCCCACACACCTACTCACAAATTCACTCTTTGTTAAGCAACTAAAAGTTCAGGAAGCAACCACAGAGAAAAGAATATATTGCTGCAGTTCCTCTGGCCCTCTGATCATAGGCTGCATTTAAAAGTATCTCTAGCTACATGACAGATGCTACCCCTTTCGTGGACTATGGTTTGCGATCTCCCGTGACACTTTAAGTGCCGTTATCGACCTAAGCTTCGAGCTGTATGACCGACTCCTCAAAGTAAGTCTCCGCTATTAAATCCACTGGGATCGAGCGTGGTTTTGTACCAGCTTCACCTGGCCTGGTAACGGCCAAATTTCCTACTCCAGTTGGGAATTACTGCTTTTTCAGGGAACCACGGCCTCGAACTTCCATGCCTCGATTCCCAGTGCAAAGCGTCACCTGGAATCTCTGTTGCCAGGAGTCCCCCCATTCAGCCTCAATCAATAGCTGGAGTGTTCCGGACATGCGTGCAGCAGACTAATAAAAAAAACGCCCCACCCTTCGGTCCCCTCCATTCCTGTGGCAGTTTTTTGTATAACGTGTGTGGGGATAGACGGAACATGGCCGTAGAACAGTAGCGAATCGGAATGGAGCAGCGAAGAGGCACAGGATGATTCCGCCCTCCGAGCTGGGATCAAGCTGGTTGCAGTGGGGAACAACAATGGCTTCGACCTAGGTTGGAGTACCCCTCTCTCCAAGAACTGGAGTCGAATCTCTATTTTCTACTTTTAAGTGGTGCAGAATTGCCCTATGAGTGCTGGGAACTGGTTTTGTTCAAGTGTCCCTCAGAGGTAAACTTCTGCTTAGCTGAAGCAAGGGAAGTGTGTGTCTGTGGACCAAGTTAGACATGACAGTGCCCTCGTGGCTGTCATGGGGATGCTGCCTCTATTTTAAAGAGATTTAAAAATTCCACAAGGGCATGACCCTGATTCAGGCCTACAGTATGGTACCTCGTCCCTTCCCTCATACACACATGCCTTTTCAAGAAGAAGAAGAATTTGCATTTATACCTTACCTTTCTCTCCTGTAAGGAGTCGCAAACAACTTACAACATTCCTTTCCTTCCCCTCCCCCAACAGACATCTTGTGAGGTAGGCAGCGCTGAGAGAGTTCTGAGAGAACTTGGACTGGCCCAAGGTCACCCATCAGGCTTCGTGTGTAGGAGTGAGGAATCAAACCCAGCGAATTAGAGCTCATGTGGAGGGGTAGGGAATCAAACCTAGTTCTCCAGATTAAAGTCCACCTGCTCTTAAAACCACTTCACCACACTACCTCTTAAATTCTGAAACAACTGTGTGGGGAAGGGAGGGTGGCAATTTCTCTGCTCAGTAAGGTAGGGGGAACAAGAGCACATTAGATTGCCACACCTCAACATTTTAAAATCACTTCTAAAATGGTGGCAGTTTTGTGATAGTGGCCATGAAGATGCTGCCATGTCTAGTTTGATCCTGTGTGGGAAGAAAGCATAGTCGTGACGCTGGAAGGGACGTGGAGAGAAGCAGAAAGCCACGGTTAGTAGCTGGCTGTAGCACTTTGCGGGTGTGGAGTCTTCCTTTCCCTGGAGATCTGGTGTAGAGATGTGGATCGAATATGCTTTTACTTTTTAAAAGGACCCCTTATTGGATCCCAGCCATCTGAGCTTTGTGCTAAAAGGTCTCCCACAAACTGGATCTCTCTCAAATGATACATCTCTGTGGTTGATTTTCCCTTCTCAAAGACCAAAGGTACTTTATTCTTTGGGGCTTTATTCTTTGGGGCTTTCTTAGCGGGAGGATTTTGCTTCGAACGAATGGCAAGCCATGCATCTTCAGCATAATGAGAAATGAAGTAGTTCTGAGTATTTTTTTTAAAAAGCCGTATTGACTGTTTGATGGCAAGCGTTTGCAATTTGCAGGGGATCAGACAATACAGAGTAGAACATGAAATTGTGTCAGTGGTGTCGTGGTGATGTAAAGAATCGTGTCAATATCAGTGTTGTAAGGTGTTATTGACCAGGATTAAAAGCCCTGATCAATTAATCCTTTGCAGATCGGTGCTAGTTCTTTTCTCAGTTCATTGAAACTTTGAGGGTGTACTAAGTACCGTCAAATCACTTCCGACTTATGAACCTGAGAACTAATGACCTCCCAAATGTCCTATGTTTAAAAGCCTTGCTCAGGCAGAGGCGGAGCTACCAGGAGGCGGGGGCACGTTGCACGAGGTGCGTGCCTGGGGAGCTGCGCCCCCCCCCACACATTTACCTTAGTGAAACAGTGCAGGCTGGAGAAGCAGCCTGTTCCCTTTAGGCTGAAAATGGCCTGGTGGGAACCACACTTCCCTGGAGACTTTGCGAGTCCCAAGGTCTCATGGGAAGTGTAGTTCCCACCAGGTCATTTTCAGCCTAAAGGGAACAGGCCGCTTTTCCAGGCTGAACTAAGGTAGGGGGAGGGGAAGCGGAGGGGCAGGGCGCTGTGGGATGTGTGTGTGGAAAACACAGAGTGCGCACCGGGTGCACTCTGGCCCAGCTACGGCTCTGTGCTCAGGTCTTGCAAACTGTGGGTCATGGCTCCCTTAATGGAGTCAACACGTTGCATGTTGGTCTTCCTCTTTTCCTGCAGCCTTCTACTTTTCCTAGCATCATTGTCTTTTCCAGTCTCTTGCCTTCTCCTATGTGACCAACGTACCAGAACCTCAGTTGAGTCATTTTAGAAGCTATTAACCACTCCTTGAATTCTCTTCAATCCAATTTTTTTCACAAGATAACTGGACTCCCAAATAGTGTGCCCTATGCAGCCCTTTGTCTGGAGTTAGGTCAAAACTCCTTGGAATCAGCCGCTTGGCTGAGGACCTTTAGATTCTGTTATTGCTAATCTATTTCTCTCTTGGACTGTAACTCCCTGGTCTCACTGCCTGCTCGTTTCTGACACCCATTCCAACCCTGGTTTTCCATAATTGAAGTTGGAAAATGGCCTTTGTATTGGACTGGTCAGTGGATTCATTCTTTTGTCCCTTTGTCCTATTCAGAAGCTTTCTATAGGAAATTAAAAGGTCAACTATTGATAGAGAGTTCTCTACCCTAATTCACTGTGCGAGCCAAGAAAACGTGGTTCCCCCTTGTGGTTTTTTTCTTAGATTCCATTTGAACGGGGCCACTTGGCACACCCGGCTACCCGTGTATTGTTGTAATAAATGCAAAGGATCTCAATGGGTGTTGATGAGAGTAGCAGCCTGGCCTCTTGACTCATATCTCCACAGGCCCGGGCGGTGGGCCAGCCTCCTCGGCGAGACCCTATCTCTGGCGCAGGGAGATGAGACCTCTGCCCTAGAGAACTGGGAGGGGGGGGATGGGATGACAGAGTTATAACCTGTGTTTCTCTATGGGAGATCTTATTCCCAAGCACTGCGGTACTTGAGCTTAAGATGTCTGAATAGAACGGTCTTTTACACCAGTACTATTTCAGTTTCTATGGAATTCCTTACTGTGGCAGGGAATCCCAATCTGCCTATATTCTAGTGCAGTGGACCTCTGGTGCCTCGCATGGAGAGGTTGATGTTCTGGGAAGGTGCGGTAGAAGCCCCTAAAGAGGGGTCTGACCTTCCCTTCTGGATCTGGAGGAACCGGGCGGGAGAACTGGTCTCACAGGACTTCTTTCCGGCCCCTCGTGACAGCACGAAGTCTTCCTTTTTACCTCATTGGAACGAGGGACGGAAGACGCACTCATGGGGACGACTTACATGAGCCGCTTAGCGCCATCTATGGATCGAAGCCTGTGGGATCTGATATCTACCCAAGCTGTATGATTACAAACCTCAGATGCAACCTGTCACGGGAGGAGACGGGCCTGACCACCTTTCATACTGCAACCTAGGAGTCCATTGTAACGCATTCCTGGACTTCCAGATTTTCGGTGGATGTTCTAAAGAACCACCGCGGGTACATTGGCACTGGGGCCCGCCCAAAGACCACCGTGACACTGGGACTATACCTGCCAGGATTGGGAGGGGTAACTGCATTCGCCTTCGACATCGACCTCCCCTGGATCCCGACCAGCGCTGCACCTGAGATGCCCCGTGGAGCCACCTGTGGTACCAGATGCTCCTCAAGCGCCCAGACGTAATTTAGGAGTCCGGAGAAAGCTCTGCACTCCCAGCCGGATCTGTTGCTCTCCATCGGGAAGAGAGTTGAAGCTGGGATGAGGTCGAGTGGGCCACTCGCGATGCCCAAGCTGGCTGGGCCCGTGGAACGCCAGCTATGGGAAGAGGGAACCGGGAACAGCTGCAGTAAGAAACGGGAAAACCTGCAGAGAGACCGGGCAGCAGCGCAGCAGTCCAACCTGACTGGACCGCGGCTAAAGAGGCTTCCAACGGGCAATATGCGCAGAATCTATCAAAGGTCCATGATAAAGTCCTGGAACACCTCCAAACTGAACTTACAGCGCCAACATCAAAGTGCGTTCAGGGCTCATGCATAATAAAGTGAACTTACTGCAGCTTCGTTCAACGGGACGAATCTGGCTAAATCTGAACGAAGAGAAAGCAGCTTTGCATGCGCACTCAGGGATGTACATTGACTCGCAAGAGAGAGAGAGCCTGGCTGCCCGGAGAGGGAACTGGAAGAAGCAGCAGACCAGGACAGCCTAAGTTGGAGTCTACGCTGTCAAGGGTACAGCCGGGCGCCAGAGGGGCGACGCTGCTGGGTCCAGCCACCTTCCACGGACCGGCTCTACCACTGGAACACCTGCGGCACCGGGCGCTGATGCACTTCCACCCATTCCACAACTGCAAATCGCTGCCTCAACCCACTAACTCATGCGAACCGGCCAAGCGGGCTTGGTACGTGGAGAGGGGTTACTGGCAGACCTCCAATACCTGCCCGCTTCGGATGGGACCGCCTAAACTTCCCTACTTCCATCTTGCAACTCGCATGCCCACATGGAGGACTAAGTGATGATTTATACCTCGGGTCTGAGCCAAAAAAAATACGTGGACATCGGCTCAGTCCTGATGGGGCAGCAGCCGACTGGTTTGTGACACTTTGAACCTGCAGGTAAGATGAAGATACCTCGTGACGGGTGCTCCGTGATTCCCTCCAAAGCCTTGAGGGGTTTCGCCTTCCAAGATCCAGTGCGCGAAATGAAGCTATCCGCATCTATCAAAACTATTCAGCAAGGCAACCAGCCGCTTGCAGAATTTGCCTTGAATTTCTTAAAAGCGGCGCCAGTTCGAATTCTCCTGAGCGGCCTGAGCCATGAAATGTGAATACTTCTCGGATGCTGTCGACGGGTAAGCTGCGCGGAGACGGTAAGCTTTAATCTGGGTCCCCCTGCATCTATTGCTGGATTGGATTGTAGATTGGGATCCCAGTGGCGATGCCTCGGCTTGAGTACGCTGCGTCGGAGGTCACTTCTACGCAAGCCGGCCACTGGGCGCGGCCCACTGCCAAGCTTCCAGCCTAGCCTCTACCGGTATCTCACTTCCTGGGCCGCCGGCTGGGATTGTGTCTTTACTTCATGGAGGTCCTGGCCATCTAGCCACCAACTGGTTCCCAAAATAGAAGCTAACCACTCCGCCGCTACAAGGCAGACTCCCATCTGCCAAGCCACTCACGTTAGCCCTCAGGGGCTACTCTAACGGAAGCCTTGCCTAAAGTAGCCATCGGCGCAATCTGGAGGAGGGGGGGGGAAGCAGCGGTTTGCTCCTCTTCAGCCCCCCTAATGGATGGGTTCGACTCCAGACGCTGGGTGAGTGAAGGCATTCCCATTGGCAATCCAAGCGCTTTCTGGCCAACCCCGCATTAAGCATACCTCAGATTATAGCCCTTTCAGCTCCCTGTGGGATTCTGGGCTGCTCCCATTGTTTCATCGTGGCCCCAGGTGGCTGGAGGAGCTGAAATCTAGACCAAATCCCCTCTGGCTAAGCCTTCCATACCTTCTAACACCTAAAATGGACGGGTAGTCCCTCTCTGAGCTAAGGACCGCCCAGTTCAAAAAACGTGAACTGTCACTAAAATTTCTACATTCATTGGGAGAAAATTAGTTTTATCTCTGGCCAGTGCGGCCAAACACTCCATAGTTCTGGGTATGCCATGTTTTGTCAAGGTTACATGAACCAAAAAATTCCTTTGGAAAGAAAGGATCTTGGAATTCAACTGACCCTCCCTCATGTAGGGGAATACATGAATTGGGGAAACTCGACTTCCTCCTCTGGACACACACCCCCCCTCTGGCTCTACTCATCAGTGATCAGTTCTCGGGACTCTACCGGGCATCCCACCGGGCGTACTCAAGATCTAGCCAGAGTATTTCTATGAGCAAGAGAATGCATCAGTTGCCACCCCCATAGAGAGACACTGGACTGCAAAATCGCATTACAAACTAGGGCGAACTTTCCTGCTGAGAATCTACCGCGATGAGTCCTAAATGAGGAGAAGCGGAACTTCGCGGCTTTCTTAGATACAGAACCTCGTCACCATGGTTCATACGGGCTGGCTACTAAACACACACATGCCGGGTTCTGTATTGTTTGTAAAAAAGAAAGATGGGTCTCTAATGTAGCTCTGCACAGATTACTTAGGTTCCAATGCAGTCTCCTCTGTCCAATAAATACCTCTAATTTTGATCATGAGGGACTTTAGGACGATTGGGCAAAGGACGATGATCTTTACTAAGTTGGACTTGAGAGAAGCTTACTATAGGGTCTGAAATTGCTTGAAGGCTAATGAACACTTTGACTGCATTTAACACAAAGTTTGGATAGTTTGAATACTTAATAATGCCATTCGGTTAAGTGGGTCCCTTGAGCTTTGTATGGTCCCTATCAACTAAGTTCCAAGGATTTATTGTACAAGGGAGAAAGGGTGTAATTTAGATGACGCTTTAATTTATTCACAAACCATGGAAGAGCATTAGCATTGGTTCGAAGTATTGGAAACGCTTTGCCTCAACAACTCCCTCTTGCCAAACTTTCCAAGTGCTGTTTCCACCAAACTTCTATTGACTATTTGGGTTAATTTAACGGTCTCGTTTCCGAGTGGGCCTAAAAAATGGATCCCTGCTAAGATTTGATGGGTCCTCCAATGGTCGGGCTTCCCACCAACCGTAAAAAAGAACTCCTAATCTTTCTAGGTTTTGCTAATTTCTATCGCGGACTTTATAAATTCCCACCATTGAACTGACTCTCCCTCTCACAGACCTCTTACGCATCTAAGGGTAAGATCCCACTGTCCGGCCAAGCCCGGGCCCCTTTCCTGGTCTGAAGAATGTCAGACAGCCTTCAGCTTCTTTAAAATCTGCTTTTACCAACCGGTCCTATCCTAAAGCACCACCCTGGACCTAGATCTCCCGCTTGTGGTTCACACGTGGATGCCTCTCGGACAATGCTTTGGGCAGCCCTGTTGCAGAGAAATAAAGATGATAGGTTGGTTCCGCGGTAGCTTATTTATCAAAGAAATTCTCCGGGTATTGAACCCAACTGGACTGTGTGGGGATAATGAGATCCATGCCACAAAGTAGCATCTCTCCCACTTACCATCACTGGCTGAGGGGCTGAACACCCTCTTTCAAGCTCTTGGTCGGATCAACAAGAATCCTCACGCCTTCCACCCCCCCCCCCCAAGATGTCCGCTGCAACTCTTTACAATGGCCGATTTCTTTCTCGCTTCTCTTCACGGGTCCATTCTTTTCCCGAAACCAATAACCATTGGAGCGCCTCGCTACGCCATTACCCGGGAGGTGGTCAGCCAGCTTTAATGGGACACCCCCCAAGCACTGCCCTCTCCTCCCACCAGGGTACTGGTTGTCAATCTCGATCTCAGACATCCACTCCTCCTTCTCCGCCTCCCATTCCCAGCTCCGTTGGTTTCTCCTTTCCTACGTGGGAACTTGAGGAGGCGGGCGACGAAGCCTCCTCGCCGGAGGGAAGCGCTACTCCCAGCTACGCTTTGGAGAATGGCGCTTACGGCGGGGATTGTTGGTAATGGCTCGCCTCCGCAGCAGGTTCTCTAAGCTTGCCATGATGCCCGCCTCGGGCTGGACATCTTGGCTTCTTAAAAAATCCCCCTGTACTCTTGGCCCTGGCCACACCCTTGGGTGGCACGCGATGTGCAAGGACATTGAGATCGTGATACAGCAAGGTTGCTCTTGCTTCAGTAGAAGCCAAGACCGCTCCGGGAAAGCCCCATGGTCTGTTGAAACTCCTCTCCCGTGGCCTCCTCCCACTCTGGGAAGTCATCTCCATGGATTTTGTATTTTCAGATTTGCTAGAAAGTCATGGGTAACACGGGTCTTCAGGGTGGTGGTGGTGGACTTATTTTCCAAACAAGCCCATTTCCATTCCATGTGCTTCCATCCCTCCTCCTAAGTTAGCTCTGCCTTGTTCATTCAGCATAAGCCACCGCCTACACTGCCCCTTCAAGTATAGTGGTCTCCACCGCTGGCCCCCCAATTCATTTCCCAAAGTTCTGGTGCTTTCTAGGGTTGTTAGGGGTCACTTCTGAAGTGGTTGCCGCCTCTACCACGCCTTCAAAGTGACGGAGTCGGAGAGAAATCTAAACAGAACCCTAGAGTAGTATTTACGCGAGTTACACCAACTACTACCAAGACAATTGGTGCGAGCTCATTCCGCTTATGGAGTACTATAACAATGCGTTCATAGCAGTACAAAACCCCTTTGAAATTGTGTCTGGTCGCCTCCTTTCCAATCAAGGTTGCAACCACCAAGGAAGCATTGATCCTCCAGAGTTCTTAACAATGGATTTCCTATCTCTGGCCGAGGGTGGAAATCGGTCCAGACTGCCTTTACAACAGGCTAAAGACTCCCAAAAGCTGCAAGCGGATAAGCACCGGGGCTGGATTTCCTCTGCGTGTGGGGTTGGGCTTCGGGTGTATTTGTTCCACCAAAACTCTGGGAGACGCGTACAAATTTTCTAAACTAGGCAAAAGACTGTGGGACCTTTTCAGATTACTTAAAGTGATTAATGATGTCACTGCCTGATTGGATTTGGCTCTAACTCTCTTAGTAAACATTCCATCCTGTCTTCCATTCCAGTTTATCAAGGAGGCCTCGCTTTCCCATGCCTGGCATCGACTCCGCCGGAGAGGCCCCACCGACTATTATTGATGGCCAAGCAAGCATTTAAATTGACGCTTCATCCTGGACTCTCGCTTTAATCGCAAACGCTTACAATATTTAGTCTCTAAGTGGGGTATTCCTCTGGGTATAATCAATGGGTTTATTCCGGAATATCGACGCCTCTTATTTCTGCTTCAATCACACTCTCCAAGCATAAACCTGGGGGGGAGGGGCGTTCTTTAAGGGAGGCAGAGAGTAAAGGATTCAATGGTGTTGATGAGAGGGGCAGCCGCCTGGCCTTGACTACTTTCCACAGCCTGGGCGATGGGCCAGCTTCTCCGGCAGAGACCTTATCTCTGCGAGGGAGATGAGACCTTCGTTCCCATGAGAATCCGGGAGGGGGGATGGGATGGACAGAGTTATAACCTGTGTTTCTGGCGGGAGATCTTATTCCTGCCACTGCGTGTACTTGAGCTTTCTAAGATGTCTGAATAAACGGTCTTTTACACCAAAGAGCCTTTTATTTCTGCTTCTATGGAATTCCTTACAAATAAACCCCGTTCAAAGGAGAGCCATAATGCTCGCCAGGTTTAATGTTATGCCTTCTGCCTTGTTGCATGGCCGATTTAATAAGCAAGAAAAGGCTAAAAGATTGTGCCCATGTAACAACGGCTCAGTTGAATCTCTGGCCCACCAATTACTGTACTGTCTCAGATTCAAGGAAATCAGATCCAAGTATGTGAATCTTACTCCTCTACATTTACCCCATCTCCCCGATTTAATTAGATTACACTACTTGTTGGATAACCCTGATCCTTCTCTCTGTATGATAGTGGCAGACTTTCTCCTGGAAATTACCAAACGGCAGTAGATTTCCTTCGACCTAACATTTATTTCCTGTTTTGTATATGCTTTTAATCCGTTTTTATTATTGTTGTACTGTTGTCTATGCCAATAAAGGCGTGCTTGAGTCATTTTAGCTTCAAGTTGAGCTCAGTCTTGATTTGATCTAGAACCCACTTGATTGGTCTTTTGGGGAGTCTATGGTGGATTCTGAACAGTATAAATATAATGTCTTTAGGACATTATAAAAAGATCCATTTTGGCATTTTGTGTTCCCACAGCACAGGGAACCACAAATGTTGTCAGCCAAAATGGATCTTTTCCCCCTCCTGTTGCAGGGAGCTCTTGACAGTTTCACTGTGGCACCTGCCATTTTGTGTCCTGCAACAGATTCTCCATAATAATTCTCCATAATAATTCTCCATAAACATTCTCCATGGAGGTGTCCTTTGCTTGCAGCTCATCTATTAGCTATCTCACTCTAAAAAGTCGATAAATAAAGTTTGCTTTGCGTCGCAATACCGTGCACGGGTCGTTTTTTTTTTTCCTTTTTAGCTTTTGTTTTGAGGGAGATGTCTGCAAAGCTACAGTGATAAGTTTAGAGAAGCTGCAATATGTGCTTTGGTCGATATGATTGGACAGTCCGCCTTGTTACAGGGCACATGCTCATGTGTTCCAAACCTGGAAAATAACACACATGCGTGAATCGGGAGGATTGTGAGCTGGAGCTCCAGAACCAAATGTAGAAGATGACGAATAGAAGAGTTTGGATTTGTACTCTGCTTTTCTCTCCTGGAAGGAGTCTCAAAGTGGCCTACAAACTACTTTCCCATCATCTCCCACAACAGACACCTTGTGAGGTGGGTGGGGCTGTGAGAGGTCTGAGAGAACTTGTGACTGGTCTAAGGACACCGAGCAGGAATGTAGGAGTGGGAAAACATATCCAGTTCACCAGACAAGAGTGCCACTGATTTTCTCAGTTCATTTTCTCAGTTCATTTCTCAGCCCATATGAGGGGTGAGGAATCAAACCCAGTTCTCCAGATTTGAGCCCCATTGATTTTACTTTTAAAAAAGTAAAACACAAATGCACCATGAGGCTGCAAGGGAGCTTCCCACCAATTTGAACCCAGAGCAAATAACCTGTGTGGAAATGCCCAAAGGCTATGTTCCTGCCTTACTATATGTGTGTGTGTGTGTGTGTGTGTGTGTGTGTGTGTGTGTGTACATATCCTAAACAATAAAATGCTAAGCCATTGAATGTCAACAATACGAACCCTCCACCAATGGGGAAGCAGGACCCACAAAGTGCTCCGCTACAGGGCGAGCCCTCCAGCCTCCCCCACCCACCTCAATCATCCATAGTTCCTAACCCAAGGTTCACTTTTCCACCCTTCCACCACGGTGATGCCCTGGGCAGCAGCCCACCTTGCCCAATGGGCATTACTCCAGTGACCCCAATACCCACCTTGCCACACTCCCCCACAAAAATACTCACCTTTCCACCCTCTCCCACCCCTAACCACCCCTTCCAACCCTCTCCCCCTAGTCACACCTACCTACCAACCATCCCCCACCCCAAGTTTCACTTTCCAACCCTCCCACAACTCAATATTCAGCTACTGACCCTCCCCTACCTCTAGCCTCACCTTCCAACTCTCCCCTCCACCCCTAGCCACACCTTCCAACCCTCTTCCCATCCCACGCCTCACCTTACCACCCTCCCCCACCCCAATATTAATCTTCCAACACTCCCCACCCCAATCCTCATTTTTCAACCCTCCCCCCAGCCACACCTTCAAACTCTTTCCCACCCCACGACTTACCTTCCAACACTCCCCACCCTAATACTCACCTACCAATTTTCCCCCCACACCTTGCCACCCTCCCCTCACCCCAAGCCACTCCTCTCCACCCTTCCCCCTATCCTCACCTGCCCTCCTACCCCGAGTCTCACTCACTCACTCTCACACACACGCATATATGAAATATTGATCATTACTTGGGAAATCGCGTGCTCAAACACAGACCGTGCCAGCTGTTTGCGGTCTACTGTAACACAAGCCAGATGGCAAAGCAGCCGATGAAGCCACACTCCACATACGACAAAGACGCAAGCACATTAATTGAGATCTTCACTATATGTATGCTGAGAAATTTCTCTTCCCCACTTGCTCAGTCATGGCCTGGATGTAATACTGGTCATCGGATTAATTATTTATTTATTAAATTTTGTTTGGTGCTGACATTCTGAACACTAGGAGAGAAATGTAAAAAAAATCTTTTCCTTTTTTTCTGCTTGCCAGGTAGGATTATATGTCCAGGGAAAGCCTGAAAGACCTTGACTCTGAATTTAGAAGAAGAAGAAGAAGAGTTTGGATTTATATCCCCCCTTTCTCTCCTGCAGGAGACTCAAAGGGGCTGACAATCTCCTTGCCCTTCCCCCCTCACAACAAACACCCTGTGAGGTGGGTGGGGCTGAGAGAGCTCCAAAAAGCTGTGACTAGCCCAAGGTCACCCAGCTGGCATGTGTGGGAGTGCACAGGCTAATCTGAATTCCCCAGATAAGCCTCCACAGCTCAGGCGGCAGAGCTGGGAATCAAACCCGGTCCCTCCAGATTAGATACACGAGCTCTTAACCTCCTACGCCATTGCTGCAAGAGACAGACGGGCAGACAGAGTGGGTTTGATCCACTTTCTATGATATATACAGTCAAAAGAAGAGGCATAAATACCTTGTCATCCTCGACATCTCTTTCCGAAAAAGACAAACACTCAGAGTCTTGTTTTTGGCTGGATTGCTGTATCGCGCCCTCATAAAATGTAAACTAAACAGTTTATCAGGGAATGAAGGCACCAAGACAAAAGTCTCCACCTAAGGGGGGGGGGCACACTTGACTTCAGATTACACAGAACCATTCAGGCAAATGGGGGTAGGGAACACAGCACGTCTTAAAGGAACCATCCCGTTAAAGGAACCCATTAAAGGAACCATCCCATCTCCTGAATCACTCACATGAATTCAGTGATTGAGTACAATGCTAGATTACATAGAATAGTGAAAATGAAGAAAACTTGTGCCAACAGGCTACAATAATGACTTCAAAAAATTAGTTCTCCCCCTGGAGTAGTAATTTACTTTTAAGTAACCAAAATAATTTTATAATTTTACAAACAGTAACCAAATGTTTTGGAAAAATTGTTTACATTCTCCCATTGGAGTAATATATATAAACATAAGTTAGAACGGCACGGCAATGTAATCTATAATATAAATATAACAGCTAGCCAGATTCTAGATAATTAACCACCTGGCCACGTTAAACTTCACGGCTGTTAAAGGCAGGTCAGGGTTTTCCAAAATACAATAATGGTTACAATCAGGGAGGACAACGCTCTGCAATTGGTTTGTTCTTATGCCTCTCGAAATGTCCTTTTTGAAGTCATTATTGTAGCCTGTTGGTACAAGTTTTCTTCATTTTCACTTTGGTGTGTACCTTCCCCTCTTGATTAGATTACATAGAATAGGCAAGGTTTTTGCCACTGTATAATGTTCTACAGTCCAGTGGCTACCAATAAGTTGCAAATGTTCACTACAGAAGTGTAGGGATCCTGGCCTGGAAGCCGGACTCCTGATTTTGGATATGTGGAGCCCGCTTCTCGCTGGCATGAGAAAGGTGTTCAGCACATGCTCAAAGGTACTATGTTCCTTTGATGCCTTACTAATAAAGCATCTAACAATATTGACAGATGAGGTTATGAAAAGGGGTTTCCTCCCTTCCCTGAGGCACTTCGTTCCCATCACAATTTTCCACACAAGTCACCTAGAACGTCACCTTTGCCACATAAGGCACCTAGAACATTTCCAGAACATTTTCAATCCTCCCCCCTTTGCAACAATGCTTGTGTGTGTGTATAACAATAATATAATTTTAATTAAATTTTAACACAAATCAGTTTTGATATACCAAATTACTTATATCCGCACACAAAACAACTATGCACCATCTAAACAACACTGCAACACTAAAAAAAAACCACACAAATATATATATATTTAATACACTTCCTCCTGACCTTCATTTTCGTCTTAAAAGAATTCCTAGTGATTTGGGATTCTTACAGTCTTCGAAGTTAATATATAAACTATTTCTAACACCTATATATTAAGTTACCACTACCGTACCATTGTATTTCACTTATTTAGTTATGTTATGTATTAATTGTTGCATTTTAATTTATATTATTTAGAGATTAACTTATATTTGATTTTATGTTTATCTGTATTTGAATGTTATGTTGTTCACCGCCCAGAGCCCTTTGGGGGTTGGGCGGTATATAAGTTGAAAAATAAATAAATAAATAAATAAATAAATAAATAAATAAATAAATAAATAAATAAATAAATAAATAAATAAATAAAATGAATTCCTATAACCACTCTTTATCTTAATGTTGTAAATATGTTGACAAATGCATGAGAGATTTTCTATATTTAGTATAACTCACAAGAGGGTTCCAGTCCTTGAGAAATTTTTCTAAATGTTTATATTTGATGAATGTCGATCATTTATCTACTGTGGCATATTCCAGTAGCTTGTTCAGCCAATCTCCAGGAGTTGGGCTATCTTTCAGATTCCTACTTTCTATTTACTTGCTGCTGTGATGTTTGCACCCACATCTTCCAAATGACTGATGTCCTCAGAAAATTTTTTTGTTTTGCTTATTCATTGAAACGATGCTTCGTGGATTCATTGCTTTGATGCTCTGTAGCTCCGTTTCATGGATGCTTCGTTGATTCAACCAAACAGCCAAAACAAGAACCACCACCACGAAATGATGAAACCAAAGAGGCAAGGGGAAAAGGAGCGAGGTCAAAGATGTGGGGAAATGGCGCCGGGGTGGAAGCTGAGCAATGGCACAGTAGCATGGAAAACGGCAGCAGGAAAGATAGAAAGTTTTAAAAATGATCACACATGAGGGAAGCCAGCTTGGAAAAGAATAGTTGTGAAAGGGTTTTCAGAAACAACAGAGAAAAGGGGGAGGAACTTCACAGAGGAAACATTTTATTTCCAGCCTGAAAACATTTCAAGTATCCTGTTCAGAGAAGGCCGTTGTTCTCCACACACACCACTGTTTTCTCCCATAGGAGCTAATGGCAGATACTCTTTAACAAAGGCAGCAGTAAGAGGGCATCAGTTACACACACCTTAGCCGTGTCTCATTTCGATTATAGTAATGCACTCTGAAGTCGTTACGTACGACGCAATGAAGAGACGAGACACAGCGATATCAGGATCCGGTGGAGAGAAGCCAGTGGTGATCTAGCGTGATCCGTGGATCTGGCTGATCCGTGGGTCTGGCTAATCTGCTGAGCTGGGGTCCCTGGCACCTTTTATTAAGGGTTTGGGGAAGGCGGGAAAGTGGGAGAATGTTGCACAATACATGACTCATAGGGGCTGCGTACGTGCAGGAGGAAACGTTCCTGTCTGGGCCTAATCCATACCTGGGGGTACTGTACCCTTTGTCCCTTTGTTTGGGGCATCTTGTGACCCGTGAGTCATGGGGGTCTTGTGACAGGTGAGTGTGTGCGCCCACAAGGCAACAGATGGTGCAGGCATTCCTGTGCTCTGTCTGAGGCTCTGCTGGGTTCGCTGGCTCACCCCTACACACTCTACATGGGACTGCTCTGAAGAGTGTTTGGAAGTACAAAAGGCTGCAGCTTGACTGCTGACAGGAGCCAGGTAAAGGGACCGTGTGTCTCCTTTACCGCAGGAACTACACTAGATACCACAATACTACCAAGCCCAGTTCAAAATCCTGCTTATTTCCTATAAAGCCCTCCACCACATTGGGGCAGGTTACCCAAAGGACCACCTATTTCCATATAAACCTGCTCAGTTACTCAGATCATCCAGGGTTGGCTATCTCTCCATCCCATCTGTACATCTGGTAGGGACCTGGGAAAGAACCTTTTTGATGGTGGCACACAGACTTGGAACGCTCTTCCTATGGAAGCCCAGTGCGCTCCTTTCTTGTTCTCCTTCTGTCTTCAGGTGAAGGCATTTTTTTAAAATTTCGAATAGCTTTTAACGTCTAGATTTTATCCAGCAGCATTTTAGGTTTCTTAGGTGTATTTTGGTGATGTTTTAAATGGCGTGGTATGATTTTGTTGTATTTTATTCATTTTTATTATTCTTGGTTTTATTGTTATTATATTATATTATATTATATTATATTATATTATATTATATTATATTATATTATATTATATTATATTATATTATATTATATTATATTATATTATATTATATTATATTATATTATATTATTTGTTGGAAGACGTGCCTGATGTTACTATCCAGGTTTGGTAAGGTTTGGTTCAGGGGTTCCAAAGTTATGTACTCCAAAATGGGGTGCCCCATCCCCATTGTTTCCAATGAGAGCTAATAGAACATGGGGGCTACACATTTGAGGGTCCATAACTTTGGACCCCCTAAACCAAACTTCACCAAACCTGGGTAGTATCATCAGGAGAGTCTCTTACTGATACCACCCAGGTTTGGTGAAGTTTATTCCAAGGGGTCCAAAGTTATGGACTCCCAAGGGGGTGCCCCATCCCCCATTGTTTCCAATGGGAGCTAATAGGAGATGGGGGCTACACATGGCTTCCAAAGCCTTTTTAAGTGTGATTTTTCCATGCTCTTCAATGGAAAAAGTGACGATCTCCCCACACTAAGCCAGAACAGCAGCCAAGAGAGTTTTTTAAGAGAGAGAGAGAGAGAAGCAGCAGATAGCAAGACAAAGAGTTGGAAAGAGAAGTAGTGGCTGCAATGGAGTAGCTAGGGGGCGTGGGGGGCTAGAGCCCTGGGCACCCTTCCTTATGGTCACATGGGGGTATGTTGCAGGGCTGCTTCCCCACTCCACCTCTCCATGGGGAGTTCAAGGTTGAGATGCAGTTGCCAGGGGATTGGGCACAGCTGTGGGGGATGGCTGCCAGGAAAGGCTTTCCAGCCAGATCATCCCTGGTTGGCACTAAAACTCACAGAAAAAACCCACTGCAAAGAAAAGAGCCACAGGGTCATTTCTGTTTGCATAATAGGCCATATTTTCAATAGGGTTGCCAACATCCAAATGGCACCTGGAGAGCTCCTGCTATTATTATTGATCCTCAGACAACCAAGATCTGTCTCCTGGAGAAAATGGCTACTTTGGGGGTGGACTCTACGGCAATGTTCCTTGTTGAAGTACTTCCCCTCCCAAATTCCATCCTTCCCAGGCTACACTACCAAAATATCCAGGTATTTCTCTTCTCGGGGCTGGCAATCCTACTTCTCAACTGTCCTAGCCAATAGTCCCTCTAACCCATAGGTGTCAAACTTGCGCCTTCCAGATGTTATGGACTACAGTTTCCATCATCCCCTGCCAGCATCATGCTGGCAGGGATGATGGGAACTGTAGTCCATAACATATGGAGGGCCGCGAGTTTGACACCTATGCTCTAACCGCTCCGTACCTCTGTACAGACATTCCCTGCCTCTGTGCAGAACTGAGCCACCTGCAAGAGCTCCCCCTGCTGGGCAGCCACCCAATCTGCATGGCACCAATTCAGTGTGGATCCCCATGGTTTACAGGTAACATTTGTCCTAGCTCATTTACTTAATCCCACAGAATTCAGTGGTAGCATAGTCAGCTTTCCTTTTCTGTTTCTGGATATGACACTAGTGTACAATGCATTCTTAAGATCTAGCTTTTAACAGTGTGATGAACAGAGATAAATAATTGACTGTTAAATGGACGTCTAGCAATGAAATTGGGTCCCAAGCCAAGCCAAGACCTCTCCCATGTCGGACACATTTTATCCTGTCATCCCAAGGAGCACAGGACAGTATACAGAGGTGGGGTCCAGGGGGTTCCGAAGGTTCTGTAGAACCTGTTGTTAAAATTTAAAATATTTATTTTTATTTATTATTAGTTTTATATACCTCCCTCCCCCTGAGGGCTCAGGGCGGTTCACAACAGGTTAAAACATACATTAAAACATAATTTAATTACCAAATAAAGACAGAACCCATTAAAATATCACTTTTAAAATACTTTAAATATTTTTATTAAGTATTAATATTTTTTAATACTTAAAATTAAAAAAGTGATATTAAAATATTTTTAAAATACTTTTTAACAGTCATTATTTGGATCCCACCACCATCGGAACCTGTTGTTAAAATGTTTGAATCCCACCACTAACATTTTTTCCTCACAACCATCTTGAGAGGTAGGTTAGATAATCTAGCCCAAGGTCAACCAGTGAAGTCTTGGCTGAATGAGAACTGAAACCCCGGTATCCTAGCTCCCATTCTAGGACTAACCACTACATTACAGTAAGTCTCTTAATGATCAGTGGGAAAAACAATGTCCTTATACAGGGGAACCTCGGTTTTCATTGGTAATCCGTCCGAAAAGAATCGATGAAAACCGAAACCGATGAAAACCGAGGCAAACTTTTCCATAGGAATCAATGTAAATCCAATTAATCCGTTCTAGGCACTCCAAAAATCATACCAAAAACACATTTTTGGTGACTAAACATAGTTTAATGCTGAAAACAGTAACAAACAACAACACTAGGACCAGCTTCAGAGCCAGTGGACCAATATCACACCAGAAAGCTGTACCAAGAGGTCTGTTTTTGACTCCTCTTTAAGATTTGTCTGAAATGGGGCAAGGCTTTGTCATTAAACAAGTTGCAGACACGGCCCGCAACAGCTTTGTCTGGGTGATTTTTCTCCACAAACCCCTGCACCGTACTGCAAATCGATGAAAACCGAGGCAAATCGATGAAAACTGAGACACATTTTTCACTGAAAAAATTGATGAAAACCGAAACCGATGAAAACCGAAGGCAATGAAAACCGAGGTTCCACTGTATTGCCATTTGCAAAAGGAATTTATGCAGACTCTAATTTATGCATGACTCCTACACATGCAAATGGAAACTGGAAATGTAGGGAAAGAGGCATGTACTATTTCTGAGGGTGACAGGCCTCGAAAGTGCGCATGTTCATGCATCACACACTGCAGCTGCCTCTAACAGTCACCATGTTGAGAGATGTGGGTGATTATTAATAAAAACTGGTGGGACCAATGGGCAGGATAGGTCACAGGTCCACTGTGACTGAATGTCAAGACCCAATTGGCCTGTTAGCGAGTAGACCCATGGCACAGCGGAAGGCCTGTTACTGAGAGCAGGAGTAAGCAGCCTTGGCGCTCAGCTGCAACACCATGATAGCAAAACACCACAAGAAGCAGTTATTCTTCAGTGAAGTGCAGTTTATGTATAGTGGAGCTATATAGAAGAAGAAGAAGAAGAAGAAGAAGAAGAAGAAGAAGAAGAAGAAGAAGAAGAAGAAGAAGAAGAAGAAGAAGAGGAGGAGGAGGAGGAGGAGGAGGAGGAGGAGGAGGAGGAGGAGGAGTTTGGATTTATATCCCCCCTTTCTCTCCTGTAGGAGACTCAAAGGGGCTGACAATCTCCTCGCCCTTCCCCCCTCACAACAAACACCCTGTGAGGTAGGTGGAGCTGAGAGAGCTCCGAAGAACTGTGACTAGCCCAAGGTCACCCAGCTGGCGTGTGTGTGAGTGTACAGGCTAATCTGAATTCCCCAGATAAGCCTCCACAGCTCAGGCGGCAGAGCGGGGAATCAAACCCTGTTCCTCCAGATTAGATACACGAGCTCTTAACCTCCTACGCCACTGCTACGGAACAAACAGACAGCATGCTACGCCAGACATAGAATACCCTAACCAGCAGCACACAGTCACATCTGTTCAGTATATATATACAAGCATAGACCAATCAGTGTAAAGGTCACATCGTCCTGTAGAATCCGGTTTGATCTGGTTTGGTCCAGCTCCCTGCCTCTTACATCAGCTAGGTGAGCTGTCAGTTAGATCACACTGATCTGCTCCAGCACACAGTATGCTCAGTGAGGTATTGCTATACTCTGACATGGCCAGTCTTGGCACGAGTGTCCAGGTGGGAGTGGCATCCGAGGCTGATCTGTCTGTACTTAGTCTGCTGACTTTCAGTTTCTTACCGGTGCTGCTTTGGCTCAGTGTGCTTGTTAAGAAATGAGAACTTCTGAGAGCATGATCTGGACTTGTGGGAGGTGCATAGCTGTGCAGCTGAGCATAGCTTGCACAGCTGTGAAGGTGCACAGCTATGCATAGCTGCGCCTGAGAAGAACCACTGCAGGATAATGAAGCTTTCCCAGGGTGCATCTCTTCCGATTCTTTGACAAAACAAAAAATTCTTTGTTCAAACCTGAGTCTATTTTAAGGAGAGGTCAAGAGAAACGACACTGAGCCCCAGGCCTACAGCACGGTAGCAGCCATAATGTGACAAGCGTCTTCAATGCATCTCCAAAGCCATGAAAGTATTTGGGCCATACTATGAACATAACATACAGCACAAGAAAGCCAACTCCAGAGAGAGGGCTGTTTTCTTGACTCCAACTTCTGTCTCTCTGTACCATGTTTTAAAAAGCTACAGTCAAAGGACTGATGGGAGTGAGAGCTGGTTTGGTAAAAAAAGCTTTTCTGTTTTCTTGTTCTTGTTTTTCTTTTTCTTGCTTTCTTGTTTTTCTTTTCTTTTTCATTGCTTCTTTTTTTCGTTCTTTTTCTTTCTTTCTTTTTGCTTCTGGTGCATAAATATTTACAGTTGGCAGTGGTGGAAAATTCTAGAAGCTAAATTCCGTATTGTGCCTCCTGTTTGACGCCATGATTGAATTGTTGGCTCCAGAGCACAAGGGGCAGAGTTCTGAATCGAACTTCTTGGTCTAGCCATTTTCCATCCCTTGCTCTGGCACCAATAACTGAATTGCTAGATCTATTGCAACATGTGTCACTCTGCAGTCTGACTGCTAGGGTCTGCTTCCAAAACTTCACTGCAAATTGCCCTTGGAAGCAACTTCCATCTGCCGTTCCTTTTCATTACATCAGTACATTGGTCCTCTCAGGATTTACACAGCTCCAAAGCATTCGTCTTGGAGTTGGAGAGCAAAAGATGTTATTTATTAGCCCATTTCTCACTGCTGCAGCAGATTTCCTGCCAGTTCGAGCCATCTGTGTCTACATGTTAAGATACAATTCTTATATGAAAAATATTCTATGACTTCCAGGGTGACATGCCTAGCTTATCCACCAAGTTGTCAGCAAGCTCTCTCTTCAATTTTAACAGGAAGGAAGAAACTATGAAAATGAACAGAACTTGGCTGCCAGTGTTGAAAAATACTAGGGTCAAGACTGTGTCAAACCAGCTCCACACAAACACAGGATGACCATAGACAAAAGAAACAAAGGCCAGGATACTTCTATTCAGATGCTCCCACCAGTGACCTTGCTATCTACAGGGTTACTCCCAGGCTATAGTCTTCATTGTTACTCATACTTCTATTCAGATGCCCTCAACTATTGACCTGGTTGCCGCCTTTGTTACTCACAGACAAGGTTTCCCCACCCACCCTGGACACTCCAACAGATATATACTCCACTTGCTTTCCCAACATCAGATCCTCTGAAGATGCCAGCCACAGATGCAGGCGAAACGTCAGGAGAGAATGCTGCTAGAACACGGCCATACAGCCCGGAAACCACACAGCACCCAAGCTCTCTCTTCCTTTCTCTAAGCCAAGATGTTATTTGGGATTTTGAAAAGGGCATGAACAATAGGAGTGTGCATATGGAGGTTAACGAATGAAAATCTGAAGTAAATCTTATTTCTTTAATATATTGCTTGTGATGAATCTGATTGCTGAAATTAATGATAATCAATAATCTGCAGAAATTGTCAGAAAGCATTGTTCTTCTGCTACCTTACTGCCTGTTTTTCACACTTGCGTGCGGTAAGAGGAGTGGAAGGGACTATACCTTTTTCAGGATAAAGATGACACCAGATTTGAGAATTCATCTGCCATTTCCTGAACGGTCTTTGTTCTAAAATGCTCTGTTTGGTTCCTGGTGCTACCTAGTTCTGTACCCAAAGCACTCAGACCCAAATGGAACATTCTAGAACAAAGACAGTCCAGGAAATAGCAGATGAATCCTCAAATCTGATGTCACCTTAATCCTGGAAAAGGTATATGAGGGAAAAGAGAAACTCAGACAATTAAAATAGCAAGGGTGAATTCCAACCGAAAGAGGTAGCCAACGTTGCTGCCAAACAGGATAATCCTGATTGGCATTTCTACGACTTCAGTCTTTCCAGTTTCCACCAATCACTGCTCTGTCTCAATCGTCCAGGGAAGGCTTTTCAACTCTACTATAGCAGTGGGACCTTTTTGCTTGTTCGCCCCATCTGATGAGATGCAGAGTTATGGGATAAGGAAACATGAATGCTCTTTCTACATGAGACATGGGGCGGATCTGTGAGATCTTGTCCCATCGTTACATTCATGTAAAATCGGCTGCATATCTTCTCCCCACTAATTTTAAGCCTGGTAGATAGAAAGGACAATCGGGGGAGGTGGGGTGTATTTTTAAACAAAATCAGAGTGGGTCAACCAGGAAACCTATGGGGCAATCCTAAAAAGAGTGACATTCTTCTAAGTCCACTGAAGGTTTAGAAAGATGCCACTGTGAGACTCCTTAAAGGGAGGGAAAAATGGGGTATAAAAACCAACTCTTCTTCTTTAAGCATAAGCATAAGCATTTTATTGTCATTGTGCACGCACAACGAAATTTACAGCAGCATTCCTCGATGCACACAATTTCAGACTCATACCCCATCCTCACTTTCCCCTTCCTCCACCCATCCCTACACAGCCCCAAACACATCAACACGAAGCCGCGGGGTTCAGCATAGCCACAGCTCTAGAGTAGAAGCTGTCTCTAAGCCTCTTTGTCCTAGTTTTGATAGACCTGTATCGTCTGCCGGATGGTAACAGTTCAAAAAGAGAGTGTGCTGGATGAGACGGGTCTCTCAGAATATTTTGGGCTTTTTTTAGGCTTCGGGAATTATAGAGTTCTTCCAAGGAGGGGAGAGGGCAGTCGATAATCCTCTGCGCAGTAGTGATCACCCTTTGGAGCGCCTTCCTATCTGCCACTGTGCAACTGGAGAACCATACACAGATGCAGTAGGTTAAGACACTCTCTATAGCACAGCGGTAAAAGGACACCAGGTAGTTGGGAATGTATTCTATGACCTGAGGAAGATGAGTTGGGTTTTATATGCTGCTTTTTTCTACCTTTAAGGAAGCTCAAAGCAGCTTACAATCACTTCCCCTCCCCCTCCACAGGCACATTGTGGATGGAACTGAGAGAGTTCTGATAGAACTGAGACTGGCCCAAGGTCACCCAGAAGGCTTCATGTACAGGAGTGAGGAAACAAATCCAGTTCACCAGATAAGAGTCTGCTGCTCACGTAGAAGAGTGGGGAAGCCAACCCAGTTCACCAGATTAGTCTGCCACTTATGCGGAGTAGGAAATCAAACTGGTTTTCCAGATTAGAGTCCACCATTCTTAGCCATTGCAACATGTTGCGTCATGTTTTGAGATGTTTGAAAAAATTAATGCATATTTTTCAAGATGGTAGCTGAAGGGATCACATTTGCATTTGACACACCAAACTATTCAGGATAGTGAAAACAAAAGGGGATTGTGAAGCATCCCAAAAAGATTTCACCACATTGGGCAAGTGGGAATCAATATGGGAAATGTGATCCAGTGTAAGAAAGAATGAAATGATACACCCTGGAGCAAAACATTTTACCTTTACTTATATACTGACTGGCTCTGAACTGGTGGAGATCTTGGGCATGGTGGATAGAAGAAGAAGAAGAAGAAGAAGAAGAAGAAGAAGAAGAAGAAGAAGAAGAAGAAGAAGAAGAAGAAGAAGAAGAAGAAGAAGAAGAAGAAGAAGAAGAAGAAGAAGAAGAAGAAGAGAAGAGAAGAAGAAGAAGAGGAGGAGGAGGAGGAGGAGGAGGAGGAGGAGGAGGAGGAGGAGTTTGGATTTATATCCCCTGCAGGAGACTCAAAGGGGCTGACAATCTCCTTGCTCTTCCCCCCTCACAACAAACACCCTGTGAGGTAGGTGGGGCTGAGAGAGCTCTGAGAAGCTGTGACTAGCCCAAGGTCACCCAGCTGGCATGTGTGGGAGTGCCCAGGCTAATCTGAATTCCCCAGATAAGCCTCCACAGCTCAGGCGGCAGAGCTGGGAATCAAACCCGGTTCCTCCAGATTAGATACACGAGCTCTTAACCTCCTATGCCACTGCTGCTCCTATAGCAATTAAGAACAGTAGACTCTAATCTGGAGAACCAGGATTGATTCCCTACTTCCTCCACATGAGCAGTGGACTTTCATCTGGTGATTTGCCTGAGACAATTCAAGCCCAAACATAGACTGGGTGTGTTGGCTAGGGAAGGAGAGGATTAAACCCCCCCCCACACACACACACACAAATGTTCATGGATTTGCTTCCCCCCCCCCCCTTTCCATGAAGCCTGCTGGGTGACCTTGGGCCAGTCACCAGTGGCGTAGCGCCCAGGGGGATGGAGGGGGTCTTGCACCAGGTGCACACTGGTGCAGGGGCGGGGTGTTATGAGGTGGGGCGGGGGCAGCCAGGAGCATGGCAGGGGCGCAGGGTACACACATGACCCGGGCACAGTTCCCCCTCGCTACGGCTCTGCCACTGAGTCATCTCCGAATTCTAATGTATGATGAATGTTCTTAAGAAAATAAGTTATAAATGGATGAAACACATATATATATATTTATGTATTTATTATGTATCAATAATTTATATTACAAATACTAATTCTTAATGATGTTGGAATGTTTTAGAGGATGGAGCACTGAGGAAGGCATTCGAAAAGCGAAACTAGCGCGTATAGCTTCTGCTTTAAAGAATACTCCCAAGTAGAACAAGGCTTCGTGCTTTGACGAATACTCCAAGTGAGGACAAGGCTCCTTTATCGGCAGTTATAAGGGAACTCCGAAGGGAGATTACAAATGTTCGGGAGTCACAGAAGTGATGAATCAGTTCAAGTAGTGAAAACAATATTCCAGAGACATATCTACATTTGTGGAATAAAAAAGAGGAGGAAGTATATGGAAAGAACAGAAGATAACAACGGAGACTGTATCCTTATGTTTATGAATGGAATGCATCAAACGGAATGAACGGATATCGTTGTCACTCTCCCGGCGGGGGTACCTGTAATGCAAATGAGAAAAAATGTCTTTTAGTATTGTAGGTTATAGATGTTTGTATAATTAATTGGATTGTGTAATATACAGAAGCCACTGAGCAGCATACGTGCGTCACGTTTTTTCCGGTCCAATTGTTACAAGTTATTATCTCCGAATTCTCACAGCTCCACTGTCTCACCAGGTGTCATGTTGTGGAGAGAGGAAGGGAAGGAGTTTTTTAGCCGCTTTGAGACTCCTTAAGGTGGAACTAAAACTAACTTTTCTTCCTCCACATGAAGCCTTCTGGGCGACTTTGGGCCGTCACAGTTCTCTCAGAACTCTCTCAGCCCCACCTACCTCGCCAGGTGTTTGTTGTGGAGAGAAATGGGGCTCATAAATTGCTTTGAGACATTTACGTTTGGGAAAAGCAGAGTACAAATCCAGACTCTTCTCCTATTACAGCTGGCAGACTCTTATCTGGCAAACCAGATTTGTTTCCCCATTCCACTTGGTGGGTGACCCTGGGCCAGTCCCAGTTCTCTCCAAAATCTGTCAGCCCCACCTACCTCGCCAGGTGGGTGCTGTGGGGAGGAGAGGAAGGGGAAAGGACTTTGTAAGCAGCCTTTGAGACCCCTTACGTTGAGAAAAGGAGGGTCCAGAGCCTTTACAGCCCTGGCCCCTGCCTGGTGGAACACCTTACCACCAACTATCCGGGCCCTGCAGGATCTTGGAGAGTTCTGCAGGGCCTGTAAGACTGAATTGTTACACCGGGCTTTTGGGGGGGCCGGCAGCTGATGTGCGCCCCTTTCCCCTTTCCCCTCCCCTTACACTCTGGGCCACTTAATACTTATGGGGGCCCTCTGCTCCCTTATTTTGTTTCTTCCCAGGGTGGGTTTATGAAGTTTTATGCTGGACGCCAATGTAATTTTGTTAATCTGCTGTTTTAATGGGGTTCTAATGTGATTGTTGTTTTATTGTGTTGTTCACCACCCAGAGCCCTTCGGGGGAGGGGCGGTATACAAAATCAATTTAGATAGATAGATAGATAGATAGATAGATAGATAGATAGATAGATAGATAGATAGATAGATAGATAGATAGATAGATAGATAGATAGATAGATAGATAGATAGATAGATAGATAGATAGATAGATAGGTAGATAGGTAGGTAGGTAGGTAGGTAGGTAGGTAGGTAGGTAGGTAGGTAGGTAGGTAGGTAGGTAGGTAGGTAGGTAGGTGGTGACGGACAGGCAGGCAGGCAGGCAGGCAGGTAGGTGGTGACAGACAGACAGACAGGCAGGCAGGCAGGCAGGTAGGTGGTGACGAACAGGCAGGCAGGCAGGCAGGCAGGCAGCTAGGTAGGTAGGTGGTGACGGACAGGCAGGCAGGCAGGCAGGCAGGCAGCTAGGTAGGTAGGTGGTGACGGACAGGCAGGCAGGCAGGCAGGCAGGCAGGCAGGCAGGCAGGCAGGCAGGCAGGCAGGCAGGCAGGCAGGCAGGCAGGCAGGCAGGCAGATAGATAGATAGATAGATAGATAGATAGATAGATAGATAGATAGATAGATAGATAGATAGATAGATAGATAGATAGATAGATAGATAGATAGATAGATAGATAGATAGATAGATAGATAGATAGATAGATAGATAGATTAAAAAATCCACACTCTTCTCTCCTCTTCTTAGCCTGATGCTGCTTCCCAGCACGGGCCTTTGGAGGCTCACCACCTGGAGATGGGCCACCTGGGGAGAAGCTGGTGGCTGTCGCTTCCCTGGAAGGCTGCACTAGGCTGCAGCAGCAGCACAGCAGGCATCCTGCCAGGCTACTGAACCAGTATTGGTGAAGGTAGAAAGTGAAAAGGGAAGGGAAGGGAAGAGAGCCTCGGCACTCAGCAGCAGCCCTGGAGGCCTGCGTTTAGACCTGTGCGCCCGATGCCCCTTCTCCTATTCCCCAGTCACCTGAGGAGGGCAGGGTGCGGGTGGTCGCGCTGCCTCCAGCAGAGGGCGCTGTGGGGCAGCTGGCCGGCGAGCCCCGCCGTCAATTCCGCGCCGCGGGGAGAGGAGGCGCCTGGCCGCGAACTCGGCTCCGGCTGGCAGCTGCATCACGGGGGTTGCCGCCGCGCGGAGCCGCGCGAATAAATGCGGCCGCCGCCAGGTCGCGGCGCAATCCGGGGGGAGCCAGCCGGAGGGGAGCGCGTTGGCAGGGCGAGGAGGCGGGGGTCCAGGCGAAGGGAAGGCCAGCCCGGGCGCACATGGAGCCGGTCGCTTGCTCGCGAGGTGCCCCAGACCCGCCGGCGCGCTCCGAGCCCTAAAGAGCCGCCTCCCGCCCAGCCTGTACGCCGGGAGCTGTCGGAAGCGGAGGGGGTGGCCATGCTGAGCCGCCGGGCAGCCCTCTAAGACCCGGTGAGACCTCCGATCGACCCCCTGGGCCAGCGGGGCAGCCGGATTTTGCCCGGGGAGGGGGCGCGATCGCCTGCTCCCTCCCGCCCCGTCGGCGCAGCAACCCGCGAGCGGCCGGTCCGGCGCGGCGATGGGAGTTTGAAGGCGCGCCAGGGTGCGCAGCCGCCCGTGCAAGTCGTCGCGGATGCCTCGGTGAAGCCGGCGCCTGCCCGGCCGGGATGGAGCCCTCCCCGGGGGTGGGCACCCTCTACCCGTGGGTGCTGCTGCTGCTGCTGGGCCTCCGCCTGGCCCCCGGGGCCGGCCAGCACTACCTGCACATCCGCCCGGCGCCCAGCGACACCCTGCCGCTGGTGGACCTCATCGAGCCGCCGGACCCGCTCTTCGACCCCAAGGAGAAGGACCTGAACGACACCCTCCTGCGCGGCCTGCTGGGCGCCCACTTCGACGCCGGCTTCATGGCCGTCAGCGCCCCCCCGGAGCACCCCGAGGAGTCGGCCGAGCTGGAGGCGCTGCTGCGCCAGAGGCCGTCGGGGCCCATGCCCGGCGAGATCCGCGCGCTGGACTTCCCCGACGGCAAAAAGGCGCGGCTCAGCCGGAAGCTGCGCCGGCGGCTGCAGCTGTGGCTGTGGGCGCAGACGTTCTGCCCGGTGCTGTACGCCTGGAACGACCTGGGCAGTCGCTTCTGGCCCCGCTACGTCAAGGTGGGCAGCTGCTCGGGCAAGCGCTCGTGCTCCGTGCCCGAGGGCATGCTCTGCAAGCCGGCCCGCTCCGTCCACCTGACCATCCTGCGCTGGAGGTGCCAGCGACGGGGCGGGCAGCGCTGCGCCTGGATCCCCATCCAGTACCCCATCATCGCCGAGTGCAAGTGCTCCTGCTAGGGCAAGGCGGCGGGGAAGGGGGGGCGGCTCCCCCACCCCCAGAGACATGTTCCCAGACCCTTCCCAGAGGCCAGCCAGCACCCAAGACACGTCGAGGCGTCCGGAGATCCAGGAGCCCAGCATCGCCGAGTGTCAACGCTCCTGCTAGGAAAGGGCGGCGGGGAATCGGAGCAGGGCGCCTGCGCTGGAGGGCTAGCCCCCTGCCCCCTCTAAATACACACCCCAGAGAAATTTCCCCCAGATTTCTCCGGACCCTTCCCAGCTGACCAGCGCCCAAGAGACTTTGACCCGTCTGGAGATCCAAAACCCCGACGTAACCCATTCACATGTTTCCGCCGCAAAGGGAGACGCGTGCACTTGATCGCCCGCCCCCCCCCTCCCCGAAGAAAACTCCCCCCTTCCCGTTTAATCTGACCCAAATTGGGTCCGGGAACCCAAATTGGGTCCGCCCACCCTGCCTCGGCTAGACTGTGATCCATTCCCGACGACCCGGGTCGTCCTATTCAGACGTTGCGCTGCGCTGTCACGTGTAGGAGACAATCTGGGCTCTCAGGGTCCGAAGGTCAGTGTCGCAACGGTGAACTCCTTTCTGGTCTACTGTATTGGCGAGGGGGCTTCGCCTGGAACCTTCCTTGCCCCCCACCCCCACCCCCACCCTTTTAATTTATAATGCGGAGAAAAGCGTTCTGGGGGCCTGGGGGTCGCTTCGCTTCTCTTTGCCTTTTTTATTTTTGGGGGGCGAAGTCGGAATTTTTCTCGTTCAAACGAAAACGCGAACTTTTGGCAAGAGGGGGGAGGGGAAAGAAAACGTTTTCTCGACGGACAAGATTTTTTTTCCATTCTTCGGAAAACGTGTCTCTGCGTCCCGTGTGGGGTGTTGTTTTTTTAAATGGACTTCCAAGATATTCTAATAAAAGCTTAGGACGGCGTGTTATTGTATATAGTGAACAAAGCTGTTGTTTTTTTAAAGGGGAAAAAAATTGCCTTCGACCCTCTGTAAATGGAAGAGTCCGCTATTTATTCTTTATATCTGTTTCCTTTGTAGTCGGGAAAAAAAGTCGAGCCCGAGAATTAAAATCAACCACTAAAACGCCAACCCCCGGTGGCTTCTTCTCTTTGGAGTTTTTTTTGGGGGGTGGGTGGGCTTCAGCTCGTTGAAGGGGGCGTCCAAGGAACATTTGTCTCAGTCGATCGCTTTTCTCCCCGTTTCTTGGACTGATCTGGGGAGGCAAACTCACCGCCTTACAAAGACCTGGTTTCATAATGATCGGAGTTGCCATGTCTCCAGGGGAGGGCGGGAGGTGTTGGCACCTGCATGGGAAACATTGCTTGGCCTTGCCAGAAATCCAGGGGAGGGCGGGAGGGGGCGGCATCTGAACGTAGAACATCGGTTGGCCTTGCCAGATCTCACCTGAGGGGGCCACGACATCCCGCCCTCCCCTGGAGATATGGCAAGGCCAACCCATATGAAACCAGGTCTTGATTCCCCCCCCCCACTGACTCCCACGGGGCTACCTCCCAAGAGACTGAAAATCATTCCTCTGGCCTTTCTTGCAACCCCTCCCCTGTCTGCCCCCTCCTCCTCCTCCTCCTCCCCCCCCCCCCAGCATTTGGCTGTCAGTCACCCGTTGGGGAAGGTGCGAAGCAGCGGCCGCTTTGACATCTCCTTTACGAGGAGCCACGTGTCGGCGACACCTCCCCTGCAGGGCCAGCCGAGCTGAAACCGGAGCCGGCCACTCGGCAGCTCCAGACGGCCACCTATCCGGGCCAGGAGCCAGTCCGCTCCCCCTCCGCCAGTCCGCCTTCTTTGGGGTTTAACCCTTGGCATGCTGCAGAAGCCAGTGGCATGAGACTAGTGCAGTGATGGCGAACCTTTTCGAGACCGAGTGCCCAAACTGCAACCCAAAACCCACTTATTTATCACAAAGTGCCAACACGGCAATTTAACCTGAATACTGAGGTTTTAGTACAGAAAAAACGGTTGGCTCAAGGCGTGCGTTACTCGGGAGTAAGCTTGGTGGTAGTCGGTGGCTTTGCTTTGAAGCAACCGTGCAACTCTTCCAACGGGTGAATCACCACCCTAGGAGGGTTTACTCAGAAGCAAACCCTATTGCCAGCAACCGAGCTTACTCCTAGGTAAAGGATCATGCTTTTGTTCTACACATGAAAATCAGTGGGGTTTAACAGCGCTTAACAGGGTTGCCTACACTGCTTCCCCAAAACTAGGTCTTAGGTTTAATGCTAATAATCTCCCTGAAATAATTACACTATTATCACATGACAAACTCTGTGCACGTGTGCCCACAGAGAGGGCTCTGAGTGCGGTTCGCCACCACTGGACTAGTGGTTCTCAACCTTCCTAATGCCGCCACCCTTTAATACAGTTCCTCATGTTGTGGTGACCCCCAACCCGAACATTTATCCATTTTACAGATGGAGGACACCGATGCAGAGAGTCTTAGGTGACCCCTGTGAAAGGGTCGTTCGACCCCCCAAAGGGGTCCCGACCCCCAAGTTGAGAACCACTGGTCACTAGACCTCTGGGCATGCCAAGCGACGGGGAAGGGAGGTCTCCCCCCCACCCCTACCCCCTCGTGAGAAGCCCTTCTGTCTGGCTCCTCCAAGCTGCCTTGCAGGGGAATCCTGCCACCGGGACCCTGCAACAAAGAAAGGCTCTTTGAGGGCCCTTCCGCACGGGCAGAATAATGCATTTTCCAATCCACTGTCACAATTGTTCGCAAGTGGATTTTGCTGTGCCGCACAGTAAAATCTAGCTGCAAAGTGCATTGAAAGTGGATTGAAAGTGTTCCACATGGGCGGAAGTGCCCTTCGATCTGGAGTTGCTGCCCGACAATCTGGATTAGTTGCCCCACAGTTTTTTGTGACTGGCCTTCCCAGGTTGTAACCACAGAGGCAGGCCCGGAAGGTCTTCCTCTGAATAAATTGCCTTGGCTTGGCTGTGTGTGTGGGGGGGGGGGGAGGGGTTGTTGCAAGTAAGTTGCAAAAGGCACCCCCCCCCCCAGCCGCACTTTGCAAGAGGAATCATGCCAGATTGTGAGGAAAAACCCCATGCCTTTCTCTCCCCAGTGTTGAGTAACTTGGGGTTTGCATCTGTTCCACGCTTTGCATTGGTGCACCCCATCCATGAAAACAGAAATGCCCCGTGTGACTTTGAATGATTGGGAGGGAAGTGCTCCATTTCCCCCCTTCCTTTCTACAACCTTGCAGAGTAGGACAGTGCTATCATACTCCAATTGCTGGGACATGAGGCTGAAGCCGTCTGGAGGTCACATGAGATCTAGGGACTTCCTGTCTCAGTCTCTGGGAGCCTTGGATGTTGAAGGTTTGCCAGGAGTTTTGGAGGTACTGGAGCCCGGACAGAAAAAGATGGGACATGCTGACATACGAAGGGAACATGGGGTGTCTTGTCCAAGGCCAGAGTCAACCGGCTGTTGTGGGTTTTCTGGGTTGTGTGGCTGTGGTCTGGTAGTTTCTGCTCCTCCCATTTTCACCCGCCCCTATGGCTGGTATGTTCAGAGGCCTGCCCTGGTGAGATTGTGTCGGTATTAAACAGATCAGCAAATATATACAGTCAAACCAATACTAAAAAAATCTGAGGCCAGCCCAGCCTAGGAAACATGGACTGTATATATAGTGACACAAGGCAACGAACTAATTGGTATATGCAATTAGCTTGAGCATAAAGTCAATAGATAATTCATACACCGTTCATAAAGATTACTCATAAAGATATATTGTGATTATGTTCTAAGTAATATTCAACTGGATATGAAGGTAATAACAAAACATACAATGAGGGCTCTTAGGCAACCTAAGAAACGTAATGGGACTGTACTTAGTAACAAATTCTCAAAAGCATTGTATAATAATAATAATAAGAAGAGTTTGGATTTATATCCCCCCTTTCTCTCCTGCAGGAGACTCAAAGGGGCTGACAATCTCCTTGCCCTTCCCCCCTCACAACAAACACCCTGTGAGGTAGGTGGGGCTGAGAGAGCTCCGAGAAGCTGTGACTAGCCCAAGGTCACCCAGCTGGCGTGTGTGGGAGTGTGCAGGCTAATCTGAATTCCCCAGATAAGCCTCCACAGCTCAGGCAGCAGAGCTGGGAATCAAACCCGGTTTCTCCAGATGAGATACACGAGCTCTTAACCTCCTACGCCACTGCGTTTATTGTACAATAAACATTGTACAAAAGGCAAGAAACCTGCAACACTCCTATTGCGTTCCAATAAATTGAAAGAGTCAGTATCACCAATATTCAATGAGTAAAAAATATTAAGACGGATTGTGGTACTAGACAGCAGCAGCTCCAGCATGTGGATGAAGACACCACGGCGACAGCAGCCACGTTCGCAGAACGCGTTGCGCGCTAGTCCACGTTTTTGACAGAAATTTCTTCAGTGCGTTCAGGTAAATATAGTAGAAATAGAGATTGAATTCTCTTCTTGTGTGTTTAGCTAAGTCAAGCAGCATACAGCTTCAACATTCAGTGAATCAGCAAGTTACAAAGTAAAGAGATTGTGTCGGTGCCAGGGAGAGAAACCCATCCTGCTGTGACGTGCCTCTGGAGATGCCAGGCATAGAGGCGGGCGACATGGGAGGAGCAGATGTTTTGGTGCCCGGGAGAGAAATGCATCTCACGGTGACAAAAGCGGATGAAACGTTCGGAGCAAAAACGACCAGACCACGGCCACACAGTCTGGGGAAACCACCAGATCGTGGGCAGGGCTTTCTTTCTGGGGCAGCTCTGCAAAGAAGCGTTCATGAACAAGCGCCACAAATACCCCACTTATCTGCAGATGTGCGCATTGCCTCTCCCCTCCATTTATTAAGCAGATCCTCTATTTCCAGTGGTTGCCAACTTTTCTTCACTCCCGTACCCCTTGGCAACCCATTTCTTTAAAATTGTACCGCCATATTAGCAAACTCATTACACTTTTTTTTTTTGCATGCCCCGAATTCTCCGCAGGGTACAGTATCCCCGTTGGGGAATCGCTGCTGTATTCAATTACTTCGAAGTAAGTACTACTGAACACTGAGGACTTACTCCCATGTGAACAGGGCGCGCCCAACGACCTTGGGATCGCAGCCCTCTGAACCCTCCAGTCGGGCCCTTCAGAGAGTCAGAGTGTCTCGGCCCTGGCTGGCAAAGGTGGTGGGTGTAAACTGATAAGCCTGGAGTCAAAGCCTATCTCCAGGCCCTGAGCAAATCAAGTTTACTTAGGACTGCAGTCTGTCGTCCAGGGTCCTAAAAGCACTTTGACTAGAAGGGAGTATCAACCTGATTAGGAAGGGATGGACTTCAAAGGAAGAGGACCCAGAAGAGTTCAGTGAAAAGGCTTTTAAGCTGGCATCACCCCTGACCCCAGACACTCAACCGTGATTACAGTCTGGCCATTAGCTTGGTCTGAAGGCCCCCCCCAAGCCCTGTCATTCACCAAGTTCTCTCCTTATAAAGAAGGGCAGGATTTAAACAACTCTACAGACAACAACGCGCTGCATCAACCGTTTATTTTATCAATTGCGCGAAGCCCACATTTAAAGTGCAATACATAAAGTGCAACCAGTGAAAAGTGCAAAAACATCAGAGCCTGGACTCTACAATACTACACATATCACATCACCATACAACATAGTCAAGGTGGCTAAACGATGTCGTCTTCCCTCGGTCCTATATCTTCGTCCGTATTGGTACTTGGACGGGACCTCTTCTTTGAAGACAATCAGTCACCAATACGGATGAAGATATAGGACCGAGGGAAGACGACATCGTTTAACGACCTTGACTATGTTGTATGGTGATGTGATATGTGTAGTATTGTAAGAGTCCAGGCTCTGATGTTTTTGCACTTTTCACTGGTTGCACTTTATGTATTGCACTTTAAATGTGGGCTTCGCGCAATTGATAAAATAAGCGGTTGATGCAGCACGTTGTTGTCTGTGGAGCTGTTAACGTTGCATCCATTGAGAAATTGATACAGGATTTAACAACCTCTGGAAGACACTAATGCCTCTGAGCTGGATGGTGATGGGTGGGGAATCCCACATAGATGCCTTGGGTCAAGGTGTGCATATTTGCCACTACTTGCCATTATCAGCTAGCGATCAGAGGCGGAGCTACAAGGGGACCAGGGGGTGCGCGTTGCACCAGGCGCGCGCCTGGGGGCAGCAAAATTTTCAGGTTTTTTTGTATTTTTACAAAAGTGTTTTTTCGGTTTTTGGCCTGCAGAGGATGCAGTTTTTAGGCTAGCAGCACCAAAATTTCAGGGAGTTTTCGGGGGACTCTCCTGATCATACCACCCAAGTTAGGTAAGGTTTGGTTCAGGGGGTCCAAAGTTATGGATTCCCAAAGGGGGTGCCCCATCCCCCATTGTTTCCAATGGGGGCTAATAGGAGATGGGGGCTACACCTTTGAGGGTCCATAACTTTGGACCCGCTGAACCAAACTTCACCAACCCTGTCTGGTATCATCAGGATAGTCTCCTAAAAATACCCTGAAGTTTTGATGCTGCTAGCCGAAAAACTGCGCCCCCTGCAGACCAAAAACTGAAAAATCACTAAAAAATACAAAAAACACAAATGAACATCGGAGGGGCAGCAAAACTCAGATTTTGCACTGGGCTCCATTTCCCCTAGCTACGTCTCTGCTAGCAATTCTTTGAACACGTGAAGAAACCTGTCTGTCATCATGAGAGAATTCTTAAAGAACCACTACATGGTGTAGTGGTTAAGAGCAGTGGATGGTTATCTGATGAAGCAAGTTTGATTCCCCACTCCTCTGCATGAGTGGCGAACTCCAATCTGGAGAACTGGGTTTTCTCAGAACTCTCTCAGCCCCACCTACCTCACAAGGTGTCTCTTGTGGGGAGGGGAAGAAGTCTGTAAGCTGCTTTGAGTCTTCTTATGGTTGAGAAAAGCAGGGGATAAATCCAAACTCCCCTCATCAAAAACCTCTTATAAGTCAATTTCAAGTCAAGGTTCATAATAGGCAGGTTTCCAGATGTTCCACCGAAACTCGCCCAGTTGCACAAAGGACACAAACATATATGTTTGAACTATAGGTGAAGTCAAGGACACAACCTCCAGAGTGATCACCCTGGGCCAGATCTAAGGGAGCCAAGGGGGGCAGCTGCCCCAGGCAGTGGGAGCATCCAGCTGTCCTCTGAAGGGCCCTGAAGGGGAGCAGCAGTGGCATAGGAGGTTAAGAGCTCGTGTACCTAATCTGGAGGAACCGGGTTTGATTCCCAGCTCTGCCGCCTGAGCTGTGGAGGCTTATCTGGGGAATTCAGATTAGCTTGTACACTCCCACACATGCCAGCTGGGTGACCTTGGGCTAGTCACAGCTTCTTGGAGCTCTCTCAGCCCCACCTACCTCACAGGGTGTTTGTTGTGAGGGGGGAAGGGCAAGGAGATTGTAAACCCCTTTGAGTCTCCTGCAGGAGAGAAAGGGGGGATATAAATCCAAACTCTTCTTCTTCTTCTTTCCGCACATGCAGAATAATGCACTTTCAATCCACTTTCACAATTGTTTGCAAGTGGATTTTGCTATTCTGCACAGCTGCAAAGTGCACTGAAAGTGGATTGAAACTGCATTATTCTGCATGTGCAGAAGGGGCATGAGGCTGTGATAGGGCCTTGCCCTGTGATAGGGCCTTGGGAGGAAGAGGAAGGAGCGTCCCCTGCCCTGCTGCCCCCTAGCTGCCCTGGTGTAGTGGCTACAGAACTGGGTTCCTCCTCTCTGGTAGTGTGTAGCAAGTGCAGGCAGGAGGCAAGCCTGGGACTGGGCAGGGAGGGGGGGAGGTGGGCCCAAACATCCCTGGGGCTGGGAGAGGTGAGCCCGATGTTGGGTTTCTGCATGTGCATGAAGCGCAGTCAAGTCAGTTCCAATTTCTATGAAATAATGGCCTCCAAGACGTTAACAGCCTTACTGGTATCTTGCAGGCCCTAGCCTCCTCGATGTTGTCATGTTGGGTCTTTAGAGCCAGCGTGGTGTAGAGCCACACTGAGCAGGTGGAATTCAGTCTAGAGAACCAGGTTTGATTCCCCACTCCTCCACATGAATGGCAGGCTGAGCTGAATTTGTTTGCCTGCTCCCAGTGACAAAGGGAGGGGGAACTGCACTGACCATGCACCCCCTCCTGTCCCGCCCCCAAAACGCCCCCAACATGTCCACGCACCTGACACATGACTCCAATGGCGGCATGTGGGACAAGCCGCCCCGGATGTCCCCATTGCCGCTACTTGTCTGCCCGTTCCTCCACATGAAGCCTGCTGGGTGACCTTGGGCTAGTCACAGTTCTCTCTCAGAACTCTCTCAGCCCTGCTTACCACCACAAGGTGTCTGTTGGGGAGGGGGGCGAGGAGGACAAGAAGGTGATTGTCAGCCACTTTGAGACTCCTTGCAGTTGTTTTCAACTTGTCCTAGCATTATTGCTTCTTCCAGTGAGAGGATATTTCAGTAGTAAACTTGTCTGAAAATTTCACCTAGGGGCTGATGGGAATCGTCCACGAACATCTGGTGGGCCAGAGTTGGACACCCCTATACTGGCTTGATATCACACCTACACTATGCCTTGTTCATCATATTGCCTACCAATATCTAAGTTGCAAAATTGGGATTGTTTTGGGGTGCTGCGTGGTTTCCGGGCTGTATGGTCGTGTTCTAGCAGCATTCTCTCCTGACGTTTCGCCTGCATCTGCGGCTGGCATCTTCAGAGGAT
This sequence comes from Sphaerodactylus townsendi, assembly GCF_021028975.2. Lineage (NCBI taxonomy): Eukaryota > Metazoa > Chordata > Lepidosauria > Squamata > Sphaerodactylidae > Sphaerodactylus > Sphaerodactylus townsendi. The sequence goes on from NC_059427.1 coordinate 165,431,604, forward strand.
CTGAAGATGCCAGCCACAGATGCAGGCGAAACGTCAGGAGAGAATGCTGCTAGAACACGGCCATACAGCCTGGAAACCACACAGCACCCCAGTGATTCCGGCCGTGAAAGCCTTCGACAATACATGGGATTGTTTTTTTTAAAAAAAAGACAGAAAAGGATTGTTTTTCTTTGATCTTTATGCTAAAAGTGGAGTTGTTTGTTTTAACCACCAGCCTAGAGGTGAAGCACCTTGTAATTCTTACTCAGGATAGTCCAGGGGTCTGCAACCTGCGGCTCGACGCGATAGCGGCTCTTTCAGCCTTATACTGCGGCTCTATGTGGCCTGGAGGTTGGAGAGCAGCGCTGGAAGGAAAGGTGAGTGGAGGGGCCGAACCAGAGGCGGTTCAAAGTCCCCTCCACTCACCTCTCCTTCCAGCACTGCTCTGAAGGACTGGAGGGACATGCCCACGCTGCCCTCCAACTGCTGGAGGTTGAAAGGTACCATGGGCATGTCCCTCCAGAGCAGCTGCCATTCCCCCTCTGCCATCCCCGCAGCCACCATTCCCCTCTGCCCCACAGAGCAGGTGGCTGCCTGCTCTGTTGGGCAGAGGGGGCTTCCCTGCCTGGCGGTGCTGCCTCCCACATTGCAAGAGGGGGTGGCACCGGGCAGGCTTCAGCCGCCATCCCCCCTCTGCCCCATGGAGCAGGTGGGCAGAGGGGGTTTCCCTGCCTGCTCCGCTTCCTGCTCCGCTGGGCAGAGAGGGTTTCCCTGTCCAGCACCTCCGCCTCCCAACGCTGGAAGGAAAGGGGAGTGGAGGGGCTGAACCGGAGGCGGTTCCGTAGATCTTCGGGGCCATGCAAAATGGGTCCAAATGGCTCTTTGAGTGGTAAAGGTTGCCGACCCCTGGGATAGTCCTTTTGAAATACTGTGCTTTCTCCAAGGAGCTGAAAGTGGCATTCTTCATATTTCCCTTCTTGGCTTATCCTGTCTGGAAGGGTGGGCCGAGAAAATGTGACTGGCTCAGTCATCCACCAAGCTTTCAAATCAGAGTAGGAAGGAACCTCTTTCCTTCCAGATCCAAGCTCAGTATCCTGCCACTATATTATTCCGGAGGACACGGGGAAAAAAATGAAAAAGAATGGGGTAAAAAAATGAATTAAGATGCCATTTTTATTGACAGGAGGAGGAGGAGGAGGAGGAGGAGGAGGAGGAGAGGAGGAGAAGGAGAAGAAGAAGAGGAGGAGGAGGAGGAGGAAGAGAAGAAGAGAAGGAGGAGAAGGAGGAGAAGGAGGAGAAGGAGGAGGAGAAGAAGAAGAAGAAGAAGAAGAAGAAGAAGAAGAAGAAGAGGAGAAGGAGAAGGAGAAGGAGAAGGAGAAGGAGAAGGAGAAGGAGGAGAAGGAGAAGAGGAGGAGGAGGAGGAGGAAGAGGAGGAGGAGGAGGAGGAGGAGGAGGAGGAGGAGGAGGAGGAGGAGGAGGAGGAGGAGGAGGAGGAAGAGGAGTTGGGATTTATCTCTCTCCTTTTCATCCTGTATGGAAAGATGGCTTACAAACTCCTTTCCTTTCTATCCCCACAGCAGACACCTGATGAGGTACGTGGGACTGAGAGAGTTCTGAAGAATCGTGACTAAACCAAAGTCAGCCAGCACGCTTCATGTGTAGGAGTGGGGCAGCAAATATCCAGTTCACCATGTAAGAGTCTGCTGCTCATGTGGAGGAGCGGAGGATCAAACCCAGTTCTCCAGATTAGACTCCACCACTCTTAACCACTCTACCCTGTTTGTGAGAAGAGCCCTGCGAGATCAGACCCGTGGTCCATCTAGTCTAGCATTCTGTCTCACACGCTGGTCAAATATATCCTCCGGAGGCAGTGGTGGGATTCAAAAATTTTAGTAACAGGTTCCCATGGTAGTGGGATTCAAACTGTGGCGAAGTGCCAATGGGGCTGGGTGGGGTACGACGAGGGGCGTGGCTGGGCATTCCGGGGTGTGGCATTCCTGGGCGAGGCTGTGGCAAGGACGCAGTCACTGCTTCGGGTCCTTGGTGGGGAAACGACGCACGCAGGCGCAGGCTGCCACGCACCGGGTGCACCTCCTGCTAGACTGCTTCAAGTTCTGCAGCTACTGCTGAGAGGAGGGGCGTAACTAAGGCAAAAAATCACGGGCAAAATCACCAACTAGTAACCCCCTCTCGGCACACACAAATAATTAGTAACCTACTCTCGGGAACCTGTGAGAACCTGCGGGATCCCACCTCTGTCCGGAGGTCTAACAGCAAGGTATATAGGCTGAGGCCTTCCCCTAATGTTGCCTCTTGACGCTGGAGTTCAGAGGTTGACTGCCTCCAAGCACAGAGTTTCCTTTTAATCAACATGACTAGTAGCCACTGATGGACCTCTCTGCCATGCATCTGTGCCAGTGGTGGCACGCAGAGCCCTCTCTGTGGGCACGCATGCACAGAGTTCATCATGGGGGGGCAGAAAATTGGGGCCCCCCCCCACACACACCCATCTAGGCTTGTCTGGGCCACTGGGCACGATGTGCACGCACCGTGGCAAGCAGGAAGGACTCGACGGGTGGGCCCGGTGCCTGTGCTCCGGGTGGCTGCTGCCCAAGGTGGGGGCAGAGGCGGCAGAGATGCTAGAGAGGTGCAGAGCTGTGCCAGCCATTTTTTCTAAACTCAGTATTCAGGTTAAATTGCTGGGTTGGCACTTTGCAACAAATAAGTGGGTTTTGGGTTGCAATTCGGGCACTCGGTCTCGAAAAGGTTCGCCATCACTGATCTATCCAATATCTCTTTAACACTGCCTCTGCGTATGGCTATCGCCCCATCCTCTGGCATTTTAGTCACTCGCTGCGTAAAGATCTCCTTTTGCCCACCCTGAATCCATTGCTTATCAGCTTCATTGGATGTGTGATTTCCAAAAGCAATGGGGAAGCCAAGAGCGGCTGAGATGCAGAGCAAGCAGGGAGTTAACCACCTCAGATAACATTGTGGCGTTTGCATTCCCAATTCAATGCATATCTTTTTCTGATTAAAGTCCTGTTTAAAAAATCTCAACCGTTCAAAAGAAAGGACAAGAAAAGAACAGAAGAGCATAAAGAAAAAATATATACGTTTCTCTTTCAGGGGGGATAATTTGTGCTTCGGCAACATGACCTACAGACATCTATCTATCTACCTTACTTTCTAGAATAGACTCGCAATCTATTTTCTTTATTTGGGTGGTGGGCTGCCTTCCCTGGGGTTTAAATTCCCATTATAGTGAATGTTCTACCACATTTCTTGTTTTAGGAGAGCTCTTCTTCATTTGCTCCTTTCCCTTCCAACAGTCTTGCCATGAAATAACTCTCATTATGCTTCTGAGTTCATTAAACTCTGTCTTCCTAAAATCTAACATACATGTCTGGCTATGAACGACTTTGACTCCCAACAACAAAAGGAATTCTGGGAGGAATTAATTGATAATAGATGGATAAGATAATGTAAAAGTGCAGTTATTCATTAACAAGACAACATATTCTGTTGTCTAAAAGAGTTGTTGATTATACATGTATATTATATATGTTGATTATATACGTATATATATTTTAAAATTGTGTATACAATGTGGGAGGGTGTCATTTTGACCTCTTCCCCCCCCCCATCAAAAAAATGTAGATCCATCCGGCCCTGTGACTGCCAATGACTTGTTCTACTGTAGGAATCTCTCACCCCTTACTTTTCTCAGTTTGCCGTTGAACTTTTATTACTGTACTGTATTTTTGGCTTAAATACCACCCTAACCCAGGCTTTGGCTGGGCTCGAGGTTGCTCACATACAAACAATATAATACAATAACATTCAGCCCAATAACAATGAAAACCGAACTCTTAACATAAAATTTAAAAAACTTTGATGCCAGTAACATGTCCCAGTAAGTTTTCCAATTTTGAGGGGGGGGGGGGGATCATGTAGTAAAAACAAATCAAGTTAAAACCAAGAAGAAGAGTTTGATTTATATCCCCTTTCTCCTGCAGGAGACTCCAAAGGGGCTGACAATCTCCTTAAGTTCCCTTCCCTCACACAACAAACACCCTGTGAGGTGGGTGGGAGCTGAGAGATTCCCAGAAGCTGTGACTAGCCCAAGGTCACCCAGCTGGCATGTGTGGGAGTGTACAGGCTAATCTGAATTCCCCAGATAAGCCTCCACAGCTCAGGCGGCAGAGCTGGGAATCAAACCCGGTTCCTCCAGATTAGACACATGAGCTCTTAACCTCCTACGCCACTGCTGCAATACCACACAGACTTTTTGAGAACTGGGGTTGTTGTTGTTGTTGTTGTTTTTAAAAAAGCTAAGTTTCACCCTGTTGCCCAGAGGTTTAATATGTGGAAATGGTCATTGGAGTTTGGAAACCATCTCAATAATGAATAATTACCAGCTTCAAAAGATCCCAGTGTGTTTCCATAGGGGAAAACAAGCCGGGGGGGGGGGGGGGCTTTATGTATTTATCTTGTACACACCCCAATCTCGTATGTTAATTGTTTTAAACGTTTTTCACCGCTGGAGACCGACCTTGCTTTCGTATAGCCTTCTGGTCTCACTGAATCATCTTTTGCCCTCCCCCAATTTAATGCACTTTTTCCTTGAAATGGGACGGGTGCGGGGGAGGGGGTCTGGGTACCATATTGTGGGTATTCATTAACTGAGCGAAGAGGAACAAGGAACATTATTACTCATATAGAAGGCAGCCTGCCCCAGAGACTATCTGAAGGTTCATTGTAAAAGGATTAAAAGTGAAAGACCTTCATCTTATGATTTCTTTCATTTAATCTTAGTGGCGCCTGGAAGACATGCTGGATGGGCGATCGCATTTAGAGCGTTCTTCTTGATGGATTCCTTAGGACTCCAGACAGCAGCAAACTAATGTAATCTTAGTTCCAGAAGATGTCGAGATCTTCCCCCCCCTCCCCCTGCAAACGTATAATGTTACTCGTTTTCAAGCGTGCATACAAACAGAAAAGGAACTTTCCTTTGACAACAGTGCTAACAGTAATAAATATATATATACTGCATTTATGAACTGGATCCAGCCCCCTAAGAGTCTTCGAAATATAAGATCGGTGAGAGATAAGATATGTTCGCTATGCACCGGAGCCTAAATAAACATCTTCAAGTCAAGTGGGTGAGCCCATCGACAGTCTGGGAAGGAACCAGAGAGAAAAAAGGAAGGTGGGATTTTCTGCATGAGGTATTTGCAATCATCTGTCCAGGGTAGGGGTGGCCAGCCAATGGTGCTGCAGATGTTCGTGGACTACAATTCCCATCAGCCCCTGCCAGCATGGCCGCCATGCTGGCAGGGGCTGATGGGAATTGTAGTCCACGAACATCTGCAGCACCATAGGCTGGCCACCCCTGGTCCAGGGAATGTTTACCCTGTCCTTCCTCCAAAGACCACAGGCTGGTATTGATAGGATCTCCGCTTTATCTCCACAACAACCCTGCGAGGTAGGGTAGGCTCAGAAAGAACTAAGCAGCATGGCAAAGCTGGGATTGGAACTCACGTATCACAGAGACTGATCTGACATGCGAACCACCGTGATGCCACCCAGACTGTCGGTCACAGGACTTTAAAAAGAGCTCAGCTCCCCCAGGCTAGTATGGCCAGTGAGCCTGCAGGAAAAAATCTCCCGTTCCTTTAATTAAAGTGGGGAAATGGGCAGCTGACGTTTTCTCATTGCATGGAGCTAAAAACATTGGCTGTAAATAACATCCGTTAAGCCCCTGTTGAACGGACAGGATATTTTTTCCTCCTGGCAGTTGGCAACCGTACATTCGGCCCAGAACCCCTGAAGAGACAGACGGGGGTGTATAGGTGAAGCAGTCTTGCAGCCATAGAAGAAGAAGAAGAAGAAGAAGAAGAAGAAGAAGAAGAAGAAGAAGAAGAAGAAGAAGAAGAAGAAGAAGAAGAAGAAGAAGAAGAAGAAGAAGAAGAAGAAGAAGAAGAAGAAGAAGAAGAAGAAGAAGAAGAAGAAGAGGAGGGGAGGAGGAGGAGGAGGAGGAGGAGGAGGAGGAGGAGGAGGAGTTTGGATTTATATCCCCCCTTTCTCTCCTGTAGGAGACTCAAAGGGGCTGACAATCTCCTTACCCTTCCCCCCTCACAACAAACACCCTGTGAGGTAGGTGGGGCTGAGAGAGCTCCCAGAAGCTGTGACTAGCCCAAGGTCACCCAGCTGGCGTGTGTGGGAGTGTACAGGCTAATCTGAATTCCCCAGATAAGCCTCCACAGCTCAGGCGGCAGAGCTGGGAATCAAACCCAGTTCCTCCAGATTAGATACACGAGCTCTTAACCTCCTACGCCACTGCTGCTCCTAGGGACACAGGCCCAAAAGGAGGGGGAGGATTAATCTCTGTGATCTCTCACATCCACAGGATTCCTTGAACAAAGCAGGAATATCGAGGGGGGGGGGCTGAACACAGCTCAAGAGGCTGGGCATGCTCAGAACCCATTACCTCCCCCTCCCCCATAAACTGGTTTATACCAATTGCCAAGGCAGAGTGGCTCAGAATCACCACTGACCCCAAGAAAAAAAACTGGTCACACCACCCAGCGCCAGCCCAAACATCATATGAAAGCAAATCATTGGACTTGACTGGTTCCATGGGGCCCATAATTTCATCTCTCTATGCTGGCTTGGCCCTCATCTAGATGGCTCAGTCTGGCCCAACCTCATCAGATCTCAGAAGCTAAGCAGGGTCAGCCCTGGTTAGAACTTGGATGGGAGACCACCAAAGGCAGGCAATGGCAAACCATCCCTCTTAGTCTCTGGCCATAAGCTGGCTGCAACTTGATGGTGGTGTAGTGGTTAAGAAGAAGAAGAAGAAGAAGAAGAAGAGTTTGGATTTATATCCCCCTTTCTCTCCTGCGGGAGACTCAAAGGGGCTTACAATCTCCTTGCCCTTCCCCCCTCACAACAAACACCCTGTGAGGTAGGTGGGGCTAGCCCAAGGTCACCCAGCTGGCGTGTGTGGGAGTGCACAGGCTAATCTGAATTCCCCAGATAAGCCTCCACAGCTCAAGCGGCAGAGCCGGGAATCAAACCACCAGAGTGGTGGTCTGCAATTGGGAAAGCTGGGTTTGATTCCCCACCCTTTGACATGAGCGACATGACTCTAATCTGGTGAAGTAGGTTTGTTTCTCTACTCCACATGAAGCCTGCTGGGTGACCTTGGGCTAGTCACAGTTCTCTCCAAACTCTCTTAACTCCACCTACCTCACAAGGTGTCTGCTGTGGGGAGAGGAAGGGAAGGAATTTGGGACTCCTTATTGTTGAGAAAAACGAGATAAAAACCCAAACTCTTTTTTTCCCCACTGCTACTACTTTATATAGAAATGCAGCCTGGCTTGCCTATTGTTTTCACTTTCACAGGGGCAGTCCGAATTAGCCAGGAAAGTGTACTGTCAGACCCAGAGCCGTAGTGAGGGGGAACTGCTCCCAGGGCACGTGTGCGCCCTGTGCCCCTGCCACGCCCCCGCCCTGCCCAGGAATGTCTCTGCTACGCCACGCCCCTGCGCCGGCATGTGCTTGGTGCATTATGCCCCCCAGTCCCCTTGGTGCTACGCCACTGGTCAAACCAGTTCCCTCCACCAGAAAGATAGCATTGGGTTTTCTTTACTGGAAGAGAAATGGGGGGAAGCCAGAGCTAAAGCCTTATTTATTTATTTATTTATTTATTTATTTATTTATTTATTTATTTATTTATTTATTTATTTATTTATTTATTTATTTATTTTCTTAAATTTCTATACCGCCCCATCCCCGAAGGGCTCTGGGCGGTGTACAGCATAAAAACCATACAGTATCAGATAAAAAATTACTACCAATCAATAAAACTCACTAAAACTCCATATAGACAGCGGTTAATACAATTAAATAATTAAACAGTTAAATAATTAAATAAGAGGTGTCCAGAAAATCCACATTTAAAACCTTCCCCAAAGAGGGAGGACAGCAGGCCCCTCAATATGAGGGTTACCCTGATGTAAAACAACACAGGGAGCGAAGAGGGGGCACCACCAACAGCGGCTGGACACTCCAAAGGCCCGGTGGAACAACACAGTCTTACAGGCCCTGCGGAACTCGCCAAGATCCCGCAGGGCCTGGACAGCTGGAGGAAGGGTGTTCCACCATGCCGGGGCCAGAGCTGTAAAGGTCCTGGCCCGCGTGGAGGCCAGCCGCATCATTGAGGGGGCAAGCCAGAATTTAAGAGTGATCTGTCCCCACTGCTAACATTCAGAAAACCTAGAAAGCATAGTCTGTCCTATTAAAGCATTTTTACCTAGCTTTCTGGGTGAGATTAGGATCTGGGGAAATCCCAATTCAAATGTCCACTCAGCCCCAGGTGCTTGCTGGATGACCTTGGGTAAGTTGCTGTCTTTCTTGGCCTGATCTACCAAAAAGCACGGTTGTTGAAGAGATGGAACGTGTCGTGGTTCCCCGGTACACACTCACACATAAGCAGAGTTCAGCTTCCATCATCAAAGTTGAGTTCCTAAAGCCAAGAATCAAACATTCCCAAATTCACGGTGGTCAGTCCCAGGGGAGTCCAAAGCACAAGTCCAGAGATTCAGTCCAAGGTCAAGACAGAGCAGACAATTATTTTATTGAACATAAGATCCATCCTGTTGTTTTTTGTTCATAAAGATGTATATTCCTTAAATATTCATTGGCCCCTTCCACACATGCAGAATAATGCACTTTCAATCCACTTTCACAATTGTTTGAAAGTGGACTTTGCCATTCTGCACAGTAAAATCCAGCTTCAAAGTGCACTGAAAGTGGATTGAAAGTGCATTATTCTGCAAGTGCGGAAGGGGCCTTTAACATCTTGTCTATATATATATAAAAAGCAAACTGTCCGTTTGTGAGTTGTGCTCTAACTCCGAAACCACTGGACTGATTGCTTTCAAATTTTCACTCAACGTACCTTTCCAATGCGGGCAGGTTTTCAGATATTCACATTGCTGAAATTCAATACCTGAGCCACGTAAAACGTCTTTTTCCTGGTGCACCAGGCCATGAAGCTGGTTGTGTTTAACTGTCACCCTTAGAATGTTCGTGCAACATGTCTGTGGCCTGAGGGGTTGGTAGGTCCTCACAATGTTTGCGCAGATGGCCACAGATGAGCATTGAAAACAGTAAATAGGTAACACTGTTAGGTAATACGAGTGGAAGTGAAACACATACACACTTTGCTGTGTGAGACGTCAGGTGGGGTTCGCCCCCCCCCCTCACACGCAGGTAACTTTCACTCTCTGTGCCTCACTCACTACTACCACACAACACAATACTCTCATACACATCCAGCTCATCCTCACACACCTCACTCTGCCCTCCCTCACATCCAACCACCACTTACCCACTTCCTCACCCATATTCACCACTGATCCCTTTTACTAAAAGTGAGCTGGAGTTTGCCTTTTTCTTCTAAGAAAATCCATGGGGTGGGGGCGAACCAACACTACTGGCTCCACTTCTTGTGCATGTGGCCCTTTACGAATCTAGGGAGCTGGCCTCGATCTGAGCGCCTCACCACCCTGCCTCTGCTGCCTGACTGGGAGAGCCTCTTTGCCCCAGTTCTGCCTTACCCAAGCCAGGACTGTGCGTGTCAACCAGCCTCATGGACAGCGGGATTCGCACTCTGGACAGTTCCGTTGTGGAATGGAAAGGGTCACCTTATACTAAAACAACAAGACACCACCATATAACAGTGTGAATTGAAAAGGGAAAGAGGGATTCCATTTGACCACCCCAAAAGGCTATGCTGCGGATCATTGGACCTGCATGGACATCTGTGTGGGTTGCGGACTGTGATGAGAAGGACAATTGCCACAGCAACGCGTGGCCGGGCCCCGCTAGTGTGTTGTACAATCTGATCTTCTTTCTGCGTTTTTTAAATTCTTGGGGTTTTTCTCTCTTTGATTTCTCATTTTTGTATGTGTCTTCATATGGATAAAAATTAATTTTAAAAAACCCGCTTCTGACAAAGCAGACAATTCAGAACAGAAGCCACGAGGCCAGCAGCAATTTGAGACGTTGCTTTCCAGCTCCTTATAAATGCAACGCTACACTGGCGGCCCATAAACTGCCTCAGGCCTGCTCCTGCAAATTCTTGTCCTTGCTGTCCATGAGGGGATTATGCCAGGCTGTGAGGGCAAGTGCTTCATCTCCTGTCCTGTAGGACCCTCCATGTTCTCTTCCTCTTCTGTTCCCAAGGCCTTAGTGATGAGGGAGGTGAGCAGACTGGCCTCTGGCTTCCCACAGCTGGCTCAGAGCTGGAGGACTGAAAAGCCCCTAGACCGGTTTCAGGCTGTGAGCTTTGCGTTTGGCCCCACATTTCTGCTACAGGCTGTGGCAGGAGCCAAGGTCCATTCCGCATGGGCCAAGAAACATGGGTGTAGGACACTATATAACCCATTTGGGGTGGGGGCTTCCCACAAGTCCCACCCCCAAAATGAGTCTGCCCCGTTTTATTTTCCCTAAACCAGGTCTTTTGAAAATCACTAAACAAGCGACCCTTTGGAAAAAAATCCCGGGTTGGAGTCACTCCTGAGCAAACAGTCAGGCGGGAGAAGCATTATTTCCCTCCCTTCCACCCTGTCCTCCACGATCAGAGAGAAGCCGCCTGCCCTTTTCCTTTTAAATTTTTTTACGGCTTGCAGCTGCATAGCTATGTAGGTGCAGACGGTCATATCATGGGGCATCGCTATGGCTGTGGGGGGTTAATTTCTGCATGCCTGTGTAGCTACGCCTGTGTTGCAAGTACTTAAAAAATAGAGATGTGTCTCCATGCAAAGGCACGACAACAAGCCAGATTGTTTCCGTGGGCTCCAATCTCTGCCTGTGTAACCCCCATGCTCAGAATGGGTTGACCCAGAAAGGGGTGGAGACTCAAAGCAGCAAAAGAAGGCTGCAGAGCTCATGTAGTTGGAGGAGACAAGGCTACCAGACTCGGACCTTGGTTGTATAAGCCCTTAACACCTTGTTAAGGGTTTCTTTTTGTGTTTGTAATGGGGGAGAGTTCTCCTGGAAACCTTCATCATGTTGAATCCTGTTCATCAAGCCCTTGGAGTCTTCAGGAGCCAACCCACTTGCAAAGAAGAATTGGACTTGGCAGTATCAGTAGACTGTAAATATAAGGACTTGAAAATGCAACCTGAACAGGACCTTGAAGTCTGATGTTAAATGTTGATGTTATATGTTAAGAAAGCAAACCATATTGTTTTCAAAATTTGTTGTTGCAAACTCATTCCAAGTTCTGCCCCACAGAACCCACAGATAGAGGTTACACCTGCACAGTACACATATGAATGGGAAAACAGGGAAATGGGTTTCTTTATCATGCCTGCAACCCATTATACCTTTGCTATGCGAAATCGGCCCACGACTGCCTGATGCCTCTTCATCAGAGGATCCTTCAGTCATTCCTGGACCTGGCTGGTCCATGACAGAATGAACAAGAAATAAACAATATCGTTTGGGTCTCCATTGGAGAGAAAACCAAAATATAAATGAATACGACCAGAGGAAGCAGATAGCAGCCTTTCCCCCCTGTCTGGCTTCCCCAGCAACTAGTACTCAGTGCTGTTTCTGAACATGGGGGGATGCTTGAATCCTCATAGCTAACAGCCACAGGTATGCTAATAGATTTTAAAAAAAATTGTTAACATTTCTAATTATCCCCAACGTATTGGCTCGGGGCAACTCTGAAATACAAATTTCATGGAATAAATAAAGCACGCATCCAAAATATTACGTTCCTTTTGCTCAAATGAGTTAAAAGTTACCCCTAACCTTTTAATCCCAATCATTAGTGAGATGAACCAAAAAAGGAGGGGAGGAACCCTCCAGAAAATACCCAGGCTTGGCCTCTGTCAAATTTCCAAATACAAGAAGTTCTACAACTGTTCGGCAGCGGCTGAGAAAGCCTCTCTATGTACCCTCGTGGCGTAGACTTGGCGCCCGGGAGGTATAATCAAGGGGGAATTCTTGGTTGATTTTCAAGACCGTGGAGGAATATAAGGGAAGAGGTGGGTCTCTAAGGTATGTAAGGCTGGAGTTATTTAGGGCTCGAATTTGGCTCAGGAGGAAATAAGAAACCCTGCTAGTGTTTGTGAAAAGGGTAACGTTCATTGTCACGCCTACAAGACCTTGGATCTCTCGCGAAGAGACGACATTTTAGCTCAGACGTTTGGCAAGATTTTTTTCCACTGAGTGTTGAAATAGCTACCATGACATCACCCTCAAACTGCAACTTCGGAGTTTGCCAAGGGAACCAAACCAACGCACTGTTGGCAGCGAGAAGCTGCCCCCTGCTAGTGTGGTGCTAGGAATAGCTGCAAAACATTAGGAATAGGCCCACACTTTTCCATGACTGCCAACTGAGATTCCCTGCTCCCTGTCACCCTTCCCACGTGCAGGGAAGTCCACGTGGAGCTTTCAAAGAGGTGAAGGTAGCAGAACCAAACCCACTTCAATCTAATTTCACCCCCAAAAGATAATCAGACTCAAAGACAGCTCTTGCATACTTTTCTTTCAAGCCAAGCCAGAGAACAGATAGATTTCAACAGTAAAATAATTTTCTACTTCCCCCCTATTCTCTCTACCATCAGCATATCAATGGCGGACTCCACATAGGCTAAATACAACTTCTGTAGGATGTTATAAAGCCTGTTTTGCAGGAAAACTTCGCACAGGTCCGTAGGAGACATGGGGCCACCCATGTTGCTGGGTGCATGCCTGTGGGGCGCCCGGCAGGCTCCTGCCCACCCCTTGCCCACCTCCCCCCCACGACTGCTGCCACCGCCACCACCGCTCACTGGCTTGCCGGCCAGCCAACCAGCCGTCGTCCCCCTTCCCCACAGGCTCTGAGGCTCAGCTTCAGGGACCTGCCGCTCGGGCAGCCTGTCTCTATGATTTCTTAAAATGGCAATGCTCCAAAGAGTGCTAATTCTGTCTTTAAGGCAGCAAGCAGAAGTGGCAAACTAACTCAGTTATGAAAGAGAAAAAGACTGGTAGAGGGTAGTGGTGGTGGAGGAGGAAGAGGAAGAGGAAGAGGAAGAAGCGGCAGTGGCTAAACCGTTCAAGAGGTATAGGGATGGTCTCAACAGCTCCTTGCTTCTAAGTCATTGGCTTCACTTCCGCAGAGGCAGCAAAGGAAAAGCCACAGTTATCTGATGCCCAGTCACTGGTCCGGACTGTCAGCCTCAGAATGGGTCCAGGGAGACAAGAATCTTCATTATAAAGCTGCTACATTCCTCCAGACTTTTGTCACTAGGTTCAAGAGAAAAGCCCAAGGAGAAAGAGGCAGCAGGGAGGGGAGAATGATCGAAGAACCTAGGCAAGGACTTCTCCACACACACTAAACACAGGACACAAAGTCAACGCACCCATACAACATTGTACAGTGCACCGGATGGGAATCAAGAGACATCCGGTCAGGAGGAGATGCCCCGACAGTGGCGTAGTGGTTAAGAGCAGGTGCATTCTAATCTGGAGGAACCGGGTTTGATTCCCAGCTCTGCCGCCTGAGCTGTGGAGTCTTATCTGGGGAATTCAGATTAGCCTGTGCACTCCCACACATGCCAGCTGGGTGGCCTTGGGCTAGTCACAGCTTTTCGGAGCTCTCTCAGCCCCACCCACTTCACAGGGTGTTTGTTGTGAGGGGGGAAGGGAAAGGAGTTGGTTTTTAAATTCTGCTTTTCTCTACTGCTCCAAGTGGGTTACAATTATGGAACAGGAAGTCCAGTCTCTGAAATGATTTGCTCCCCAGTGACTCTGGAGTCAGAAGTTAGCCACTATTCTTGGGTCAGTCCTGGATAGCATTTGGATGGGAGACTATCAAGGAATACCAAGTTGCTATTGCAGAGGAAGGTAACGGCAAACCACCCCTTGTTAGCCTCTTGCCCGGAAAACCCAATGGATTGTTATAAATCAGCTGCAAATTGATGGTACTTTACACACACACACACACACACACACACACACACACACACACACACACACACACACATATTGTGGTACTGATTGAAAAAGTGAAATCTTTTGGCCCACGGTTCGGACAACCAACTGTGGGTGGCAGTGGGATCCAAATCACAGCTTAGGTGTCCCAAATGCAATTGTTTTTAACCTAACTAGGAACAGCTGCATGCCGAGGGTTTTTATAAAAACTGTGTGCCATATAAGCGTGGCATGCGGCACAGTAAATGAAACATTTTGGCGAGCTTATTGAAGTCATTTCTACCAATGAAGAAACACGGAGCTGGCTTTTGATCATCTGTTCCCGAAAGAAGCGGAGGGTTAGACAAGGCGCTTTCGGGCTTTTGGAAGGGCTGGCATGGCCTATCTTGCCTCTGGTGGAAAACGAGATGGCGCAGAGAAAGGGAGATTGTTTTTCATTTGTCATTTATTGCCTGACAGTAAGAAAACAGCGTGGGGCCTAGCGAAATGTCAAGTCTCACTGCTGTATGTTCAAAGCTGTCTTAAACAAAAGCCACCAAAAAAACCCCCAGCAGCTTGGGAGAAGAAAGTGAGGAGAAGGAGGAAGAGGAGGAGGAGTTTGGATTTAAACCCCCGCTTTCTCAACCATGAGGAGTCTCAAAGTGGCTTGCAAACTCCTTCCCTTCCTCTTCCCACAACAGATACCTTGTTATCTTCTCCAATCTAACTGATACACACTGTCTAATATTTAGGCATGGTAGGATATCTATTGCTGTATTATTTTGCTTTTAACCTGCTAAATAGATCTATATATATATTGCAATTTTATATTAGATTGTATTTTTATGTTGCCGTGTAGGGGTATTTATTGTCATTTGCTCTGGCAATTTCTTTTTTAAAAAAAAAATCCGAAGTGATCTGAATCCCTTTAAGTCAACCATCAAGTTATGTGGTCTACTTTCTTGCTATTGAACTAGATTTGAGACTGCAGAATGTGTCTGTGTAAATCTTGATCTATCTATGCCTATCAAAGGTTAATAAAGATAAAGATACAGAGATACCTTGTGAGACAGGTGGGTTCTGAGAGAACTGTGACTGGCCCAAGGTCACCCCAACAGGCTTCATGTGTGGGAGTTGGGAAACAAATCTGGTTCGCCAGATTGGAGTCCGTTACTCTTAACCACTACTCTTACCACACCGGCTTTACAGACTTCAAGGCTAAAACCTATAAACTTGTTGTTTACCTTTAGCCTTTCACTGCTGGTGTATTGTTAATATTCCTGAAGGTCAGAAATTATTCTATCGTAAAATATTGGTGGCAATGCAGGGGTAAGAAACAGGTCAACTGATACCCAATGCGTGGGAGAGGATGTGGCCCAGAGGAAGAACATCTGTTTGTCATAAGAACATAAGAACAAGCCAGCTGGATCAGACCAGAGTCCATCTAGTCCAGCTCTCTGCTACTCACAGTGGCCCACCAGGTGCCTTTGGGAGCTCACATGCAGGATGTGAAAGCAATGGCCTTCTGCTGCTGCTGCTGCTCCTGAGTACCTGGTCTGTTAAGGCATTTGCAATCTGAGATCAAGGCAGATCAAGACTGGTAGCCATAGATCGACTTGTGCTCCATAAATCTGTCCAAGCCCCTTTTAAAGCTATCCAGGTTAGTGGCCATCACCACCTCCTGTGGCAGCATATTCCAAACACCAATCACACGTTGTGTGAAGAAGTGTTTCCTTTTAGTAGTCCTAATTCTTCCCCCCAGCATTTTCAATGGATGCCCCCTGGTTCTTGTATTGTGAGAAAGAGAGAAAAATTTCTCTCTGTCATGCAGAAGGCCCCAGGTTCAATCCTGGGAATCTCCAGTTAAAAGATCCTGGAAGTAGGTGATGGGAAAGGCCCTCTGTCAGTCTGAGTAGGCAATGCTGAATTTGATGGACTGATAGTCTGGTCGGGGCGTAGCTGCAATGGGGACATCTGGGGTGGCTCGCCCTGGGTGCCGTCATTGCCTTAACATGTTGGGGGTGGGAGTGCATGCCCCAGGTGCAGTTCCCCCTCCCTTCATCACTGGGTCTGAAGGGCTCCCTAGATGTGTGCCTTATGCTGCATTGTGCATAGAGATGGGCCAAACAACTCTAGAAACCTTGGCATGGACAAGGGCCATAAAATATTGGCTGCATATACATTTTCTAGGGGGATCCAATAGCTATATTCCCTCTCTGTTATCAGATCACTTTATTAGGGTTGGTCAATACTAAAAAAATTCGGTAAAATTCAGATTTGGGTATTTTGGGGCATAAAATGATTTCATCCGGGAATCATAGCCGAGATTGGATATGCCCGAAAATTGCAAATCCGAAAATTCGGGTCCGTTTTATTATTTTTTTGAATTTTGGTGCTTTACACGTTTGGCCTGCAGGGGTGCAATTTCCTTAAAGCTAGCAGCACTAAACCAGGATATCATCTGGAGACTGTCCTGATGATTCTCCCCAAGTTTGCAGTTTGACCAGGGGGGCAAAGCATAACCCCTCGGGTGCTCCCATCCCCATTGTTTCCAATGGAAGCTAACAGGAAATGGGGCTACACTTTAAGGTCCATAACTTTGAACCCCTGAACAACTTCACCAAACTTGTGGCGTATCATAGGGACAGTACTTGTATGATACCCTGAAATTCTTGTTACAGTAGCCTTAAAACTGCAATCTTCATAGTCACTCCAAACAATTTCCCAGATTCTGTGCTCAGTAGTGGTTGAGCTGGTTTCCATACAATGGAGTTGTGAGTGCATTGTAAACTAGCCAGGAGAGGACAACTATCCAGGCTTCGTGACCAAGTTGCTTCGGGTTCAATGTTATGGGTAGGTCCATTCCACTGCCCCCATAAGTTCCTCAAACCTGGATGGTGTCCTCCAAAGACTCTCCTGAAGATGTTACCCCCTGAACATTTTGTGACTGTACCTTGATAAATGCAACCCCACAGTCTCCACCAGAAATTTACGCAACAATGCAGAAGTCACTGCGAGAAAAGAATCTTGGGCAAATGGGGTACCTGTAGGCTTATTTTTTAACATATCAGCACCAAAAAAATATCAGGTATCATCAGGAGACCGTCCTGATGACACCCCCCCGCTTGTACGGCTTAGGGGCCAAAGTTGTGGACCCTCAAAAATGGTGTAGCCACCATCTCCTTAGCTCTCATTGGAACAATGGGGATAGAGGCCCCTTTGAGGGTCCATAACTTTGCCCCCCCCGAACCAAACTGCACTAATAGGTGCCTATCAGACAGCGTCTCCGATACCCTGAAATTTGGTGCCACTAGCTAGTATTATGTTTCAATCAGCCCTGCACATGAAGCTCGTTGGAGTGAGTGAGCGGTGAAACATGCAAAACCAGCATTTTTTAAAGTTAGTGACACCAGCTTTTTTTAGGTAATATCGTCCTGATGATCAAAGTTTGGTGCAGTTTGTCTGTGGGAGTTAAAGTTATGGACTCTCAAAGGTGTAGCCCCATCCCCTATCAGCTGCAACACTGGAAACAATGGGGATAGCACCTTTTGAGGGTCCATACCCGGAACCAAACTGCACCAAACTTGGTGGCAACATCGGGACAGTCACCTGGGATGATACCCCTGATAATTTGGTGCCTGATACTAAAATGTGTCCCCGTGGTAGCACTCCCCCAGAAAGTCTAAGACTTTTTGTTCTTCAGTGACTTCTAGTTGTATTGCTGTCAATGGGAATTTTGGTGAGGGCTGTGAGGTGGCCATTTCTGAGCAGGTGGTCGAGAGTCTCCTTGGATGACACCACAGAAGAATTTTGCTTCAGGGGTTTACCCTATGGGACCCGGTGTAGGGTCCATCTCCCACCGCCCCCCCGAAGTAAAGTTCCCGTGCTGGATGGTGTCATCCAGAGATCCCTCCTGAAGATACCTTTGAAAGTTTGTATACTATGAAATGTGCACTCCACAGCCCTCTATCAGAATTTCCCCTATTGACAGCAATGCAGCTAAGTCATCAATTGCAGAACAAAGCAATTCAGTAGCTTTGGGGTGCCCGTAGGCATTTGTAGATATCGGTGTTTCTTCCAATATTAGTAGTCGATTGTCCCGATGATACCTGTTAGGGGCCAAAACCCTTCAAAAGGTAGCTCCTCATCTCCTGGTTCCCATTGGTTAATGGGCAGGGGACACCTTTGGGGTCCATAACTTGGCCCCCCTAACCAAACCTCACTGAACTCTGGAGGTATCATAAGGACAGTCTCCCCTGATGATACCTCCGAAAGCCTGGTGCCAGATATGTTTAAAAAATGCGTACCCCCAAAAGCTCTAAAACGGAAACCCGCTTCAAAAATAAAAACGCATTGGTTGGTGATCCAGTCCCATGGATTCAGATCTGTTAGATTCTCAGGCCTGGCCCTCCTCGTCCGAACTGTCCAACGCGCAATATCTGGTAAAAAATCGATTTGACCGGTCAATCTCCAACCCTACACCTTTATTTCAGAATGGTATGCGCTTTGATCTTTAGAAAGGTTGAAGCTATTGGTTTCCTTTGGAATCACTCCTTATGCTCACAAAGGTGGAAGCCTTCAGACTAAGTTAAGAAATGGAGGCTCTTGGATCATGATTTTCCTTGAATTTTACTCGTGCTGCCAAGACAAACCTGCTTCTTCCGACTACATTCAATAATCCCATGCGAAGCGAGGGAATTATGGCAGCACATCTTCCGTCTGCTGATAAGATCCCACCCAGAGGAGAGCCTTGGCTTCTGCAAGATGTAATGTGCTGCCATCAGCTCTGCTGGAGGGAAGATTTAAGAATATGGAACGTTCTAAAAGAGTTTGTTCATGTGATAAGACTACAGTTGAAACACTTGACCATTCTTTGTTTCTATGCCCTAACAATGCAATAGAGATTCACATGATAGAAATACATGAATTCCATTTTCTTGCAATGTTCTCAGTGGCATGAGTGTTATAAGATACCCAATCTCCTGAACAGCTCTGATGTGCTCTTTTGTGAAACTGTTGCAAATTTTATACTGGAAATTAGTAGTTTTAACTGCATTTCTTAACCTTGTTTTGTTTTAAATTTTTGTCCTGTTTTATATGCCAATAAAGGCTTGTGTTGTTGGGTCTGATGCAGTATAAGGCAGTTTCATGAGTTCTTGAGTTTATGCAACTGACCAGGTCTGACCTGAGTGGGCCCTTCAGTGCTGGCAGAGATACTGGGGCTGGGTTCGGCTTGCTCATGCCCTTACCAGCTCACCAGGAATGGCCAGTTTGCCAATCTGAGAACCAGCAGGGTATAGTGGTTAGGAGCAGGTGGACTCTACTCTGGCGAATAAGGTATGACTCCGTACTGCTCCACATGAGTGGTGAACTCTTATCTGGTGAACTGGTTTTTGTTTCTCCACTCCTACACATGAAGCCTGCTGGGTGACCTTGGGCTAGTCTCTCCGAACTCTCTCAGCTTCACGGAGCAGCAGTGGCGTAGGAGGTTAAGAGCTCGTGTATCTAATCTGGAGGAACCGGGTTTGATTCTCCTCTCTGCCGCCTGAGCTGTGGAGGCTTATCTGGGGAATTCAGATTAGCCTGTATACTCCCACACATGCCAGCTGGGTGACCTTGGGCTAGTCACAGCTTCTTGGAGCTCTCTCAGCCCCACCTACCTCACAGGATGTTTGTTGTGAGGGGGGAAGGGAAAGGAGATTGTAAGCCCCTTTGAGTCTCCTACAGGAGAGAAAGGGGAAATATAAATCCAAACTCTTTTTCTTCTTCTTCTACTTACCTCACAAGGCATCAAATGTGGGAAGAGGAAGGGAAAAGAGTTTGCAACCATTCTGAGACTCCTTACGGTTGAATAAAGTGGGGTATAAATCCAAATTCCTCTCCTTCTTCCTTCTTCATTCATTCTTCCCAAGCTACATTTCTGCTGAAAATTGTTCCCCTCCGAGCTAATGTTATGCCCACTGAAGAGAAATCTCAGAAACCTGAAAGTTTTCTCCAGAAGGGGATAAAGCATCTTGAAGTCTCAATGGGGGGAGGGGGAGGGCGGGGGGGGGGGAGGGCACCAGATGAAAGTCTCTTTCTCACTCTCGCTTTCTCCGTCCCAGCCTCCCCTTTAAAATAAAAGCCCAAGCAGCTGCATTCAGTAAATTTTTAAAAAGTCTTTTAAAAGAATCACAAAACTACATGTTACATGTCAAACTCACTAAAGAAATGAAAAAGGAGGAAGAGACTCTCACCCCATATGGCAAAGCAGGCAGAGGAACTGGACGATGGATCTCCTCTGATCCCTACACGCCTAGTGCAAAGGTAGCCAGGGATTCCTGCTAAACATGATAAGGAACTCAATGGCTCCTTCCGCACTTTGCCTTAAAGTGTCGTTTTCAGAGCCACTTTTCACAACTATTTGCAAAATTAGGGTTTGCCATTCCGCATTTTAACTTCAAAGAGCACTGAAAGCAGTTTAGAAGTGCATTATTATTCTACATGTCTTGGAGGAATAGGCCTCAATTTTGTTTGTTGCTGAGATATTTGCTGAGATATTTGCTTGCCTTGGAGCAGCAGTGGCGTAGGAGGTTAAGAGCTCGTGTATCTAATCTGGAGGAACCAGGTTTGATTCCCAGCTCTGCCACTTGAGTTGTGGAGGCTTATCTGGGGAATTCAGATTAGCCTGTGCACTCCCACACACGCCAGCTGGGTGACCTTGGGCTAGTCACAGCTTCTCGGAGCTCTCTCAGCCCCACCCACCTCACAGGGTGTTTGTTGTGAGGGGGGAAGGGAAAGGAAATTGTAAGCCCCTTTTAGTCTCCTACCAGAGAGAAAGGGGGATATAAATCCAAACTCCTCCTCCTCCTCCTCCTCCTCCTCCTCTTCTTCTTCTTCTTCTTCTTCTTCTTCTTTTTCTTCTTCTTCTTCTTCTTCTTCTTGTGTGGCATGCAGCATGCTTGCGTGGGTTGCCAAAGGCTTCCTCTCCCTTTCCAGTCTGGCTATAAATTGGGTGACTAGAAATCTGACAGGGAGGATCACTCGGCTGGGAGGCAAAAACTACAAAACCTTACAGTGGTAACCTAATAGCAATTCATGTTCATGTTGTTTTCTTTTGTTATTGTGTGGCTTGTTTCCTTGTCACTCACTTTTAAAAATGAAACAAAAATGTAAAAAGGGGTAACATCGATAACCCGCACTATCGTAAACATCTGGCCTCCCGTGGGCGCGGGAAAGGGGGAGGGGTGGGAGTTGAAGCCGTCTGCCATTGATATGTGGTTCTTTTAATTATGGGCATTGATTGTTTTAACTGATTTTAATGTATGGTTGATGTTGGACACCGCCCTGAGCCCTTCGGGGAAGGGCGGTATATAAATTCAATAAATAAAATAAAATAAATAAATAAAATAGCATTCTAATAGCAAACAAAGGTGGATTCCACACAGGGCAAATATAAAGGGTATAGGGCAGTGATGGCGAACCTCTGGCACGGGTGCCAGAGGTGGCACTCGGAGCCCTCTCTGTGGGCACTCGCACACAGAGTTCGTCATGTGGGGGTGGAAAATCACCCCCCACACACACACACATCTGGCTGGCCTGGGCCACTGAGCACGACGTGCGTGCACTGCGGTGAGCAGGAAGGACTCGGCTGGCCGGCCTGGTGCCTGTGCTCTGGGTGGCTGCTGCTCGGGGGGGGGGAGGAGGTAGAGATGCTAGAGAGGCACATAGTGGTGCGCATGGGACTTGCTGGAGACTCGAGCAGGCTGGCCCCTGCTCGAGTGGGTGGGGCGGAGGAAGAAGGAGCCAACCGATAAATAAGTGGGGTTTGGGTTGCAATTTGGCCACTCCGTCTCAAAAAGGTTCGTCAACACTGGTATAGGGTGCCATACAAACTGTTTGGGGGGGCGGGGGACTTCACACAGATCTCATCACCGAAACAAGTTTGCCCCATTTTATTCCCCTCAACCCAGGGTTTTTGAAAATCGCTAAACCAGCAATTCTTTTGCAAAATCCCAAGTTGGAGCCGCTCCTGCAAAAACAGCCAGGCAAGAGGCACTTTATTTCCCTCCTTTCCACCCATTCACTGTAAGTTTTGCATGGTCCACAGTCAGGGAAAATCCACCCAACTGCCAATATGTACACGTTGCCAGTGGCGTAGATGCCAGGATTCGGAGTGGGAGGCGTCTCTTACCCCAGGTGCGAGTAATATTAGCGAGCAGAATTAAGGAGATTGGGGCGGGGTGGGCAGGAGTGTGGCAGGGGCGCAGGGTGCACACATGCCCCGGGAACAGTTCCCCCTTGCTACGCCCCTGCATGTTGCCTAGCAGGTTGTGGGCAGATCCTTGAGGGATTCTCTGAGGGGACAAAGTCCCGCAAGGACGTTTTTTCCCTGTGGCAGCGAGAATACGACTGCTCTACAGACACATGTACATGATTGTCCTGCCATTGCAGGAAGGTCCCTGTTTCTTTTTCTTTTTAAAATTTGGCATGTTGTACGTGTGCAGCTACGCAGGTGCAGCCAATCGGATTGTGGGATGATCAGCATAGCTGCCGGGGCTCATTTCTGTATGCCTATTCAGCTACACACGCGTTGCAGATTTTTTTAAAAAGAGAGAGAGAGAGAAGAGTCTGTGCAAAGGCACAAAAGCAACCTGGATTGTTTCCATGGGCTCCAAACGCAATCTTCACGGCACGCACATGAATAGGAAAAAGGAAAATGGGTTTCTTTATCATGACCGCAACCCATTACACATTTGCTGTGTGGAAGCCACCAAAAAGCAATTAAAATAACACATCTCAACTTTGCTCTTGAATGATACCTTTAGGACAAGTTCGGTGCGTTTTATTTTGCTATAAAATCGCACACATCAGTTAAAACCTGGCAAAATGCAATGCAGCACTAGGTTTAACAAATGAGTTGTGCATGACACTTGCTCTCAGGCAAAATTTTGACACATTGCACGTTATATCCAAGGAAAGATCAGGAAGAAAGAGTAAGGATAGACCTAATCTGATTTTCCTGGGGTGTCTGCTAGCACTGGTGTGATATTTTGTGAGCGAATGCTACTGTAATAAGAGTAATGCGATACCACATCCTCTGCAGTCCTGACCTTTTTCATTTGGCTTGGGCATGTCCATTGAATTTGGGGAATGCAAAGGTATTCACCTTCCTCAAAAAGGCTAAGGACGAGGCATTGAAGTGTGCCAGGGTAAAAATTCTTCAATACTGAAGGACTTTTAATGCTGTTAGGCACTCTGCGGGGTGGAAAGGGTTTCTAGGTGGGTATGCTGCAGCCAATCAAGAACACACATGTCACATGACAGTTGTTCAGAGAGTACTATACTCCGTCTCAGAAAAAGATGATAGTTCAGTTGAGGAGCTGTGTATGCTTTTGTGGAGCAGTTGAGGAGCAGTGGCCGAGAAAAGTGTATGCTTCCGCACTAGAACATACTCCTGAATGAATACGAGAATTATCATTCGTTTTTATCATTCGCCTTTGTAAAAAACCATTATTTTGCGCAGTACTGAACGTGGTTGATACAAGAGTATTGATAGTGCACCGAATGGCTATCACCAATACTTGCCTTTGGCCTTTGGCAAGCTGCATCACACTATTTCCTGGCAAAAGGGCAAGCGCTAGGACCCAGGTGGAACATTCTACAACAAAGAAGGTCCGGCATGTTGAATTTTATGGCAGATGAATAAAAAGCCTGTGGTGTAGTGCCTTAGTGGTTAAGAGCAGGTGTACTCTAATCTGGAGGAACCGGGTTTGATTTCCCACTCTGCTGGGGAATTCAGATGAACCTTTACACTCCAATACATGACAGCTGGGTGACGTTGGGCTAGTCACAGCTCTACGGAGCTCTCTCAGCCCCACCTACATCACAGGGGCCCCTTCCGCCTGCCCAGGCGGAATATAAACCCTGGAAGGGCGGCAAAAGCGCCGTCCCCAGGAATACATTCCACACAGGGGGCACAGCTGCTTCGCAGCCGCGCCGCCCTCGCTCCGCCCGACCGGCGCGAAGCCGCCGTTTTCCGACCTCGCTTGGGAAGCGAGGTTTTCTAAAAACGGCGGCTTGGAGCGGCTCCAAGGCACCCTCCCTCCCCCATGTCCCATCGACCTACCTGTCCTGCGGCCCTCCGGTGCGTCGCTGAGGCCTGGAAACACGCCCCCTCTGCCCTGCGACTCTGGAGCGGTCGCGCAGGGCAGGGGGGCATGTCCCCTGGCCTCGGCGACGCGCCGGAGGGCCGCAGGACAGGAAGGTATGGCGATAAAACGGCTCCTGCGCCGTCATCGAAGACTGTTCTGGGACCCGTTCGTACAAGCGGTCCCAGAGGAGTCTATTCAGTCATCTACGCCGACCCGACCCCTTCTGCCACCGTGCGGAAACAGCCAGGGTGTTTGTTGTGAGGGGGGAAGGGAACGGAGTTTGTAAGCCCCTTTGAGTCTCCTTGCAGGAGAGAAAGGGGGGATATAAATCCAACTCTTCTTCTTCTAACATTTTTTTCTGAGACATTTTATACCTGCCTACATCCTGTGGCTAAGGGGACATACCGTTGCTTATTGATCTGTGGGTTGCTTTATCTTTAATAAGGTTTTATTTCCTAGTCACAAAAGGAGAAATTTTGGCCAGTCGGAATGTGCTCGGTGGCGTTCTGGCCTACAGGAAGGTCGTAATCAAGCCTCCCTCCTCTGTTGCTCATCTGTCTTTTTCTTTTTAAGAAGCCCCCGTGGAATAGACCAAAATAAGTCCTCTCGCCGAGCTGAATGGGGTTGTCAAGGTGCAGCTCTATATTCTGCAGACTTGTGCATGTGGAAGGGGTGGGTAACATTCTTGTCTCAATGGGGCCTTATGTTGGCCTAATTTATAATAAGTAATCTTATTTGGAAAGCATGCCCTTGCCCCCCTTTTTACTGAAAAAAAAATCCACCGGCCAGCATAAAAATCCAACGTGTCTAATGTTTTCTAGGCCAGCAGAAAGAAATTATTGAAAAGCTCTGTGCACAACTGTCCGAGAATCCTGTCGGGTCCGACGATGGAGAATGCTTGGAACCCTGGACGGAAACTTTCTAAGTGTCATTTCTGCATACCTTCACACACTGCTGGATTTAGAAATCAGTTGCTCCATTAATTACACAAGTCTTCTTTCCCTCCCCTAAACAAACACACAAACATGTGTCTGAGTCTTGGCAAAAGCATGGCTGAAGCCGTTCAGAAGGTGCATTACAGGATTAGAAACAAGATGGCTTTTCTTAGAAAGGTGGGATTCTTGCAACGGGCATAAAAAAATATGGACAAGTCTGGATTGTTAGCAACTCGCAGTTCAAAGTGCAAGGGAGTCTTTCCCATAGAAATGTGTTTGCTGGCAGATTAAAAAAAATATTCCAAACTGCATATGGGTGGGGGAGAATCAATGTCTTGAATTGTCTACTCAAGCCTTTTCACAACTGCCAGCCATGGACCCTTGCCTAAGTGTAGTAATGCCCCCCCCCATGCCACATTTCTTCTGCCGCCCATCACAAAAAGGAACAAACAATGCACAGTCAGGAGCTTTACATGAAATAAGCTTATTTGTCGCCACGACCGAATCGATCAGTTGAGTTGACACTTTTTCTTTTTTCTTTCTTCTGTTCAGTTTTAGTCTCCTTCGCGCAGGCTCTTAGAACAGGGGTGTTAAACTCTGGCCCTCTGGATGTTCATGGACTACGATTCCCATTGGCCTCTGTCAGCATGGCTTGGCTTGGCCATGATGGTAGGGGCTGCTGGGAATCATAGTCCGTGAACATCTGGAGGGTCAGAGGTTGACAACCCTGCCATAGGGTTTTCCAGGCAAGGGACGTTCAGAGGTAGTTTGCCATTGTGACCCTCTGCATAGCAGCTCCGGTATCTCTTGGTGGTCTCCCATCCAAATACTGACCTGAGCCAACCCATCTTAGCAGCCGAGATCTGAGAAGACTAGGCTAGCCGGGGCTATCCAGGTTACGGCAGTTGGTGTATGCTGGATGCCAGTTTGAGCAATCTGGGCACAGCTTTGGGATTCTTCATCAGAAAGTTTGAATCTGGGGGAGGTAAAAGTACGAAAAGTGTACAGAGACCTCTGGCTCAACCACATCAGCTCCTCTTCACCGTAACTATCAGGCTCAATCGCCACACTGTGGTCCAAACTCAGCCTAAAATAGGCATGGATCCAGGAGTCTGTGAAGGAAAAGAATTGATAGTCACCAATTGTTCCCACATTTCCTTCCACCCAGCAGTCCCATCTCATCCCAGGAAAAGTCATTCCCAGAGTTGCTGGAACTGCAAGAACCAACTATCATGTGAATCAAGGGCTGCCGTAAGTAGCAGTTACAGAAAGAAACTGCCCTTTCTGTCAACTGAGATGCACGGATGGAAGACTCAGGAGAGGCAAAGGTGTATCTAGGGAAAATGGAGCCCGGGGCAAAATATGAGTTTTACACACACACACACACACACACACACACACACACACACACACACACACACACACACACACACACACACACACACACACACACACACAGAGCCGCCCTCCCCTACCACAACCAAAGATTTTGCACGAGGCTACATTTTCCCTAGATATGCCTCTGTGAGAGAGGTTGAGGGCGAGCAGGTGATAGAATGAATTTGTGGGTGTCACTCAGGTCGATTCCGCACTTGCGTTATCGACCTAAGTTCGAGCTGCGTTCGACCTAAGTGCTCCGCACAACCACTGGGATCGACGTGGTTTTGTACCAGCTTCACCCCAAATTTCTGACTCCAGTTGGGAACTACTACTTTTTCAGGGAACCACGCTCGAACTCAGCTCGATTCCAGTAAAGTGCGGAATCTCTGGTGCCAGGAGTCCCCCATTCAGCCAATCACAGCTGAGTGTTTCGGGCACGCGTACAGCTGGCCAATCAAAAAACGCCACCTTCGTCCCTCCATTCCTGTGGCAGTTTTGTATAGCGATAATGTGTGAGGATAAAGCCGGAACTATGGCCTTGCGTAGAACAGTATGCCAATCGAGGAACAGAGAAGCTGAAGTGGCACAGGATGATTCCGCCCTCCAAGCTGGGATCAAGCTGGTTGCAGTGGGGAACAACAATGAAAGCCCGACCCTGGTTTGGAAGTCGCCTTCTCTCAGGGGAACTGGAGTCGAGAACCTATTTTACTCGTGTGCAGAATTGCCCTTACAAAACGAGAGTCAATTGAGAGGCCTGCCTGTGGAGGACTAAGATGGCTTGCCGGAGGCCTCGGAAGAAGCTGCTCCTCTGAGGGCCGAGCTCCACCACCAGAGCAAGCCAGACCAAGCCTCACAGGGCCGGCCTGCAATTCAGGCAGAGAGGGAAGGGAGGCAGGGAGCCACGACAGGAGCACAGAGGGAGATGGGAGGGCACCTGACAAAGAGTGAAGGAAGGAGGGGAAAAGGGAGCTGCAGGTGGGTGGGGGAGATGGAAGCTGGCAGATGCTGCCAAGGAGCTGGAGGCTCATTGGGGCAGGAAGTGCCGTTGAAGGGAAGGTGGAGAGTTTTTACAGGCAGACTGGGCCGAGACTGCAGCAAGCAGGCGAGGGGCATGGCCTACTTGAAGAGAGAGGAAGTGGAGCTGCAGCTCCTGGGCTTCCTCCACTGTTTGCAAGGCAGCCGCCGCCGGTTGATGCTGCCGCCTTCCCACCTCTGAGGCGGAAAAGCTACACTGAGGAGAGGCAACTTTCTGAGCAACTTATTGAGTTGGAACCTCCCCCCAAAAAGCAGTTGGAGAAACAGCGCGAGTTCATGTTCTTTTTTCCCTCCGTCTGCTCTCCCCTCAGCTACACGCGGGTTAAGAACATAAGAACGAGCCTGCTGGATGAGACCAGAGTCCATCTAGTCCAGGAGCAGCAGTGGCGTAGGAGGTTAAGAGCTCATGTATCTAATCTGGAGGAACCGGGTTTGATTCCCAGCTCTGCCGCCTGAGCTGTGGAGGCTTATCTGGGGAATTCAGATTAGCCTGTGCGCTCCCACACACGCCAGCTGGGTGACCTTGGGCTAGTCACAGCTCTTCTGAGCTCTCTCAGCCCCACCCACCTCACAGTGTGTTTTGTTGTGAGGGGAATGGCAAGGAGATTATGTAAGCCCCTTTGAGTCTCCTGCAGGAGAGAAAGGGGGGATATAACCTCCTCCTCCTCCTCCTCCTCCTCCTCCTCTTCTTCTTCTTCTTCTTCTTCTTCTTCTTCTTCTTCTTCTTCTTCTTCTTCTTCTTCTTCTTCTTCTTCTTCTTCTTCTTCTTCTTCTTCTTCTTCTTCTTCTTCTTCTCTCTGCTACTCGCAGTGGCCCACCAGGTGCCTTTGGGAGCTCACATGCAGGATGAGAAAGCAACGGCCTTCTGGGTTTCCACCAAGCGAACTGGGGGAAGGAGAAGGGGGCTTGCTTATTTTTATTCACTCAAAGCAAGGAGCTAGACCGGGGCTCACGTGGGCTATGGAGAGGCCTCACCTGGGAAAGTGTTGGATTGATGCGAAGGGAAACATCTGCTTGGTGAAGGGTTTTTGAAACAGGATTTTCAAGAGAGAGGAAGAAAATCACAGCAGGAAACAACTTTGGGGGGGGATGACTAAATGCTGAACTAATCAAAAGTACTAAATTTAAATTTAGGGGAAGGTGATGGTGGTGAAGAATGTGAAGGATATTTCTCAAAATTGAGAAAGTTTGTCTGGACCCATCTTGATCTGGGCTTGCCAGGCAAAGCAGAACAGCAAAAGAGGGCAACCTCCCTCCCTTGGTGGCCAGCACAGCCCGGTCCGGCTCTCCCTCCCAAGGTGCCTCTTCCAACTCAATGGCGGCACCCACTTACCACTATCCACGTGTTGTTGGGATGGCTCCAAGACAAGGAAAGCCAGGCTAGAAGTGTGCAGGGGGATTTTCCACACACACCCCGGTGACTAAATGGGCACTCTCTGAGGATATATGACCCAATAAGTCCCCATGGGTGATACGCTCCTGAGGAGAGATCCATTTCACCGCTTCCACCTCCTCAGTGCAGCCCCCAAACCATGCTGCTGTTAGTTCCCATGAGTCCCACCACCTTGAGAATTGGCTTTATCAGGGTCCAATAGACTGTGGAAGGGAACCCCTATGTTGGTGTAGACCAGGGGTCTGCAACCTGCAGCTCTCCAGATGTTCATGAACTACAAATCCCATCAGCCCCTGCCAGCATGGCCACTTGACCATGCTGGCAGGGGCTGATGGGAATTGTAGTCCATGAACATCTGGAGAGCCACAGGTTGCAGACCCCTGGTGTAGACCAAGAAATTAGATTCATATCTTTGACCTGCAGTTGCATCACAACAGAGATCTGCATAGACCTTGGTCATAAAAATAGTTGGTTTGATCATCTGCCAACACACATTGGTGTAGCCTCAAATATTACAACTGCCTGACATTTGTCAGTCTGCAATTAGATTATGCACTGAACTGATTCACAAGACAGGACTTATTTGCCACTGACCTATAGGGACTTGACAGGAATTAGGACAAAGAGGTAGAGAAGAAACTTCAGGTCATAGTGGAAGTAGTTGTTTGCCCTGCGCATTGCATCCCTGTTCAACGAACACAGATACTGCTTGTGGTCCAAGACATAAATAGACCCAGTGTTCCAAGGCACGTGTCAAATTAATGCTCTGAAATCCACATGTGGCCATAAATAGCAGAGCAGAGACAGACTGTAGAATCTGGCTTTTTAACATGAAATCCCATAACTCATTCAGAATCCTTGAAAGAATGTCAGCTTTCATTTTTAAAAATAAATCAATCACTATCCTTCATAGCTGAAGAGAAAAACTTACAAACGGGGTCGAGGGGAGGGAGGATCTCGTAAAAGTGGAGAAAGCAAAAAGCGTCTGGGCAACGGTGTTTTTTTAAAAAAACGAGATTCAAGGGCTGACAGCAAACTCCTTTTTGTGATATCATACACGTTACTGGCAGTTAACCCCGAACGAGGACTGCAGCGCTCCTTCTTTTGACATTTCTAAAAGGGGAAAAAAGAATGAATTCCAGAATAGGGGTTAAAGCAAATTATGACTATAAAATAACCAATGCACTACTGTTTATTTAGGTAAATTCTGCCCCATCCCCCATTATTTAATTCGATACGGCAACTGAATTAGTACAATGCAGTTTAGGTTACATTATTAGATGTTGCTTTTTCTTGAAATTATCCCACCTATCCTACTTCACTTAAAATATGGCCTTCTCACTGAAGATACAGTTTTTTTTCCTTTTCAAAACCTAACGTCAGTGTGTCCCAAATGGGAGAATCACACCAGATGGGAAAATCACAGCTAGTAATAAATGAATCAATGTGACAATGTAGCATCATTCCATTTTATATTTACTGCAAGCAAAGCAACACTGCCTCTGCACTAATGTGACCAGACGGAGGAATTACAAGTTCAGGGCTCCAAAGGGGTCTTATTGGTCATCACCAAAGTTTTAAGAATGCCGGGGGAGGGGGAATACAAGTTAAATAAATAAATAAATAAATAAATAAATAAATAAATAAAGAAAGAAAGAAAGAAAGAAAGAAAGAAAGAAAGAAAGAGAGAGAGAGAGAGAGAGAGAGAGATATCAAGAAATTGGAAGTGTGTTGGAGGCACTGTTTTCCTGAAAGGTTCCTCCCATCCCAACTTGGAATGCCATCAAGAAACGTAGGGAGAAAAAATAGGAAGGCTGACTGAAATTCATGTACAAATTCCAGTCAGTTTTCAAGGCAAGAGGCAAACAGAAGTGATTTGCCATTTTCTGCCCCTGTGTAGCAACCCTAGACTTCCTTGGGGGTCTCCCATCCAATGCAAAGTGAGCTGGTTCCCCTACAGAATCACTGTGGATATCAATACCAGGTGTGAAGGACAGTTTAATATTAGGGATATATTATCGTCCCCCTGACCAAAGTGCACAAGAGGATTCTGAGATGGAAAAAGAAATTAGAGAGGCCAACAAAAACAAAAATGTAGTGGTAATGGGTGATTTTAACTGTCCCCCGCATATGCCAAACCCACGAGAGAAAATGCATGTTCTTGGGTCATAGTAAGGAGAGAGCATTCCCTGGATATGCTTGCTAAAATGTGACTGTGGCTTAGAGTAGATGGTTGTGGAACCAAGCCAGGGGGGGAGAGGAGTGAGTCCTAGATCCTAATTCCACAATATGTGGGACCCAGGACACAGTGAGTCTGCGGGAAGCCAGTGTTGTTGAGCCGATTAAGCGACCACAATGCTTTGTCAGATTCGAGTATCTCTGCATCGCGAACAAGTGACAACTACTAAATGTAGTTACATTTAGCCTTCAGAAAGGGAACTTTCTCAAAGATGAGGGGGATAGTGCACAGAGAGGAGCTGAAAGGGAAAATCAAGACCAAGTCAAAACTGTCCAAAGATGCTTGGGAGGTTATTTAAAAACACCTGGTAGAAAATAA
The DNA here is from genome assembly GCF_021028975.2 of Sphaerodactylus townsendi. Lineage (NCBI taxonomy): Eukaryota > Metazoa > Chordata > Lepidosauria > Squamata > Sphaerodactylidae > Sphaerodactylus > Sphaerodactylus townsendi. The sequence continues at coordinate 165,462,996 of NC_059427.1, forward strand.
AAGCTCAGCTGGAGAATGTGTTCCGCCAGGTTTAGGAAAGAAAGGCAGCACCCAGTCCAAAAGAAAGCCACTATAGTTTAACAAAAGAGGAGAGGTTAAGCCACCACAGGACATAGGGGCAAAAAAATCCAAACTTCACGAATACCTGCTTCAGAGGGTTCAGTGCTTGATCCAGTCCTGACAGACCAGGGGAGAGAGAGAGAGAGGATTTGAAGTCTTAGTTGATAGTTCCAGCTGGGAATGTCCAACTCAATGCCACCTGGCTTAGCTGTGAAAAAAGGCAAACTCTATGCTGGGGATATTAATTAGGAGGAAAGGAATTGAGAATAAAACTACTTTGCACCAAAAGATTGTCATGCCCTTATATAAAGCAGTAGATGCGACGCGCACTTGCCAGAGTACTGTGTTCAGTTTACTGAGTAGCCACATCTCTCAAAAGAAAGAGATAAGAAAAAAAAAAAGTGCAGAGAAAGGGCAACAAGGATGATTGAGGGACTGGAGCACTGGCCTTCCTTATGAGGAGAGGCTGCAGTATTTGGGACTCTTTAGTTTGGAGAGGAGATGTCTGAGGGGGGATATGATCGAAGTCTATAAAGTTATGCATGGGATAATAAATGTTGACAGAGAGAAATTTTTCTCTCTTTCTCACAATACACTGGAGAACCAAGGAGCATACATTATGCAAGAGAATGCTGGGGGGAAAGAATTAGAGGACTAATAAAAGGAAACACTTCTTCCATAGCGTGTGGCATTGGTGTTTGGAATATGCTGCCACAGGAGGTGGTGATGGCCACTAACCTGGATAGCTTTAAAAAGGGCTGGGACAGATTGATGGACAGAATGCTGGACTAGAGGGACTCTGGTCTGATCCAGCTGGCTTGTTCTTATGTTCTTATGACAAACAGATGTTCTTCCTCTGGGCCACATCCTCTCCCACGCATTGGGTATCAGTTGACCTGTTTCTTACCCCTGCATTGCCACCAATATTTTACGATAGAATAATTTCTGACCTTCAAGAATATTAACAATACACCAGCAGTGAAAGGCTAAAGGTAAAAAACAAGTTTATAGGTTTTAGCCTTGGTTAAAACCAAGGTTTCATCCTTGGGCGCTGCCAGCCCCTAAGACCACCAATATGGGTTAGACTGTTATTATTGGAATTGATATGCTGCATATTGAACCTTATTGAACAGAGCAGCAGTGGCTTGGAGGTTAAGAGCTCGTGTATCTAATCTGGAGGAACCGGGTTTGATTCCCAGCTCTGCCGCCTGAGCTGTGGAGGCTTATCTGGGGAATTCAGATTAGCCTGTGCACTCCCACATACACCAGCTGGGTGACCTTGGGCTAGTCACAGCTTCTCGGAGCTCTCTCAGCCCCACCCACCTCACAGGGTGTTTGTTGTAAGGGGGGAAGGGCGAGGAGATTGTAAGCCCTTTTGAGTCTCCTGCAGGAGAGAAAGGGGGGATATAAATCCAAACTCCTCCTCCTCCTCCTCTTCTTCTTCTTCTTCTTCTTCTTCTTCTTCTTCTTCTTCTTCTTCTTCTTCTTCTTCTTCTTCTTCTTCTTCTTCTTCAAGTTTTTTAGATGTTTTTAAATAAATTATGAACCGCCTACAGCTCTTTGGGGATGAGGCAGTCTACGAAATCTAAATTATTATTATTATTATTATTATTATTATTATTATTATTATTATTATTATTATTATTATTATTATTATTATTGATACAAAACAGTTACACACAGCAAGCAAGATCAATATGCTGGATTTTGTATTACATCACACGTCGGACACTTCCCAAGCATCTAGGACTGTGTGATGTATTATTATTATTATTATTATTATTATTATTATTATTATTATTATTATTATTATTATTATTATTATTATTATTATTATTATTATTATTATTATTATTATTATTATTCAATGTGATTTCCCATTTCCTTACCTGTGAAATCTTGTAGGGCAAATAGCATTCTCTGCCCATCAGAGACAGCCGTGGTAGGCAATTTTGGGATCCTATTAAAGGACAGGAAAACAGGCATGTTGTGTACTTCCTGGGTCATGGATAAAATGTTAAGAATGATGTGTAGAACAGCGGGGCTGCTCTTCCTTTGTGGCTGGGATGGACATTAGAGAAAAAGAAAAGGAATGCCTGTAAATGTATTAGATTTCAAGAAAGCATTTTAATGTGCTTGTTAATAGGATAGGCCTACAATTTGGTCTGTAGGGTTTTTTTCATGGTGATTGGTGCTAAGTTTGTAATTCACCATCTTCTATCTTAACCCATATTTCAGAGAATTTCGAGGAGGTGGTACGATATTAATGCACGTGTGCAAAATATTATCCAGATTTACTAGCATCAACCTGTCAACCATGACCACTTCCAGATGATAATCATAAACTTTCATGTCCTTTATCCAACTTTTCTCCTGTGCTTAGCCTAGACGAGATTGTCCTCCAGTGGAAAGAAGAAGTTTGTTGGAACTTGAAGCAATATTTGTTTACACCATCAAACTGGTCTCACACTGAAAAAGAAGTTACCCGAGATTTAGGAACCTCTTTGTTAATGCTATATGTACAGTATTTTTAAAGTCCTGTTAAAAATAAATTCCTGGGCTCTTGAATAAATAAATAGTTGGACAGAAGAGTTCTCTATAATGGGAAGTGGTCATAAATGATCAGTGATCTTCAGCGAGATGGAATGTACAGTTGGCAAGGAGGTGGCTGGAAAAGTCTGCCTTGCTTTTTATTCTCATACAATCTCTCATGCCAAATTTTTTCCCTCCACATTAATGTCTGCAATCCAGCTGGTGGAGCAAACCTTGATTATTAAGAAGTATCTTGTTTTGCTTAAATGACAAGTGAGGGCACCAAGCCGACGGCATGCATTTCCCCCCCGTTACTGCTGCTGATTTTTAGTTGAGTACTTTGGTTTGCTACTGAAATTTGACTTCCTCTCCTCGCTATTTTTACTACATTTTTTATTTTATTTTTTTTCCCTAGCTGCTCCTTATACCCAGAAGGAGCTCCCTAGAAGTTATGGCTTTTCTTATCCTTGAAATCAACTTGTTCTATGAAGCTTTTGATTTAACCCTTTATTCCTCATATCCAGCAATAAATGATCCAGCAATCATCTGCCTGCCATTGATCTTGTTAGGCGAAGGAGAAAAACAGCAGAAATCTGACATTTTCCATGTGACTGATAGTGTAACCTCTAACTGTGGGTTCTGTGGGGCAGTACTTGGAATGAGTTGCAACAACAATTTTTAAACAACAAAATGGTTTACTTTTCTTTACAATTAACACTTTTAAAACATCAACATTTAACGTTACAGTTCAAGGTCCTGTTCAGGTTGCATTTCAAGTCCTTCTATTTACAGTCTACTGATATTGCCAAGTCCAAATCTTCTTTGCAAGTTGGCTGGCTCCTGAAGACTCCAAGGGCTTGATGAACAGGTTGCAACATGATGAAGGTCTCCAGGAGAACTCTCACCCATTACAACCACAAAAGAAAACCCTGAAACAATAAACTCCAACATTTACAACACAGCAAAACAACAACTACCTTCCCAGTAGTTCCCAACAATATTGCAATTACCTTAACAAGGTGTTAAGGGCTTATAGAAATCAAGGTCCGAGTCTGGTAGCCTTGTTCTTCTGCAAAAGAGCTCTTTCAGCCTCTCTGCTGCTCCGAGTCTCCACCCCTTACTGGGTCAACCCATTCTGGGCCAACCCATTCTGGGCATGGGGGTTACAATAGCACATCCAGTTGCAGGGGGAAGATTTCTCTGTATGAACCCATGTACCACTTATATTCCTCAAAATCCACCACTACTTGTTGTGGTTCCCTCATCCCAGGGAGGTTTTGATCCTGTATACCGTACCTTCTTGGTTGTAGCCATGGGCCATTTGGCTTAACTATTTTAAGATACACAATTAAAGCCCGGGGTTCACTACATTAGTAAGCCATCACTAAGAAAGCCATCAACACATTCATTAATATTTCCATCGAAAATATCCAATCTTTACAGAAATAATATAAGCGATAGGGAAAGAAAACCTTGACTGTATGTAGACATTTCTCATTGAAACACAAAACCAGCAAATAAACAGTGAAATCCAGTTCTTGCAGGCCACAGTTTAATCCAGTGCTTTGATCCCATAAACTAAAAAGGATCTCTACATCCCAAGGCCATAAGCCTCTCCATATCAAAGCTAGGAGGAAACATTAGAGGGAGCAGCGATGTATCTAAGGTATGGCAGGTATGGTACATATCCTGGGTACCACTTGAAGGCGAGCACCATACCTGCCTGTCTGCCCACCCACTGAAGTTGTGCCACCCGTGGGCCTAGCTTCTTTCTGTCCACTGACCAGCCCCTTGAGACCGCTCAGCCACTGGCAGCACCATGCCCACCCCATACTTAGCTGAGCTTGGGGAGAGGCTCCCGCTGCTCTGAGTTACTAACAAGGCGCATGGATGGCCAGCCGGAGGACTGATCCCCTGGCCAGGTATACGAGGGGCATCCCAGTGTCAAGAGGCATGTCGATGGCATAGGTGATATTTTCAGAAGGAATAGCATCTGGCCAGCCAGATGCCTTAACAGTGGCATAGCTACCACGGGACAGGGGGATGCACGTAGCACCGGGCGCGCACCTGGGGGGGGGGGCAGCAAAAATGTATTTTTGATATTTTTACTGTTTTTACTTTGTAGGCCAGCAAGGGGTGCAGTTTTTAAGATAGCTGCACCAAAATTTCCTGATGTTACCAGCCAAGTTTGGTGAAGTTTGGTTCAGGGGGTCTATAGTTATGGACCCCCAAAGAAGATGCCCCCATCCTCCATTGTTTCCAATGGGAGCTAATAGTAGATGGGGCTACATTTTGAGGGTCCATAACTTTGGACCCTCTAAACCAAACTTCACCAAACCTGGGATGTGTCATCTGGAGTGTCTCCTAAAGATACCCTGAAATTTTGATGCTGCTATGCTAAAAACGGCACCCTCTGCAGGCCAAAAGTTGAAAAAACACAAACGAACATGGGGGGGCAGCAAAACTCCAATTTTGCACCGGGCTCCATTTCCTCTAGCTACGCCTCTGCACCTGAGGTTGAGGCCTTTATGCCCGATTTGCTGGACTTCCAGCATAGTTGGTTGGCCATGGTGTAAACTAGAATGCTGGCCCAGATGGACAAATAATCTGCTTCAGAAGGGCACTGTTTGTGTTCGGGTTATGAAGATGAATCCAGAGATGTCCTTCTATGTGCAGAAGCCTTCCTTCAATGAATAAAAGAAGACCTTTAGTTTTAAATCCCTGGTTTGGGACCAACCCTTTGAAAAACAATCAAGAAATCAAAACAGCAGCAGTTGCGAATGTTTGTCCAAAACTGTACAGCCCAGGTGATGCACTGCATACGGAGGAGCCCAACTGTGGCAACATCAGGGTCAGCTTTTATGAATATGTCCAAATGAAAAGGTAAAAGAGCTAATATATTCACAGTGTGTGAGGCTTATCAAAAGCCTGCAATAAAAAGATATGTGAATGATGTCATACGATCTCATTTTATGGACACTGCTGAAATTTCAAGAATTCGTCTGTCGCAGTTAATAAAGCTGTACATTTGGAGTTGAAAGCAAAGAGAGAGAGGCGAGATGTCTTAAGATGTCTTAAGATGGCAAATGCAAAAAAAAACCAAACCCCAACCTTCTCAATAAACCCCAATGTGGCGAACATGCCAAAATTACCATGCATATGAATTTTTGCAGAGAAGCATTTTTCATTAACTTCATAGCGGAAAGGCCTGATGTTGACCCAGTTAGAAGTAATTTTATGGTAGCCTTTATGGATTACTTTGATACACAGGACTAGAAATTGAAAACCCACAGTGCATTCCTCTCAAGGTACCAATAATATTTTGAGGTATAAATAGCAAAGCAAATCATATAAGGACCAATCCAAAGCAACAGAAATCTGGAGAATGGGATTTGAACATTGTAGTAAAAGTACCAAGCAAGGGAGAAAAAAAATACTCGAAGATATTCTGGTCTAGCTTTCCTCCAAAACAGCTAAATGAATGGGATGCAACATACCCCGGTCCTACCATTCCACTTAGCAAAGTTTGAAGCCCATGGATTATTCAGTACAGTTATTCCTTCAACATCATGACTTTCCCCATCCCAGTTTTGATAAATCATGGGTCAGCATAAGAAATTAAATGGAAATTTGGGGGGAGTTTTGCAGAACACACAAAGGCCAGCAGACATGGAAAAAGCTTAGAAATGCAGAAATGCATAAAATATATGGATCATATTTTATAATATCAACATATTTTCTTTTAATATTATAAATGGACACAATTCCTTTATTAAAGTTAAAAGAAAAGAAAAAGAATCTGATTTTTCTCGGGTACGAAAGGAGGGCCAAAAGATTTCACGCAGATTCCCAGATCGCGAGGGGCGCCACATCCCTAGCCCCTCGTGATGTGGAAGGGATAACTGTAATGATCATAATTAATATAAACATGAAACAAATAGCCTGTTGCTAATCCCCATCCTCACAATCTTTAGCTTTGTTCTCTTTCTTTTATCATTGCAGTCTTCCCTTTCTTCAGCTGAACTGGTTTCCCTTTCACAAGGTGGCCAGCGTTTTCTCTGTAAGGACCTAGGCTGTTTTTCTTAGGGAGAGGGGGCAGACTCAAAATGTGAGCTAGGGCTCTGGAGTCAGGGAAGCGAAGAGTTAACTGTTTTGGCCAGAACACTGCAGAAAAGAGGAGAGTATCAGTCTCAAAGCGGTCGGCTGAAACCAGTGCAGACTGCATGCACCAGCCATAATACGATGCTCCAGCCAAGGTGGAAGGTTCAAGGTGGAAAAAAACCACAAATGCAAGGAGAAAGCACACCCCTGGGAATTCAATTAATTATTCAAACTGCACCTCCCGTGGTATATTATGGCATGGCAGCCACGAGTGAACTAAAGAAAGGATGGTGACCAATTAAGACTATGCTGGATTGTCATAGGCATATATGGAAAAGGGCAAGGGGGTAGTAAGGCTTATAAGAGTAGAGTTGTTTCCACATTGCTTGGCTTCTGTCTTTTGCTGTGGTCGCTTCCTATTTGCAATCACAAATAAAACTTTACACATTTTCCCCTTGGTGTGGCTTATTGGCTCAGGGGACACCAAGGCCCAAACCTGGCACCTGAAAAATGAAGCGGATTATAGGCTCTGGGCTTTCCTGATGGTCTGCAAGCCATAAACACTATAGTCACATGTACACATGAGAGGCATTACAATCCTGAAGAATACCAGGTGGGACTTTGCCTTCCTGTCTCCTCCCGAACGCTTTGCCTGCTCTGTCAAATTTCCCCCTTCAGTCTGCACTCTGCTGCTTGCGATTGTTCTCCACACTTTATCCCCGATCTGGGTAAATCTACCTCAAGTTTCTCCCACTATTTCCTCGAAGAAGAAGAAGAAGAAGAAGAAGAAGAAGAAGAAGAAGAAGAAGAAGAAGAAGAAGAAGAAGAAGAAGAAGAAGAGGAGGAGGAGGAGGAGGAGGAGGAGGAGGAGGAGGAGGAGGAGTTTGGATTTATATCCCCCCTTTCTCTCCTGTATTAGACTCAAAGGGGCTTACAATCTCCTTGCCCTTCCCCCCTCACAACAAACACCCTGTGAGGTAGGTGGGGCTGAGAGAGCTCCATAGAGCTGTGACTAGCCCAAGGTCACCCAGCTGTGTGGGTGTGCACAGGCTAATCTGAATTCCCCAGACAAGCCTCCACAGCTCAGGCGGCAGAGCGGGGAATCAAACCCGGTTCCTCCAGATTAGAATGCACCTGTTCTTAACTTCCAGCCACTGCTGCTCCTAGCCCTTTTTACACGTGCCCTGGTGCCCTGCTAGCCCTGGTGTCCTGCTAGCCTCCAATCCAGTACTTGCTAGCCCTGGCGCCCTGCCCTGCTAGCCCTTTTTCCACATATTTTATTTATTTATTTATTTATTTATTTATTTATTTATTTATTTATTGGTCTTATAGACCGCCCAACCCCCGAAGGGCTCTGGGCGGTGAACAACATTAAAATAACAGGTACAGAATAAACTATAAATAATTTAAGTTAAAATGCAGCAGTTAATAAACAACAGACAGCAGTGCCCGTAACAATTCCTACTAAACTAAACTCTCCCAAAGGGAGAAGAAGAGTGGCCCATAGATGGTAGTGGGCCCAAAGGGGGGAGGCGGGGGCACCCATCAGCGGCTGGGCACTCCAAAGGCCCGGCGGAACAACTCCATCTTGCAGGCCCTGCGGAACTCACCAAGATCCCGCAGGGCCCGGACAGTTGGAGGAAGAGTGTTCCACCAGGCAGGGGCCAGGGCTGTAAAGGTCCTGGCCCGTGTGGAGGCCAGCCGCATCATAGAGTTTCCAATGTTCCATAAACATTGGAAACATGTTTTCTCCATGGAGTTCTGCATGGTTTTTTCGCCTTATGTTCCAAAATGTTTCACCAGTTTCATCCTAAAAACAGAGATTCTTTTTAGTTTATGGGATCATTCAGGGAGGCCGTGGGTGGGGCCTTGGCAGGGGGCGGCTCAGGCGGGCACTGCGGTAGCGGGCTGGTTCCTGCCTGTCAGCAGGGAGGCTGGAGAAGATAGGAGCCAGACGCAGGTGCCCGCCTAAGCCGCTTGCCGCTGAGCCGGGGCTGCTGGCTGGCTCCTGCTGCCTGTGGCTGCAGCTCAGGTGGGTGCCTGAGGCTGGCTCCTGCCTCCCTGGCCTCCCTGCAGACAGGGAGGCCGGCTCTCGGGCAGGAGCCGGCCTGTGGCCACAGCTCAGCAGCAGGCGGCTCAAGCAACCACCGGAGTAGCACGGAGGGAGCTGCAGGGTGCCAGCTGGTGCCCAGCACCCACCCACCCACCCCCACATGGTCAAATGGTTGCGCCCGGGGACATGGGATGCCCCATGTCCCCATTAGCAGTACGCCGCTGGCAATAGTCTTCAGTCCCATTTAGGATACAAAAAGTATTCTAAATTGCTCTGTGACTGCAGTCCTACAGATGGGGGGGGGTTGCTGTCAAGCCACAGCTGACTTATGACGACCTCGTAGGGCTTTCAAGGCAAATTACATTCAGAGGTGTTTTGCCATTGCCTGCCTCCATGTCACAAACCTGGAATTACCTGGAGGTCTCCAATCCAGTACTTGCCAGGGCCGAGAGTGTGTGACTGGCCCAAAGTCACCCAGTAGGTTCCCATGACTAACTACAGAACCACGGGGCAATACAGTAGGTTATACCACTTCAGGCTTGCCCAGGAGGAGGCTCAATATTTTAATGTCCCGTCCTGTACACACTTTCTCCTACTAGTTAAAAATTACCCAGCCCAGGAGAAAGGTTCTAGCTTAACCCTTTGCACACTAGGCTGCTTTCCCATTCATATGAGTAAAGCAACTTCCAAATGGCAATCCCTCTCCTGTAATCTGAAGCGCTATAATCCATACCTGATAGAGAGGAAGATCGAATCAATTGGGATACCCCTTGACTCCCTTCGACCTTTAACTTGTTCAGAATCGTATAAATTATTAAAACAAAAATTGTTGGTGAGAGAATGGAACTATTTTACTCTGGCAGCGAGGAAAACTTGTTCACCTTTACATCTATCAATCCCCTTACAACATAACAGAATGGCCTCCTATCTGTATCATCTGACCAATCCAGATCAGAGAAGAGTTTTTCGTCACTTTCGGCTTCGCTTCATAATTGTTTTTCCCTTCTGCCATACTACGAGGTAGATATAACAATCTAGAAATGTGCAAAAGGGTGTGTTCGTGTGGTGCAAATCAATTAGAAACATTAACTCACCAATTATTCCGTTGCCCTAAATCAGCAAGTATTAGAGTCAAATACTCTAGGTTGCTTTCTATGATACCTAGCGAGCTGGATGAACCTTTAAGCAGACTAGTGTTCTTATTAAATAATTCTGATGCTACATTCTGTAAAATGGCTGCGAACTTTCTGCTGGAAATATCCCATAAGCAACAGTATGTATGAATCAACTTCATTTGTTATATGTTGCAAGCTTGTATTTTGATGCGATTTAGATGTGATTTTATACTGTTTATGCCAAATAAAGGCTAAATGAATGAATAATCCATACCACCACCTCAGACTCCTGCCTTGCCACCATGACCTCATTCTGCAGCATTTCACATCAGATGCCGCCTTTGTCACATCCTAATCTGTCTGTATAAAACCAAGTGTTGGTGTCTGGTTTTCCTTCACTTGCAATTTAACTTGGGAAGGTGAGAGGCAATGCTGATGAATCACTTGGAGGTGGGAGATATGAGCGAAATCTGAGGTAAACCCGCAAAACCCTGAGAATGAAGCCACAGACATCATGCTGGGGGTGGGGGGGAGTCTCCCTGAGTCTGGCCCATCATATAATGTTCACCCAGGGAGTAGAATCTGTCTGTGCATGTTTAGAATTTGTCAAGATATGAACTTGCATTCAAAGTCCTGCAAGATAATCTGTCAGGGTTTTTCCTTGGTAGAGGAGAGGGGAGATATTGGAGGCATGGCTGTGTACGTGTCAGAGATAGAACACCTCAAACTATGGCTGATTCCGCACAGGCAACATGGGTGTACGGAACCCATTTACGTTGCCTTTGCCACCATTTTCACTGCAGCTGCAGGGGCCAACCAGGATGGCTGGGATCCCAGAGGCAAGAGGAAGCATGGTTCATACAGAAACACTGTCCCACTCTGCATGGGCCCAACAATGTGGGTTTAGAATGGAAAAAACATTTTGCGGAGCACTTCTCACAGATCCCACCCCTAAAGTGAGTGTGCCCTGAGTTATTCCCTCCAAACTGGTTTTTTTAAGCATTGTGCTATTCACGAGTCTTTAGAAAAATCCCAGGTTGCAGCTGCTTGTCAGCAAATGGCCGGGCAGGAGGTGCTTTATTTGCCTCCGTTTTCCATTTATTTTTTACTTTCACGGCTTACGACTGCAGAGCCACGCAGGTGCAGATGGTCGTATCGTGGAATTGTGAGATGTCAGCATGGCCGTGGGGGTTCATTTGTGCATGCCTGAGTAGCTATGCATCGGTGGGAGGTAAATAAAAAAAAGGCATGCCTCTGTTCGAAGGCGCAACAGCAACCTGGATTGTTTTCATGGGCTCCAATTGCTGCCTGCATGGATGCATTCATATGCAAAAATAGGAAAACGGGTTACTTTATCTCGACTGCAACCTGCTATACATTTGCTGCGCTGTGGGCCACTGTGTTTCCATGTGAACCGTGCAGCCAAGAATCTCCTCACCTGAGAATCCACACCCATGAGTCCCCCAACCGAGAATCCACCCACAAGAAATTGTCCCCCACCCGAGAATCCACCCACAAGAAACTGTCCCCCATCCGAGAATCCATCATGAGAAACTACCCCAAGAAACCCTCCACCTGAGAATCCACCCCCCCCCCAAGAATCCATCCCCACCCGACCATAATGGTGGACAGAAATGGGTGGAGATTGAATTCCTAGTTTGCACAGGCTTCCTAGTTTGCACAGTTTGCACAGGCAAGCAGGAAGTGTTTGCAACACAGGTTAAAGGGGGAAAATGGCTATTTTAGTGATTTTCATTTAACCTGGGTTCTGGCCAATAAAATGGGTTAGAGGCATTTGGGGGCAAGTTCTTTGGGAACTCCCCCCCCCCAAACACTGTTGTTCTATCACAGTCATACCACCCTTTCTGACAAGCAGCTGTTTGTCTGAGATTTTCTTATCACTGGTTGCAAATCATGAGACCATTTGGATTCTTTGCCAGTGGCCCTAAAATCTTTGGGCTGACATTACAGTTGCCAGCTTCCAGGAGATGTCCTGGAATTAAAACTATCTCTAGACTATGCAAATCACTTATTCATTACTTATCTATTTCAAAAATTTGCTCCAGTTCTTCTGAGCCCAGTTTCAGGCAGGGTGGGCAGGATATTAAATATAATAATAATAAATAATAATAATTATTATAAATTTTATATATATATATATATATATATATATATATATATATATATATATATATATATATATATATATATATATATATATATATATATATATATATATATAATTTAAATATATTTAAAAAACACCCAAAAACAAAATGTCTGCTCCAAATGTTGACCTGCATGGCATTAATCAAGGTCCCTCCCCACTCTTGACCCCACTCTCCCAGGCGTCACGTTCAAACCTCCAGGTATTTCCGAGCCCAGAGTTGGTCATCATAGAGCATTTCCCCACTTACCATGAGCCCCCTATGCCGTGCGCTACTCTCAGCGCACGTCATTTCTGGCGCGCGCCCAGGCTTCCCCACGACGTCATCAAAAGGCGCCGTTTTGAAGAGCGCCAGGAATGACGCGCGCTGAGGGGGCGCGACAGTGGCAGCGTCGGGGTGGCTGCGTTGTTGCCGCCCCTGTAGTGGGGAGCGCCGGGGGACCCCACGATACTTGGCTACAGTAGCGCAGGGCAGAAGGTAAGTGGGAAAACACCCTAAGCTGACGCTGGAGTTAGGCTAATGAACCCTCAGGTAGAATGAAAACTTATGAGTAATAACTGAATTCAGTCCTTCTAAAAGGCAGGGCTCCCTCAGACAGATAATTTTTCACAGTGAATGATTCCTTGTTTACGCTTCTTCGGACATCAGAAAAATCCCCCCTTTTGTATGCAGGCAAATTCAACAAACGGACTTTTTTTTTCCATTTCATGGGCCAGACTTATTCTAGTTTTTCTCGTCTCACCCCATCTTGTTCTTTGTTAGCACTGATTACCCAAAGTTTTAATTGATTTGCAGGAGCAGCAGTGGCGTAGGAGGTTAAGAGCTCGTGTATCTAATCTGGAGGAACCAGGTTTGATTCTCCGCTCTGCCGCCTGAGCTGTGGAGGCTTATCTGGGGAATTCAGATTAGCCTGTACACTCCCACACACGCCAGCTGGGTGACCTTGGGCTAGTCACAGCTTATCGGAGCTCTCTCAGCTCCTCCCACCCACCTCACAGGGTGTTTGTTGTGAGGGGGGAAGGGCAAGGAGATTGTAAGCCCCTTTGAGTCTCCTACAGGAGAGAAAGGGGGGATATAAATCCAAACTCTTCTTCTTCTTCTTCTTCTTCTTCTTCTTCTTCTTCTTCTTCTTCTTCTTCTTCTTCTTCTTCTTCTCCTTCACATATACACATTTTTTTGTCTGTGAAATATGCCGGCACTGTAAGGGGGAAGACAAAAATCTACTCCTCTCTCCCATTTCAGCTTACTAAACAACGCTTAATGTTACATAAATGACTCTGCACCCCCCAGCCTGGGTTTCATAATTAACCTGGGAACTCCATGAATTCACAATCTGGGTATCATTCCGAAGAAATATTTCTAATAATCCTCTCTATGTACAAAGCTGCGTTGCCTCATCCTGCTTCTGGGACTTCATCCATCAGTTACTATTTTGGGGAATGCTATTTCCAAATCCAAACAACAATGTCGCAGTTATATAGCACCTTTCATCCTGAAAAGAATTTAAGGAAAGCAGATATAAAAAGAATCTCTCGTGTTGGCAGCTGCAATTATTTAACCAGAAGGAGTTTGCCAGGAATGGTGATGGGAGGTTGTGGGAATTTCAGAGGCACCATTGCTGCTCCGCTATAGATACGCTGCTGTAAACCTGCAGCAGAGTTGTTTTTTTTCATGCAAGGAAACTGCTTGTAGATTTTCTTGGTGGTGGTACAAAGTGCTATCAAGTCACAGCTCACAGTGGTGCTTTCCGCACTACAGAGGGCAGCTAAGGTCGACTCGGTTCCCTTCAGTGGGGGGCGATTCCAGGCTGTCCGCACAGCAACTTACTTGGCCCCCTGGAACCGAGCTAAGTGGGCGGGATCATCTTGGTGCCTGCTTCGCTCCTCGATCATGATTGGAGCTTGTGTTACCACGGGAAACGAGAGCGATCTCTTTTTTTTTACAGCCAAGACAGTTTGAGCAGTTACATGCCCGGGGCCTCTGATCTCCTCCTCCCATTTCATGCGCATGCCACAAAAGCGGCTCCTGAATGGGTTGAACGGATGAGGTGTCGCTTTTGATGTGTCTCACCAGCTCTGCTGCGAAGCGATGTCAACCTTGTTCCAGCAGAAAGGTGCAGTTCATAACTGCAATAGGGATGTCGCAGTTCTGAGGGGTGGGGGGGGAACTGAGACAAAACAACGTTGAGCTCAGTTGCAGTGCAGATACACTGAGGTGAACCTAGATAGAAACCAGTACAACTCTGTCAGTGCGGAAAGCCCCTTAAAGAGTCTGTAACACCTTCATTCTAAAGAGGTTATGTAGAAGCTATGCATTGGGTTTGAAGGGAATCTTTCACTCCATACCATGTTTAAGCTAGGAGGATTTAATAAGAGAAAAGTTTAGTCTGGTTCTTTGGGCAAAGCTGAATCATTAATTATAGTCTCTATTTGTAGGGACTAAAGGAGAGGCTGTAACTGAGTTGGGATTCCTACAACCCTGTTTTCTTATACTGCTCCATTACTGTTACAGCCCATTAAAGCAAAGTGTATGCTCTGGCTTTGTGAGCCATTGTCTTAGGCCACTTCCTATATGACTGAATGTACCATGAGACCATGAGGCTAAGAACCAATTTGGGCATGAAGAAGTAGCTGTGGTACAGCTCTTTTTCAGTTATACCACTGTAGACTACAGTGGAGGAACCAAAAGTTATTGATTTTTTAAAAATGTTAAAAACTCACAGGTTCCCTGTACATGGTGAGTTTAATGTTGGAAGAAAAGTTTTCAAGGCAGCCCGTGTATAGGAGGTCCCCCCCCCCCAATTTGGCAGGGGCACTTTCTCCCACCTCTTGCCGTGTGTTAGACTGGGAAAGAATGTGTCATACATCATTTCCTGAACATTTGGATCTGCTCTGAGTGTTATAGAATGCATGGGTATGTAACTGAATTTAGAACTGATTCCTGCCTGCAAGACTTTCCTGATGTGTATGACCCGGGCAAGCCTGATTTCATCAGATCTGGGAAGCTAAGCAGAGTTGGCCATGGTTAGCACTTGAATGGGAGACCACGTAAGAAGTTCAGGGTCACAACACAGAGGCAGGCAATGGCAAGTCACCTTTGAAGTCTCTTGCCTTGCAAACCCCATGAGGGGTGATCATAAGTCGGCTGTAACTTGATGACACTTTACTCTCTCTCTCTCTCCCTCTCTCTCTCTCCCTCTCTCTCTCTCTCTCTCTCTCTCTCTCTCTCTCTCTCTCTCTCTTGGAATGCGGTGCTCTTGCCCCACATCTGTTGTTTTGAAGTGCCAAAAATGATGTTCTGGTCTCCAGCAACTCTAAATCACCCATTTTTAAGCCTCTAAAATGACAGTGGCATCTCTGGGGCAGACATGAGAATGCCTTCATGTGTGGGCCTATACCAGTGGTGGCGAACCTATGGCATGGGTGCCAGAGGTGGCACTCAGAGCCCTCTCTGTGGGCACACGTGCACAGAGTTCGTCATGTGATAATAGGGTAATTATTTCAGGGAGATTATTAGCATTAAACCTAAGACCTAGCTTTGGGGAAGCAGTGTAGGTAACTCTGTTAAGCACTGTTAAACCCCACTGATTTTCATGCAAAGAACTAAAGCGTGATCCTTTACCTGGAAGTAAGCTCGGTTGCTGGCAATGGGGCTTGCTTCTGAGTAAAGTAAAGTAAATCCTCCTAGGGTTGTGATTCACCCGTTCGAAGTGTTGCACAGTTGCTTCAAAGCAAAGCCACCGACTACCACCAAGCTTACTCCCGAGTAACGCGCGCCTTGAAGCCAACTGTTTTTTTCTAAACTAAAAGTATTCAGGTTAAATTGCCGTGTTGGCACTTTGCAATAAATAGGTGGGTTTTGGGTTGCAGTTTAGGCACTCGGCCTCGAAAAGGTTCGCCATCACTGGCCTATACAGTGGCATAGAGTCCATGGGGCGGGGGGGGGGCATGATGCCCTGGGCACGCCCAGGAGCGGGGGCATGGCTGGGGCATAGCGGGGACATTCTAGGGCATTCCGGGGGTCGTTCCGGGGTGTTCTGGGGCAGTCGGTGCTGCGGCAGGGGCACAGGGTGCATACGCCCCAGGCAAAGTTTCCCCTCGCTCCGCCCCTGGGCCTATAGCTATAGCAGGTTAAGTACACAGTTGTAACAGCAATGGAACATACTGGAGATCAGACAGTTTTACTCTGAGGGCAAAGCCTGTTCCCCGGAATGGATGAACACATCTTTTCCAGGAAGAAAAGAGAGAATGTAGTCCTGAATTGGCAATATTTGCTTTAGATTAAGTCTTTTTTTCCCTCACAAGGGTCCACCCTCGCTCACGAGGAAAATACAGGCTTATTATAAATCAGAAAAGGTTAAATGTAAACCCTAACAGTGCCAATTATTGCATGGATATGTTTCTATTTATCTGTTTCTTTAAACCAGGGGTCGTCAAACTATGGCCCTCCAGATGTTCAGGAACTACAATTCCCATCAGCCTCTGCCAGCATGGCCAAGTAGCAGGGCTGATGGGAATTGTAGTTCCTGAACATCTGGAGGGCCATAGTTTGAAGACCTCTGCTTTAAACCAACAGAAATGCCCCCAAGAAAATTTGCAATATAATAAAAACCAATAGCATAAATAGCATAAAACTAATAAAATTAATACTAAAACATTTAGGGTCTGAAATGACTTTTTCAACCATTAAAAATATATATAACATTTATTTTAAAAACATCAAATTTAAAACAGAGGCCCCCTGTAACGGAAAAGACTTTAAACTTGACTAGGCCTTTAAGGATGTCTCCGTTGCTTGGAAACAGTATCCCATAGGTGAGGGCAGGGGGGTGGGGTGATGTTCTCCTGCTATTATACAGATATTCAGACTACAGATACTGGTTCTCCAGGAAGGAATCGTGGCTTTAGAGCAGGGGCGGCCAATCTATGGTGCTCCAGATGTTCATGGACTACCATTCCCATCAGCCCCTGGAGCACCACAGATTGGCCACCCCTACTTTAGAGGGTGGACATTATATCCCACTGAACTCCCTCCCCTCCCCAAACTCCACCCTCCCCATTCACTGACCCAAATCTCCAAGCTGGAGTTGGAAACCCTAGCACCGTGGTGGCGAACCTTTGGCACTCCAGATGTTATGGACTACAATTCCCATCAGCCCCTGCCAGCATGGTCAATTTGCAAAGGTTTGCCACCACTGACCTAGCAGAAGCAGAGGAGGCCCTCCTGAGACAAGTCAGCATGGTGTAGTGATTAAGAGCAGCAGTGGTGCAGTGGTTAAGAGCAGGTGCATTCTAATCTGGAGGAACCGGGTTTGATTCCCTGCTCTGCCACTTGAGCTGTGGAGGCTTATCTGGGGAATTCAGATTAGCCTGTACACTCCCACACACGCCAGCTGGGTGACCTTGGGCTGGTCACAGCTTTTCGGAGCTCTCTCAGCCCCACCTACCTCACAGGGTGTTTGTTGTGAGGGGGAAGGGCAAGGAGATTGTAAGCCCCTTTGAGTCTCCTACAGGAGAGAAAGTGGGGATATAAATCCAAACTACACTTCTTCTTCTTCTTCTTCTTCTTCTTCTTCTTCTTCTTCTTCTTCTTCTTCTTCTTCTTCTTCTTCTTCTTCTTCTTCTTCTTCTTCTTCTTCTTCTTCTTCTTCTTATGGTAGATGAAGAGAGGCCCTTGTCTCAATTGGTTTAGCGATGAAGAAAAAGTTGGAAATGTGTTTCCATTGAAACCACTGAAAATGAAAATCAGACTTATTGTTACTTAATTAATACATTGAACCCTAATCATGAAGGCCTTCATCCACCAGAGAGCTCTGCCCATGAAACTGGACTTCCCAGCCCAGTGCCCCCATCCTTTACTAGCCCCACACGCTCCTTGAAATGCTGCTCCTTGGGGAGCATAAAAACATAAGAACAAGCCAGCTGGATCAGACCAGAGTCCATCTAGTCCAGCACTCTGCTACTCGCAGTGCCTTTGGGAGCTCACATGCAGGATGTGAAAGCAATGGCTTTCACAACATACAGAAATTTCTGGAAATTTGCAGGTGAAGCCTGCAGAGGGCAAGGTTTAGAAGGTTTGATCCCCCCCCCCCCCACTCCTCCACATGAAGTCTACTGGGTGACCTTGGATCAGTCACAGTTCACGCGGAACCCTCTCAGCCCCACCTTCCTCACAAGGGGTCTGTTGAGGGGAGAGGAAGGGAAAGGAGTTTGAGACTCCTGTGGTAGAGAAAAGTGGGATACAAATCCAAACTTTATTTATTATCATTACCATTGTGTGAACCATGACGTTCCTGGGCTTCACAAACAGGACTTTTATGTTGTAGAGATAAAAGCAGGAAGGGGCTTCTACCACTGTAGCTCCCCCACATCATAGCCTGGCTTGCTCCTGCACTATTTTAATTCCCCAGCTTGTTCCTGCTTTCCAACATTGAGTTACCAATACTCAGCTTTCTTTTACTTTCTATAAACTTAAAGCATGATATTTATGGAAAGCTTGGTTCTCATATGGAATGTGTAGCTTTTTTGTCTTAATTTTTATAAAACTGGTGTAGCTTTAAATAAAAAGAAAATTAGACATGGGAGAATTAGCAGTACAAAGCAGTAAATTCTACAGTGGTGGAACGACTGCAAACTTTCCAGGACGACACATTGGCCTTCAATTCATTTCAGTCCAACATCCCATCTGGCCGTGGGACAGAGACTGTGCTGGTTGCCCTCACAGACAACCTCTGTTAGAAAAAGTGGGTTATAAATCCAAACTCCTCTGCTTCTTGTGCATATTGACAGCTTTGATCCACCACAGCTGAGATGTTCTTACTAACTGAGGGTCCTAACTTGGATCACAAAGACTTTGTGTGTTCCTGCATTGATATCTGAGAACCGAAGTTCCACAAGTTCTCAGCATGCACCAACTGGATGAATGTTGCTAAACACACAGGTACACATACATTCAAAGTGTATTTTAATTTTTTTAATTGTAAATTTACAAGTACAGATACATAAAACCCAATTGTAAATACACACACAATCTACGATGAAAACAAATGATTGTAAACCACCCACTAAATTATCCCTCAAATGACTCAAAATTACAAAATAACTATTTCTGTTCTCTGTATTTTATTTGACCATGAATAGTCATACATACATACAAAACCTTTATTATTCTACGCATGGAAAGCCAGTACAGAATAAATTATTCTAAAGTATCTGATAGAAACTTGGGCCCCTTCCGCACACGCAAAATAATGCACTTTCAAACCACTTTCACAAATGTTTGCAAGTGGATTTTGCCATTCCCCACAGCTTCAAAGAGCACTGAAAGCAGTTTGAAAGTGCATTATTCTGCATGTGCAAAATGAGCCTTGGCTACAGAGGTTCCAATCAAAGGAGAAGAGTTGTTTAACAAGAATATAACCTTCCCAGCTGCTGTATATTCATTAAACTTTACAGGGAACAAAGCAAAGAGCCTGCTCCTGGGCCCCTCATGTTTGGAGCAGTAGAGAAATATAAGTTCCATGGATTGAGTCTCGGAAATGCAGTGAGGACCTTTTCGATCTTGTGGGGCAATCTTAGTAAACCTCCCTTGTAATATAGTGGAGGGGAAGAAGTTGCAACGTGCCTTAGTAAATACCCACCTTTGGTTGGGCTCTAAGAGTTGGGTACATGAATAGTCTAATTCGTATCATTATTTTTTTGATAAATTATCAAAGTGTATTTGAAAATTATCCATGATCTGCTCATGATGACCTTGTAGCAAATGTAAGCCCAGAAAATTCAATAACTTGTGAGCTCACATGGACAGAAACCGCCACGCCACTGAGTAGGCATGGAAGTACTTGTAATATTGCTTATTATGAATGGCAAAGAAATCATAAATGTAATCTTTTGACTGATCGAAAAGGAACAGGCAGTGCAAACCAGGAGCATTTGCTTTTTCTAGTGCTGTTTTTGAGAAAGCTGAGAACTTCACGGGGAAGCTGTGCTTCACATAAAGACAGCCACTGAAAAGCATTTACATATTAGCTTTTTAAATATTTTGTCCAGCTTATTAATGTAGGCACAAGGAAAATAGAAGAGGATTTGGGGTTATTGCTTTTCTTTTTCTTTTCTTTTTCTACAGGTATCAGTGATATAAATCGTGACACAACTTCCTGAATGCTTACACTGTGACAGACTTTCCCTCTCCCCTTGCCCCATGCTGTAAGTTGTAATTATACAGAAAGAAACAGGTTGGGGGCAACTTTGTTAACCTTCTTACCCAGCAAATACTTTATTGTAAATCCTCTTGGTTGTGGCCTACTTCCCCTCTCCACCCCCTTTCCTTTTACGTAATTTATACAATGGGGTGTATTAAAGTGGCTTTTTATAAACACGGCACATGAGGTGGATGGTTGGCGCCACATTTTAAGTCCTTTTGTACCCTAAATCTCCACAAAGACTCTTGTATAAACACTTCTGTTCTAAAAATGAACACAGAAATAGGCATATTTTGTGGCATTATCACAGGCACTAAAAATATCAAATGAACACTGACAGAAAATAGGCTGTGTTATGAGAAGGTGAACATGGGGGCCCTACCGAGGTAAAATCAACCCAGGTTTTGAATGATGTGCCTTAGTATTATTGTTGATGAACACATCGCCTGTCATATGCCAAGTGAAACCATGGGTCCGTTGTAGTCCATGTTATCTGCTTAGGGGTTCATTGGTCTTCGGCAGAGGCGTTTCTCATTACATTCTACCTGATCCTTTTAAATGGAAATTAAACCAGAGAGCTTCTGCATGAGAAAGAAATGGCCAACGGAACCCTCTGCTGTTGTAGCCACTATTATCATACAGCATCTTCTGTGTGTATAGTAACATAGGCCCCTTCCGCACACGCAAAATAATGCGTTTTCAAACCACTTTCACAACTGTTTGCAAGTGGATTTTGCTATTCCGCACAGCTTTAAAGAGCACTGAAAGCAGTTTGAAAGTGCATTATTCTGCATATGCGGAATGAGCCATACACAGAGTATGCCATCAAAGGTCTTTCACCCCAGGAAATCAAAAACTATCCCCATCCCAAGCATGTTTGGTGTGTGGAGTCACTGGAAGACCACTGAAGAAAAAAAATCTAGCAGAACCAAAGAGTTGCTTAAACATACCTGAAATCCATATTTGTTTATCAAGACTCCACCATTCCCCTAGGACAGGGGTCTGCAACCTGCGGCTCTGGAGCCGCAAGCGGCTCTTTCGTCCTTGTACTGTGGCTCCACGTGGCTTAGGTACTCTCAGCTTCCTTTGGAGAGTTGCCCTAAAGGTTAATGGGAAAGAGTTGAGAGGGTTAATGGGAAAGAGTCGAGACAGCCCAAGACGGCTATCCCAAGCCACTTCCAGCTTCCCTGTCTCAGCTGCCTGGTTGGCTGATGACGGTGATGACAGTGTGGGGACAGAGCACTGCTGGTGGATCCTCTTGAACAGGTGAGCGGCGAAGGGTGGGAAACGGGAGGGAGATGCAGGAGCACAGATTTTCAGTGCAATCCTAACCTCAGTCTGCCCCCCTTGAATGGGGGGTCAGGGGTTGACCCTGCCTTGGGTGGCCTCATTTCCTCCTCCCCTGGGTCCTTCTTGGGGGACGGGACCACATGGGGGACCCCAGTAGTGCCACTTGGGTTGCAGACCCCCCTCCCAGCAGCCCCACTGAGCTCCAGGGGCTTTCCTGGCAGATGGCAGCCTGGATGAGTCCAGGTGAGAAAGACAATGTCAGGTTTTAAAGAAGTTATTACCTGCAACCCTGCAAGGTTGCACTCGTCGGGGCTGTTTGATGGGGAGGCGGGGGTGGGTTAGAATTGTTTGCTTCTGCATTGCCAAGGAGGGCAGGAGCACATGGGGAAAGCCTTGCATGTGGATCATGGGAGGTTTACTTCAGAGTAAGCCAGTGGAGGGTAAGCTTGTAGATTGTGGAAGGGAGAAAGGCTGGGATCATCCTCAGCCATGGTTGTCACGGGTTGCCAACTCCTGGCGGGCAAATTCCAGGACATTTGGGGGTAGATTCTCAGAAGCTGTGACTTTTGAGACAAGGATGGGGGCCATGCTCAGTGAGGAATATGGCTGTTGAGTCCACCCTCCATGGCAGCCATTTTCTTGAGGGGGGATGGAGAAGTTCAGCCCCCCCTGGAAGTTGACAACCCCATTGAAAGCACCAATTTTGATCCACCATCCAAGTGGAATTTGAGGGGGTTCTTTTGGGGGGACATGATCAGTGTCTTTCAACACAAGAAAAGAGAAATGTGTGAAACGGGGGTTCAATTGCTGGTCATTTGAATCATGAACAAAACAACAGGCTCCCCCCCTCTTTTTGCTTTGATGGGTAAAATGGGCTCCAAGAAGGGAACTTCTCCCTGCATGAGAATATATACAGTGTTATCTCCATTTTAGATGTCAAAAAGTATTTACGGCTCCAAGTGTTTTCTTTTCTGTGGAAAATGGGTCCAAATGGCTCTTTGGGTGTTAAAGGTTGCCGACCCCTGCCCTAGGAGCTCAGGGGAGCAGGTATGGTCTGAACAAGCACAATGCAGCGCCGGAAACGGGATGAAAGCATTTTCAGCGCTGCTGCAGTGGGAAGTTCTGCTGGAAACCTCGATATTTGGAGTGACGAGCACGCATCTAATCGTGAGTGGGGAATCGACCTTTCTCAGGCTCGTTCCGCACATGCAGAATAATGCACTTTCAAACTGCTTTCAGTGCTCTTTGAAGCTTTGCAGAGTAGCAAAATCTACTTGCAAACAGTTGTGAAAGTGGTTTGAAAACGCATTATTTTGTGTGTGCGGAAGGGGCCTCACTTTTTAGAAAATAAGCAGATTTTACTTAGCACTTCTTGAACTTTCCGCAAACCGCAAGCTCACTTGGAGGTTGGCAACTCTCCTAATCCAGTCTGTAGTGGTAACACTGTCCAATTCTGTGTAGACCTGAATGCCCAGTGAATCACATTCTTATTTGAGATTTCATGCTATGCCATCAGCAATGCAAACTGGTTGTTTCTTACATATCCTTGCCCTTCAATGCCTTTGTACAGAGGCGAAGATACCAGGGGACCAGGGGTGCACACTGCACCAGAAGCATGCCAGGGTGGAAAATCCCCCCTGTGGCACCCCCCTCACACCCACACCCACGGCACCCCAAACACACACACACACTTACCTTTGTGAAACAGCACAGGCCTCTTGGGATCTACACTTCCCAGGAGACCTTGCGAACCCCAGGGTTTCATGGGAAGTGTAGTTCCTGTCAGGTCATTTTCAGCCTGATGGGAACAGGCCGCTTCTCCATCCTGCACTAATGGGGGGCAGGGCACCGCGAAGGTTGGAAAACACAGAGTGCACACTGGGTGTACTCTGACCCAGCTACACATCTGCCTTTGTATTTGCAGAGCTGGCATGGTTGAATATTTATTTCTCCTTTTACTGTGATCCAAGGAGTAAATACATCAATAGGTTACTGCCCAATAGACCAGATTTCTCTAATCATGAGAAACTAATTTTCATTGTTGTTGTTGTTGTTGTTTGATACCGATCACTATGTTTCTGAAAGAGTCACGCTATTTGTACTTGCAGCTAGAAAGCTCAGAGTGCAAACAACACAATAATGGTTTAATTTTATCTTAGCTCCCTTTTTATGTCTATGTAATCACTGATGCGTTGCGCCGCCCACAGTGGATCGTTGTCTGCAAGTCAGAGGAGTTCTCAAGAATGCACTGTTTGGCCACCCCGCCACAGATAATCAATATTTATTTGTTGGATTTGAATCCCACTTTTTGACAAGAGTCTTCAAAATGTCTCTCAGGATTCATAAAATGCAACAATCCATTACAAAAACTTTGATTTAAAAAAATGAAGTAATAAGAGATACTGGTCGGAAGATGATACATGATAAGAGATACTGGTCAGAAGAGAGGAGAACAGATTGAAAAACCAGCATTCTAAAATAATGAGGTAAAAAACTATGTAAACATGCCCAGAAGCAAAATAGAGGCTCTTTCCGCACTGGCAGAAAATGTAAAGTAGATGTGGATTAATGCTATGTGGAACAGCAACCAGACCTTTTTGATTCAGATTTTTTCTTACACACTGCAAACGTATTCCATGGCAGGTATCCGGTCCTGTATCTGATTCAAGAAAGCCGACATTTCCACACTACTGCAAAGTGCTGTTGCCCTCGATTGCCATGGATATCCTGATTGGCTGTCATGCCGTGCAGGGGCGGGTACGTTTGAACGCGTTGCCGCGTGACGTGGCAACGAGAAGATGACATTCCTGTCTTCCTATTGGCTATCGTTATCTCGTGCTTTCTCGCGAGGGTATAACGAGATCTCAAAAACATTCCTTCCAATTGCCTATCATACGCTTGTGCTCCGCATTCCCACACATTAAGCCTTGACTTTTTTAAAAAAAGGACATTTTCCAGCAGATCTGTTGACAACCCAAAAGCATGTACAGAGTTCTTTTTCATTTACAATGGAGTGGCTCTCCACAACTGAGCACAAGACATCCTTGGTTAGAATATGTCTTTTGAAAAAGCAACAAGGATCTAGCTATTTTTTTCTGAGATGAAATTTTGTCTGCTCCAAGACTAATGAAAATAACAGTATACAGAGTTGCACAACAGAATACAGAGCCGGTGCCTACACTTTAAAAACAAACTGTAGTATTCTCACTTAACTGGGGTTATTAACTATCTTGGTAATTCTGATCTACCCTCCCTTTTATTCCAGCCCCCCAGCTGTCATGCCTGGATCCTCCTCCTCCACGCCCCTAGATGAGCATCTCCAAAGTACAGGCTGGTTGCATCCAAAGGGGGGGCTGTCTGGAGGGGCACATTTCTGAAGGCACAGCCTCAAAAGAGACTGCCCTGATGATCCCCCCAGGTTTGGTGAGGCTTGGTCCAGGGGGACCAAAGTTATGGACCCTCAAAGGGAGTGCCCCCATCCCCCATTCTTTCCAATGGGAGCTAATAGGAGATGGGGGCTACCCTTTGAGGGTCCATATCTTTGCCCCCCCGGACCAAACTGCACCAAACTTGGGGGTGTCATAAGGACCATCTCCAGATAATACCCTGAAATTTTGGTGCCGATACATCCAAAAATGTGCCCCCTGCAGGAACATCCCAGAAATTTGCCCAAGAATCTTTGTTCTGAAATGAGTTTACTGCATTGCTGTCAATGGGGGGGGGGTGCAGGCTGGGGGGGCACATTTCTGAAGGCACAGTCACAAAACTTTCAGGGTCTCATCAGGAGACTGCCCTGATGATACCCCCCAGGTTTGGTGCAGTTTGGTTCAGGGGGACCAAAGTTATGGACCCTCAAAGGGGGTGGCCCCATTCTTTCCAATGGGAGCTAAGGAGATGGGGGCTACCCTTTTGAGGGTACATAACTTTGGCCCCCCTGAACCAAACTGCACCAAACTTGGGGGGTAGCATCAGGACAGTCTCCTGATGGTACGCTGAAATTCTGGTGCCAATATGTCTAAGAACGCACCCCCTGCTGGCACCAATGACCTGGTGCAAAAAAATGGGTTGTGGTGGAGTGGCTGCCCATGGGGGGGGCACCAACTCAGGTTTTACCCAAGGCTCCAGTTTGCCTCATTACGCCCATTGATAGCCCCCACCCCTCCACTGTAGCAGAGAATCCCCTTCCTTCTGCAAGAGCATATCCGAAGTACATGCTGGTTGCATTAAAGGGGGGGCTCTCTGCCTCTTATGGACAGCCTCTCTCAAGTAAACGGCATAACAATGAGCCGTGTTCCCTTCCTGCCGATCCAACGAGTGCTACGGAGAGATAATGGAAAGCATGACCAATCGCGAGGAGCAGTAAAAGGCGAGTGAGAGCAAATCGAAACCTAAAAATCTGTGCGCTCAACTCCAATTCAGTAGTGCCTTTTGATTGGCTGGGTTGAATTGCGTCACAGCTTAGGCGGCCACCTTGAAAGTGGAGCAGCCACAAAAGTTTTACAGACTAGCCGGGCATATCTGGAGTTAAACCAGGGTTTTTGAAAAAACTCTACATACAACCAGGGGTAGGGGGAAAGTGAGGTAAACGGCCAGATGTGGCGCAAATCAGAAAGTGAGCAAAACTAATCCATGCTACGGGGCTCGACAGTGTAGAAAACTCGTAGAATATAGAGCAGCCTCAAATAATTAATCTAGAGTAAACCTGTAGTGTGGAAAGGGCCAGAAACAAACAAATAACAAAAGACCTTGCCATAAAGGGGAGCCGAGACAAGTCAGAGGCCCCTTCCGCACATGCAGAATAAATAAGATGCACCTGAATAACCAGGGGCAGCCATTGCTGCCGTGGTGAGCAACGCAGCAAGATAAGGGGCATGCATGGCCTGGCGGCAAGCTGCAGAACCGGGTGCAATTATTGGCTCCCACCGAAAAAGGCGGGAGGAGCCTGGGTATATCTAGACGCCTTCCCCGGTCCGCGCTCTTCCCGGCGGCGAGAACCAGCAAGGCGTGGTCGTGTGTTTGGCGTCTCGCGTAAGGCCTGCTGGAAGGGAGACTGGCCTTTTCTTTCCTTTCCTTTCTTAGCTGATTTTCCTTCTTCCTCTGGCCCTCCTCGCTTCTCTCGTTTCAACCTTTTCTTTCCTTTCACCTCTTCTGGGCCGGTCTCGCAGCCGCCATGGGGCCGAAAAGGGCCAAGAGCAGGGAGCCTGCTGCTGAAAGCCCCGGGGCCCGGTGCCATCGGGCAGAGCCCTGCGTGCTCTGCTGAATAACAGGGTCCGGGCTCAGGTACTAGCCCGGGGACGCCGGATGAGACGCGCAGCCGGTTGTTGGGCGAATCGGAGCAGCGGCGAGGCGCGGCCGCATGGCTTCGGGCTTGTCTCCCATCGGCAGGGGACGGCCGGTGGCATGGCCGGGACAGTCTCCCCTTAGGGAGGGGCCACTCCTCCGAGTCCCAGGAAGTGCCGGCCCGGCATCTTCCCGGCCCGAACATACCGGCCATATAGGCACCGGATCCTGCCTTTGGTCCGCAGGAACCTGGCGGACACCCTGTTGCATCTTCACAAGTCCTCGGCGGATGCTGGCGAAGTCGGGCCCCACCTCGGTCGGGAACCCTGAGTCCACCAGCGCCGGGCGGCGGCAATCTTGGCACGGCGGGGGCCTCGAGCAGTTAAGAAGCGGAGGAGCTGCACCTTTCGCCATCGGTTAAGCAGCGTCCCACATCGGTCGGATGCGTCCGTCGGCCCCTCGGGGCTACGAGGGCAGGAGGGAGGAAGCGGTCGTCAGGGCGGTCCCGTTCCTCCAAAGGCGATCCCCCAGCTCTTCGTCGTTAGGTGAGTCTACTGAGGATGATGACGCTTGAGCTACTGGGAAATTTTAGATGCTTGAGGAGAGAGTGCACTGCTCTCCACAACCGCGGCTTGCAAAGCGCCAGGCGTTTCGGGGGCTGACAAAGCGCCATCCCCTGGCCTACTCAAGACGCACCGCTGCAACCCGCTCGAGTCCCATCTCTCCCCAGGAAGCTCCGGGAGCCGGGCTGGATGGGTATTACGTGGACATCTTTAAGTTCTGCAGCGGGAGGGGGAGTTAAGGGTTTGTCCGGGCTGGAAGGCCGACAAAAAGCGGAAGGACCCGGCAGCAGCCGAAGCGGAATTTTAACTAACTGGCTGCAGGGCTTCACCGAGATTCCTGGCCCTCATCGAGGACAGCGTATCCCCCCTGCCGGGCCTGGCACCTGGCAGCTCACATGGGTCATGTGCTGCGAGGCTCAAAGGCGCTGGCTATAAGGGGAGAAACTCGCGACTTAATAAAGCTTACGAATTTGCGGAGCCATCCATGGAAGAACGCCGGCACAAGTGCCTTTTCCGTTAGGACCTCATCCACGACCAAACCTGGATGGTCGTGGGTCCAGTCCGCCATGGGAGGGCGGCGGATCCTCCTGTTCTTACTAAAACCTCGGCAGAGCTCTACCCGGGGCGGGTGGGGGCTAAGGGGTTGTGTTGGGAATTCAACAAAGAAAAAGTGCTTGCCAGCCCGGTAAAATCAGTAGATTTGAGCACTCTTGCTCCTTTTGTTCCAGCAGCAGCCACAGCAGGGATCAGCTGTCCCAATCCGGCGGGACGCCCTCCCTTTCGGCAGGGCTCCCGGTCGCCCGGCGCCCGGAGCCCTCCCACCAAAAAAAGATGCCCGGGTGGCCAGGGGCAGTGCTCCAGCCCCCACAAAACTACTGGAGATGCTCGCTCAGCTGCAGTCTCTGGCCATTCCTACAATCCCGTTCAGAAGTGGGGGGTGCTTTTTGGAGATGGCTGCAGCTGCTTATCCAGACAAGAGGGCTGCGGCGCCTGCTGGGGATGGTTGGTTCTCTTCTGGCTTCCGCGATCCCGCATACCAAAGGCTCCAAGGAGAGGCTTACCAAGCTCAGCAATCTAAAAATCTCGTCCCGCCGATCTCCCTGGAGTGGTGGCTGATGCAAGCTCAACAAGGAAATCCAGGCCGGAGCGACATTTGCGCTGGCCCTTTCAATCACCCTCCTCTCCCCAACCTCAGGGTTCTCCCCAATTGGCGTGCGTGCCATAAGAGAAGCCCCGAGGGAGTTTAAACGCTTAATTCAACACCTCTCCCACCCCCCCGGGCGATTCCGTGAATCATGTTTATTGACCCAGAGGTTTGTTCCGGTCCGTTAAGCTTCACCCTGGGACGAAGCCATCCTCTGCATCAGGCAGGCTGGTCCGGGGGCATCCCTAGCAAGGAGTGTGACATTCAGTCCGCCTCTTCTGGCTCCTGCCCGATTTCCCCGATGGACTTCGAAGCTGCTGGGCATCCCACTTTCAAGGCAATTGGTATGTGGACAAGGCCATGCCCATGGGCTGCTCCTTTGCCTGTGCCGCCTTTGAGACTTTCAGCACTTTCCTTGAATGGGCTTTCAGGCAGCGGAGTGCCCTCCGGTTTGGTGACCCATTACCTTGATGATTTCTTGTTTATCGGCAGGCAGGAGGGCACCCGGGGAGTGTGATCTTGCTCCTGCAGGCTTTCCAGAGTCCTGGCCCATGAAAGCTGGGGGTCCCCTTGGCTCCCCAACAAGGCGGGAGGGGCCCGCCACTGCCACCTCAGCTACCCTGGGCATTCACCTGGATCACGGTCCTAGGCACGTCGTCACTCCCGGCTGACAAACACAGCCCTTTCAGCCCTGCTCCAATCCGTTCTCCCTCCTCCGAAAATGCAGAGGTCGCGCCTGGTCCAGTCCTTACTTCGGCCCACCTTCAATTTTCGCTTGCAGGAGTGGTGGCCCCGGGTAGGGGCCTTTCTGCTCCCGGCTGGCTTTTGAGGTCCTTGTTGGGCTGCAAGTCCCCTGACCATCAATCATCAGGGGTCTCCCGGGGCATGAAAGAAGACCTACAGGTCTGGTTCGTCCTTCATCCGAAACTTCAGCGGCATCTCTCTGTGGCAATCAGCTTTGGAACCTGGCCTGGGAGTTGCAGGTGCACTCTGGATGCCTCTGGGGCTTTTGGTTTCCGTGTGTTCAATACCCCTCTCGAGGGTCGGTCAGGGCCTGTTGGCTCCAGAGTGGCACTCGCGGGGGGGCATCACCAGGGATCTCACTTTTCTGGAGCTGTTTCCCATCCTGGTGGCCGGTGCACATTTGGCACAACCTCTGGCTTTAACAAACGGGTGCTTTTCTGAGTGCGACAACCAGGCAGTGGTGCGTGTGGTAGAAGCAGACAGTCGAAAGCAAATACGGCACGGGTCATGTGCCTGGTTAGCAATTTGGTTCTCACCTGCCTCACTCATAACATCTCTTTCAAAGCTGCTTTTGTTCCAGGGTTTTGCAGAATGAGAATTGCTGATGCCTTTATCTCGCCAGCAGGTGAGATCGTTTCCGGCGCCTGGCCCCCGGGGCGGGAGCCGTTCCCGGCGACAGTGCCGCCGTCCCTCTGGAGCCTTAGCAGCGGAGGCGTCATCACAGGTGTTTTTGAAGACTTCGTTGGCACCGGCCACGTGCAGGCAATACGACGGAGCGAACGTATGCGCGATTTCCTGAAGCTTCGCTGCGTCCTCCGGGCTGCCCGGTCTGCGGTGGGGGTGGACACTGGCCTCCTCCTCGAGTATTTGGTCTGGC
Organism: Sphaerodactylus townsendi; assembly: GCF_021028975.2. NCBI lineage: Eukaryota > Metazoa > Chordata > Lepidosauria > Squamata > Sphaerodactylidae > Sphaerodactylus > Sphaerodactylus townsendi. The sequence goes on from NC_059427.1 coordinate 165,493,123, forward strand.
TCCATGGGCAGAAGATGCACCTCGCCAAGCACCATGGGGGTGCACCTGGCGGGCATGGCTTTCTACTGCAGGTTGCTCCGGTTTTCCTGACGTCACCAAAGCGCGTTTGTAGTCCGCCGCCCTAGTGGCTGGGTGGCGGCGGGTGGGCACCAGACAGAGGGACCTCAGGTGCCCAGTCACTCAAGGAAGTGTTAGAGGGCGGTCCCACTGGGGTGCTAAGCAGCAGGTGTCGCGCTTCGGGCGCTTATGAAGCGCTTTGCTTTTCGCCGCCGCCTTCCACCGCCCGCGGCCAATACACCACGGGCTTTCAGGCCTGGGGAACTGGTCGCCCCTACCAGGGATCGACTTTCCAGCACCGCTGCAAAGGGAACACCTTGCGCTCCTGTCGGGGACATGGTCTACGGCTTTGGCTGGCTCCATTCAAAACCGGCACTAAGAGGGCCGCGGGGCTTGGGTCACCATGCCAGCTCTCTTACCGGCGACGCCACCTGCCCCCTCGCTCCCCTTATTGAGTGGCGGCTACGGCACAGGCCCTCGGGTGGGTGGCGCATGCTCTTGGTGCACGAGGATGGGTCCCCCTCACCCAGGTTCCCAAATGCTGGCGGTGTTCAGGGCATTGCTTGGCTCAAGCCGGGCTACCGCCCTTGCCGGAGTTCGGCCTGCACTCGCTTCAGAATAAGGGGCCACCTCACGGCGCGTGGCTTGCAGCAGAAGGCAGGGCCCCGGAGGATATCCGCTAATTTGGGCAGGTGGCGGTCGGGGGCCTTTCAGGCGCACGATTCGCCCACACACACCTGGATGGTTGCGTTGATTTCCTCCTCAGTGCCTCCAGGGACACCATGCGAGACTTTGTCTATCGGGAGGGTGTGGGTCGCATTGGGCTGCACAGCCCCTCGCTAACAACAGAGTCGGGGACTCACGCCTGCAATTCTGAATGGGGCCGGCATCTCGGACTCAGGGCGACGTGAAGTAAAATTTCCTGGATGGGGCAGGGGCACATGCTTTGGCATGAGCTAGAGCCCAAGGTCATTGAATACATTTTTTCAGCGCTGGCTAACACCGGACCTCCTTGGTCACATCCACCTTGGGGAGGAAGATCTCCTACTGCCAGGGTCGGGCCTTGACCTGCGCTTTGGCGGTGGCCGCCACGCTCAGGGAGCTTTTGCCAGGCACCGGCCTAATATGACCTTTGGTTTGGTCCGAGATGATTGTGCAGCGGGCCACATTGGAGCCGAGCTGCTGGATCACCTCTGCAGTGGACCAGGGCCTGCAGAAAAGTCAATCAAGGCGGCCGCCAAAGGTGGTGCTTTCCCTCGGGAGCGGTGGCAAGAACACTCCGAGAAATCACCCGGGACGCCATGGACCTTTTTTCAGCCCGGATGGCGGTCCGGCCTGTCCCAATGGGGGGCATGGACTTGGTGGCTTCAGTCCAGTTCAGTTTACCCGCTTAAAGTCGGGTGGATTAAGATAGAGACAGGCTCAGGCTTGGAGGCTTAGCTTGGGCGTGAAGGCTGCAAGGGTGGGCAGCTCGTGGCGGGTTTGCAACGGTGTCGCACATCTGGGGAGAAAACGAGCCTTCCGGCTGGGGCTCCCAGGCTTGCGCCCTATGAGGGCCGGGGGGTGGGGCGGGCAGGCTGGCAGGCCGGCAGGCCGGGCCGCTGCCCGACACCCCAGGGAGTGGGGTTGGGTTGGGCCGTCAGGCGGCCATGGGCTTAGCTGGTGCCCGACACCCCAGCAAGCACGGGAGGAAGACGGGCTGGGGGCGGCCTTGGGGCTCAGCTGGTGCCCGTCTCCTCAGCAGGGGCGGGAAGTGTGGAAGCATTTAGGAGTATGATCTCTGGGCTTCCCTTCCCGCCAGTTTCCCATTCATTGGGATGTGATGTGCGACCCGTTTGCCGCCCAGCTCTGATGTAAATAGTTCTTGTTTATATGTTTGTTGTTTAATAAACGGGCTGCGGCCCATTCCTTTCCAGCCTGTCGTTGTGGTGTACTTATTGAGCGAGGGAGTCTCACCATCTACAGCAATGCACTTTCCATCCACTTCCACAATTGTTTGCAACTGGATTTTGCTATTCCGCCCAGCTGCAAAGTACATTGAAAGTCTGAATATGGACATCTGTGTACATTGGTGAGGCGGGGCGAGGGTGGAAGGGGAGGGGTGGGGGCAATTTTCCGCCCCCCACGTGACCCCAACAGTGTGCACCCCCGCCTTGTGGTGTCTACGCAACTCGTCTCAGTTTGTGAAACTGACATTTGGTTTGAATTGGGGAGTATACTTTCTAGCATTGGCAACTGGCTGCAAACATATACCCTGAAAAATCAGGGGTTCTGACTGTGCATATTGAAGAGAGAATATACACATATGTCCATATTCAGACAAAATGGCAATTTATTTATTTTATTTATTTATATTTCAAACTTATAGGCCGCCTCTTCCCCAAGGGGCTCGTACAATTGCCTGTACTTAATGTTTTATTGTTTTAGATTTAATGTTTTATTATTTTAGATTGGAGGCAATCATGCCTACCACAATCTTCCAGTATGCGCAATAGTGGTGTTCGAAACATAACAAATGAAAAGGGCTTCTGAGGCACTGTATCTAATGTTGCATGCTGTCTAATTTCTTATTATTACATTAGTATGAATTCAAAGTATAAACTAATGTAATGAGTTCATACCTGTGTAAAAAGATTACTGGTCATTCTTACTTTTTTCTATGTATACTATATAGAGGTGTAGCTAGGGAAAATGGAGCCTGGGGCAAAATCTGAGTTTTGCTCCCCCCCCCCCCTTGTTCGTTTGTGTTTTTTGTAATTTTTTGTGTTTTTTCCAGTTTTCGGCCTGCAGTTTTTAGGGTAGCAGCATACAAATGTCAGGGTATCTTTAGGAGACTATTCTGATGATACCAGCCAGGTTTGGTGAAGTTTGGTTCACGGGGTCCAAAGTTATGGATTCTCAAAGGTGTGGCCCCCATCTCCTATTAGCTCCCATTGGAAACAATGGGGGATGGGGAACCCCCTTTGGGAGTCCATAACCCCCAGAACCAAATCTCACCTAACTTGGGTGGTATCATCAGGAGAGTCCCCCGAAAACTCCCTGAAATTTTGGTCCTGCTAGCCTAAAAACTGCACCCCCTGCAGGCCAAAAATTGAAAAACATTCAAAAAATACAAAAACAAACCTGAAATTTTTGCTGCCCCCAGGAGTGAGCCCGGTGTGATGCGCACCTCCCGGTCCCCTTGTAGCTACACCTCTGATACTATAGGAAAATGGGAAATTCATTTCATGGCAATTGATTTCATGGCATTTTAAGTGTGACTTCTGGGAGTGTTCTGTTCCCCAAGTAAAACAGTCTCAGGTGCCCTGTACTCGGCCAGAACAGAGTGGGAGGCTCATAAGCAAGGTGTACACAGTCCTTTCCATCGATTTAACAGGACTTACTTCCTTGGAACATGACACATTTCCTTTCCTTTTTTCCTTTTTCCTTTTTTATGACGGTATGGCCATGAACTATGGCAACTGTCCATTTGCTGGGCTTAATCATCTGCACGGAGAAGTCAGCCAGCCTTCCTTGTGCCATATTTCCAGGTGGGGTTTCAGAGAAACAGTTGGGAAAACAGTCAGAGATTGCCTCATAACTAGCACACATTTTTCTGGAAGCCCCTTGGCAAGTCCGGGGCCTATTAGGCATGAAACACTTACTTTGAGGCTCTCTCCTCCACAGTGTGGTCTCCCCGTGTTGCTCTGGGTTGACGTGAGGGTTGACACTGTTTGCTCTGAGCCAAGCCACCATTACCTCGTTTGGCTTCTGGGTTGCTCCTGGCCTGACTGGTTGACGGTAGCTTTAAAATTCCCGCCTTTCAAATATTTGTTAGGATCTTTCAGTGTTCTGTTGCTCTTGCAACTGAACATTAGTGTAGCAATTTTTAAAAGCCTGTTGCTCCCTCTGAAATGCTTGCTGGGGAGTGGGCAGTGGGCAGTGGGCAGAACTGCTCCTGAGTGAAAGGTACAGAGGAGCTGAAACAGGACAAATGGATGCCCCCTGTTTCATGTTCCCTGCACTGGCAGGGAAAACTTTGCCCTTTGCCCATTCTTGGAAAACACAGGGCTTTTTAGATTTGCAGCACCTTGACTTCAGGACTGAGGAAAACCTGTTGGTAAGAGAAACTTTGCAGGGCAGACAAGAAGAGCATAATAGGCCCAGGTGTATTTTAGCACCAAGAAACTATCAACATTAGACACAACCTGAAAAGAAACCCAGTTCTTTTTTATGTCTGAAGACTCTGACCTATTTTTAAGGAGCAACTTTCTCCATGTACATCTGTCCATTGGTAGAGAGCTCAAACGCTGTCAGGTTACCATCTGTGATGAACTTTCTACTCAATGGGTCCTGTGATCTTGTATGTGAGAATGTTGCAAGTTTTTTTTTGAGGTACCATCGGTCAGCTAACTGGTCTACATAGTAGTAATGGTTAATTAATTTATATGCGCGTTTACAGCGGTTGTGAACGTTTAACATTGTTTTAATGTATTTAATGTATTTAATATTTTAATGCATTTTAATGTTTTAATGTCTCAGTTAGTAGATAAATGCCTCTTTTCTACTTTTCTACTAACTCTGTAGTTTATAATGCCAATAAAGGCTTTGGAATTGGAATTGGAGCAACTTTCTCACATAAAGTTTTCCTTTTAAGCATAGTGTCACAGAGGTCGTAATTGAAGCATTTTTTCCAGGTTCATTTAATTATAAAGTTCATTGTCATCTTGAAAATCTCACTGAGGTCGAATCCCCACTTGAAATTTGCACGCAGATCCAAACCTGTTCGTTGTGAAACCGTGTCCTCTTCATTGGAGTTTCTCCCTCCCCACCGCAGCGAGCACACAGCAGACACACCCGGTTGCAGAACTCTTAGCAATCCCCACTACCAAGCGAGCTCGCTTCGCCAGTCTCCCCTGATTGGCTGGTGTGCCTTGATGGGGCGGGACCTTTTCCCACTGCGGAAAAGTACATTGTAGGGGTGTGATCAAAAAAACCAGCATGTAAAAGTTTAACGTTTAACTGTTTAACTGTGCAAACAGTTAATCGTTACCTTTGTAAACCATGAACGATTCAAAGTTACGCGTTTGACTGTTTGATGTTTGCATCCCCTTCTGCTGGCCGATCGCAAAAGTGGAAATGAAACCAAGGAAAGGCTGCGTGAGCATCGCAGTGCTGATTGGTTGCCCAAATTCTGCATCACACTCCAGGGTGGGAAACAAGTCAGGGTTTCAACCCTCATCCCTCCCCTCGGATCAGCTCTGAACCGTGTTAATGGGGTCTGTGCCACTTGCAACCAGGTACTGCCGGAACGCAGATTAACAGGGAGAACGAGCGCCAGAAATGGAATCTGCCGCACAAGCAATGGGGAGGTCGTCCCTCAAACCTGGTTAGTTTGTGTTCTGAAACCTGGCTAAGAAGGTAGTGGGGATTCGACCTGAAAGGATGCTGCTGGTGGTGTGGGAGAAATATGGCTTTTTGAGGGGAATTAAGTTGTGCACTTCTTTTTGACCACAAGTGTCTCCTTTCTTTAAAAAAATGTTTTGTCTGTATACAGAAATGCCACCATTTAGGAGGTGTAGTGGTTAAATGCCACTGAGGTGTACCCTGTTTCCCCGACAATAAGCCCTATCCCGAAAATAAGCCCTAGCATGATTTTTCAGGATTTTTGGAGGATGCTTGAAATATAAGCCCTACTCAAAAAATAAGCCCTAGTTACAGATTTCCCAGCACAGCTGATCTGGTCACGTAGGGGGCACAAAATCACGGGACAAAAATAAGATATCCCCTGAAAATGAGCTCTAACACATCTTTTGGAGCAAAAATTAATACAAGACCCTGTCTTATTTTCGGGAAAACATGGTTAGTGGTTAAGAGCAAGTGGTCTCTAACTTGGAGAACTGGGTTTGATTTCCCACTCCTCCATATGAGTTGAGGACTCTTATCTGGTGAACTGAATTTGCTCCTACACATGAAGCCTGCTGGGTGATTTTGGCCTAGTCACAGTTCTTCATAACTCTCTCAGGCCTATCTACCACACAAGAAGAAGAAGGAGAAGGAGAAGGAGAAGGAGAAGGAGAAGGAGAAGGAGAAGAAGAAGAGGAGGAGGAGGAGGAGGAGTTTGGATTTATATCCCCCCTTTCTCTCCTGTAGGAGACTCAAAGGGGTTTACAATCTCCTTGCCCTTCCCCCCTCACAACAAACACCCTGTGAGGTAGGTGGGGCTAAGAGAGCTCTGAGAAGCTGTGACTAGCCCAAGGTCACCCAGCTGGCGTGTGTGGGAGTGTACAGGCTAATCTGAATTCCCCAGATAATTCCCCAGGCGGCAGAGCTGGGAATCAAACCCGGTTCCTCCAGATTAGATACACGAGCTCTTAACCTCCTACGCCACAGGTGTCTGTTGTGGAGAGAGGAAGGGAAAGGAGTTTGGAAGCCACCTTGAGTCTCCTTGCAGGACAGAAAGGTACAGGATAAATCCAAACTCTTATTGTTTTTCTTCTTAGATGAGGCAAACCAGTGCTCCAGATGGGATGATGCATTCATGGGGTCCCACCTTGGCTACAATCCTGAGTGGAGACTTGTTGCCTCAGAATTTCTGGTGACACCTTAGTCTGAGTGATATTCATAACCATGATGGAAACCGACTGGGGACCAGAGAAGCACTCCTACAGCAAAGAGCTCTCAAGCCTGTGTAGACCGCCCAGGGCTGAGAAGTAATTGGACACCAATGAGCTGTCACAGCTGCTGGTTCAATAATGCCCCTTTTGCGGGCACTGCTGATAGCAGTGACCTGTCAGAGAAGCTTGTAACTGAAACAAGGCCGAAAGGAACATAAGAACAAGCCAGCTGGATCAGACCAGAGTCCATCTAGTCCAGCTCTCTGCTACTCGCAGTGGCCCACCAGGTGCCTTTGGGAGCTCACATGCAGGACTTCATAAATCTGTCCAAGCCCTTTTTAAAGCTATCCAGGTTAGTGGCCATCACCACCTTCTGTGGCAGCATATTCCAAACACCAATCACACGAAGAAGTGTTTCCTTTTATTAGTCCTAATTCTTCCCCCCAACATTTTCAATGTATGCCCCCTGGTTCTAGTATTGTGAGAAAGAGAAAAAAAATTCTCTCTGTCAACATTTTCTACCCCATGCATAATTTTATAGACTTCAATCATATCCCCCCTCAAACATCTCCTCTCCAAACTAAAGAGTCCCAAACGCTGCAGCCTCTCCTCATAAGGAAGGTGCTCCAGTCCCTCAATTATCCTCGTTGCCCTTCTCTGCACTTTTTCTATCTCTTCAATAACCTTTTTGAGATGTGGCGACCAGAACTGGACACAGTACTCCAAGTGCGGTCGCACCACGGCTTTATATAAGGGCATGACAATCCTTGCAGTTTCATTATCAACTCCTTTCCTAATTATCCCCAGCATAGAGTTTGCCCATTCCCATGGAACTATCAACTGAGATGCCCAAATCCCTTTCCTGGTCTGTGACTGATAGCACTGACCCCTGTAGCGTGTATGTGAAGTTTGGATTTTTTTCCCCCTATGTGCATCACTTTACACTTTAGGAAGTACTGTATTGTATTGCAATGAGGAGTCCCATGTTTTGGAATAAAAGATATCACTTGAAAGAAAAGAAATCTGGCCATACCTGGCCATAGCGGCACCTTGCTGAAGGCTGGCTCCTTTGTGGTTCTTCTCGATGACTGGAGAGAAGAAGACATAAAAGTATGTTCGAGGAGGTTATTTTTCCTCTCCTGCAGTCTTCCTGGCGCTTCCAGGCTTGGCTCGCGAACACATACACAGCTTTTTCTTAAAAAAATTAAAAAAATAAATACAGAATAAGAATTTTCAGCAGCTCCACTGGCTCCTCTCCTCGGAGCAGTTTGAAATTTTCTGACAGCTTAGCAGCTCAGCTGCGTAATCTTCGCACCATTTTAAAACGCTAACTGACAAAGGAGTGACAGAAGGCGCCGTCTGTAAAGCTGCGGTGCCTGTTTTAGTGTCTCGTGTTCGTTTGTTTCAAGATGCTGATTGTCACCAGAAGCTCAGGCTTTTTCTGAAATTAAAGTTACACCAACTATCATGATGTTTAGGGCGAATCTTTCAGTGAATAAACATGGACACTTGGGGGGATTAAAAATCTGTTTTCATGGCAAAAGAGTTTCTGTCAGTTTATAAACTCAATGCTTCCAGTGGCAGAGGGGTCAGACGACCCTGAGGCCATATTAAGATGTCATATTGTTACCGCGCTGCCTGGGTAACTTTTAATAGCTTCAGACCAACCAGCTCTCGGCAGCGCAGGGGAACAGAAACGGGACCCAACACAGCGAGTATAGTGAAATAATAAAAGGTTGTATTGAGATGCTGACCTACGTGTCAGCACCTCCACACCACGGCAACTGCAACTGCCTAGCAGCTTTACAACAACTTATATACACTTTCTCTCAACCGGGAGTCCGGGGGAGTACAGGACAGCCTACAACCATTAATTCACAAAATACATAGCAACCAATCATACATCTACAAATACATAGGAACCAATTAGAGTCCGGTGGGCAGTACCTTCTTGAATTTCGCAGCCAGAGTAGGGCGAGGCGATGATGTAGGTACAGGCGGGAAAAACACAAAAGAGTCCTTTGGGTGCTTGGGGTCAGGAAACGAAACCTAATGACAACGGCACCCTTATTTGCCTGCTGGTGGGATTAAGGCAGATGGAGGCACTTCTTCCGGGGTCCCCTTTGTCACCGTCCATTCAGGGTTTTTACAAATGAAAAGGGACGTGCCCAGGTGGAGCAGGGGTGGATTCCTGCCTTGAGCCAAGGAGGTTCCATGCAGACACAAATACAGAAGATAGCTATAATTCCTGCTTTCTACCTAATACAGTTTGTTCCTACCTAACCTATACAGAAATAAAACATAGTTCCATCTTTATTTAAAAGCAAGATCAGAAATGAAATAAATCACTTCTGACTCCGCTATCAACATTAGGCCATGTCACCACCACCACTACCACCTACCTCTAACCCTACCTACCTAACCCTAACCACCACCATCCCAAAGCGCCTTTTGGTAGGGTACCTTTAAAATCCCAGGGTCAGCAGGTTGTGGCAGCAGCTCCCTTCATCAGATACAAGTAAGAATGGAAACTGCTGAGTCATTATATCCCGGTTGAAGATGGCAGGAGTGCTGGAAAGGAAGGGATTATGATGCAGAAGAAGGGGTGTGTGTAACCTCTATCTGTGGGTTCTGTGGGGCAGAACTTGGAATGAGTTTGCAACAAGTTTTAAAAACAAAATATTTTACTTTCTTAACATATAACATCAAACATCAACATTTAACATCACACTTCAAGGTCCTGTTCAGGTTGCATTTTCAAGTCCTTATATTTACAGTCTACTGATACTGCCAAGTCCAATTCTTCTTTGCAAGTGGGTTGGCTCCTGAAGACTCCAAGGGCTTGATGAACAGGATTCAACATGGTGAAGGTTTCCAGGAGAACTCTCACCCATTACAAACATAAAAAAACCTGAAACAATAAACTCCAACATTTACAACATAGCAAAAATAAACAACTACCTTCCCAGTAGTTCCCAACAACATTGCAGTTACCTTAACAAGGTGTTAAGGGCTTATACCAGTCAAGGTCCGAGTCTGGTAGCCTTGTCTCCTCCAACTACATGAGTTCTGCAGCCTTCTCCTGCTTTGGGTCTCCACCCCTTTCTGGGTCAACCCATTCTGAGCATGGGGGTTACATGTGCACCATTTTCAGTATTTTTCAGGTTTAATAATCCAGGAAATTTTTTAAAAACTGAAAAAAGCAGAATCCCCATACCAGGTTTTTTCAGGTATTCAGGTTTTTTTCCAGATCTATTAAACCCGAACCCAAAAAATTCTAGCTGCCTTAGAACTCCACGTGGGTCTTGGAAGCAGCAGGCAACATACGTTCAACTCTGAGTCACCTGCTGCTTCTGAAGTACAGAACCAAATTCTGGACCAAGCCAGACCAAGCCAAGCATGCAACTCTGGACTCTAGAGGTGGCAGGGAGCACAAAGCTGAATGCTAAGCCTGGCCAGACAGCAGGAGCAGCAGTGGCGTAGTGGCTAAGAGCAATGGCTAAGAGCAGGTGCACTCTGATCTGGAGGTACCGGGTTTGAATCCCAGCTCTGCCGCTTGAGTTGTGGAGGCTTATCTGGGGAATTCAGATTAGCCTGTGCACTCCCACACACGCCAGCTGGGTGACCTTGGGCTAGTCACAGCTTTTCAGAGCTCTCTCAGCCCCACCCACCTCACTGGGTGTTTGTTGTGAGGGGGGAAGGGCAAGGAGATTGTAAGCCCCTTTGAGTCTCCTACAGGAGAGAAAGGGGGGATATAAATCCAAACTCTTCTAAGTGAGGGAAGAATGGGGGTGTGGGGTAGAGGGATTTCACAATTTTTTAAATGGCAGCAGAGCCAAAGCAATCAAAGCTATTCCCTTCCAAATGCATTTTCCCCATCCACTTCCCAAGTATGCATTACTGCAGTGGTTCCCAACCTGGAGTACACATACCCCCACGGGTACATGCCAAAATGTTTGGGGATACGTGAAAAAAAGTGGAGGAAAGAAGAACATTAATGTTGAAAGTGTAAGATAAAGTACGAGTCAAAAAGTTGTGAAATTAATTCAGTATTATGATGAGTGGTGGTGTGGATTTTTTTAATTAACTTTGAGAAAAGTCTGCGTTCCCTAGCTTTGTTATTTTGGTGAACATGCCTCTGTGGTGCACGTGCACCTCTTCACGGTCTCTCCCTCTCCTCTGTTTTCTCCTCTGCTTTGTGAAAATTTTAGCACAGACAGTTGTGCAATGTTCAGTGAGGTAGCTGTTCCACATTTTCTCTATGACCTGCAGTTTTTGCCATTGTTTTACGTTTAAAATTACATAAGAACCAGCCTCCTGGATCAGACCAGAATCCATCTAGTCCAGCTCTCCGCTACTCACAGTGGCCCACCAGGTGCCTTTGGGAGCTCACATGCAGGATGTGAAAGCAATGGCCTTCTGGCGCTTGCTTTTTCGCTCCCTTTACACCTGGTCTGTTGGGCGTACGGTGCAATCTCAGATCAAAGAGGATCAAGATTGGTAGCCATAAATCGACTTCTCCTCCATCAATCTGTCCAAGCCCCTTTTAAAGCTATCCAGGTTAGTGGCCATCACCCCCTCCTGGGGCAGCATATTCCAAACACCAATCACACGTTGTGTGAAGAAGTGTTTCCTTTTATTAGTCCTAATTCTTCCCCCCAGCATTTTCAATGAATGCCCCCTGGTTCTAGTATTGTGAGAAAAAGAGAACAATTTCTCTCTGTCAACATTTTCTACCCCATGCATAATTTTATAGACTTCAATCATATCCCCCCTCAGACATCTCCTCTCCAAACGAAAGAGTCCCAAACACTGCAGCCTCTCCTCTTAAGGAAGGTGCTCCAGTCCCTCAATCATCCTCATTGCCCTTCTCTGCACTTTTTCTGCATTACGTGCATAACACATGCATAAAAACCTGGCCGTTTTCTCTAGAGCAGGAGTGGCCAACCTATGGTGCTCCAGATGTTCATGGACTACAATTCCATGGCCAATTAGCCATGCTGGCAGGAGCTGATGGGAATTGTAGTCCATGAACATCTGGAGCACCATAGAAAAAAAAGTATAGGTTGGCCCGGCTTTAGAGTATCCATAGATTCATTGTTTAACAAATAAACAGTCTTCTGCTGGTCCGTCCAGCACTCTAAGCTCTCAGTAAGGTGGAGAGAAACTTTGTTCTGGCTCCATTATAATACAGAACATGATGTAAAGTTTCTACAGTTTTCAATGTGCAGATGCAAAAACGTTCACTATGGCCCTTTCCCCACTTACCCTTGTCGGAGGGTTGCTGGCACGCTAAATTCCCCAGCTGCAGTAAATTCCTGGCGCGCTACTTGAAAGCTTCCTAATGACCACTCGCTCCGCGCGGGGTCACCGTAAAAGGCACCATTTGAAAAGGCGCCAGGAATTACGCGCGCTGAGGGGGCATGAGAGAGGCAGCATCGGGGCGGCTGCGTTCTCGCCGCCCCTGAAGTGGGGAGTGCAGCTGGACCCCGCGCTACTTTAGGAGAGTAGCGCGGGGCTTAAGGTAAGTGGGGAAAGGGCCTATGAGGTGTTTTGGAGCCTCTTCCATCCCTCAAAGTGGAAAGAAGCACGTTGCATCTAATATGGGGGTGAGTGGAAAAAGCTTGGGAGCCACTGAATTACATTGTTATTGGATAGTCTCAGATGAAGGTTCTACAAATGGGGTTCCATGCTCTCTGGTGGACTTTCCCCAAATCAGAGACAACACACATGGGGTTCTGGCTGCTTCTCAGTCAAGTAGGAAACTACCCTTTAGTCCAAGCCCGTAACCCATAGAGGCTGTATCTGTATTGTTACGAGGAGCATTTGTAATGACATGGGAGATGTAAAGGGGTCAAGCCGGCTAGCTATATCATGCCAGTTTCGGTAAACCAGGAACAGCTGCTGTTATTGTTCTTTTGAAATGCAGTATTTATTTGGAACGTGGGACATTTTAGCGGTTGGATATTTTTTCTTCAAAACCTTCATTAAAGATTTTTCATGTTGGGGTTGGATGGAGCAGCTGTTCAAAGTTTCCTGTATCTGTAATGGGCATCCTTACCTCCTCCGTCTGTGCAGATGACATGTGGGAATTGCTTTAGGCATGGCCCATCTCTAATAAAAACATACTTGGATAGATCATAAAATCATAAAGAGACACAGAGTATCACCTTATTCACCCTCCTTTTCTGAAGCAGGCTGTCTTGTCTGTAAAGCACTATCTGCCTCTTCTTTCTTTCTGTCTTTCTTTCTTTCTGTCTTTCTTTCTGTCTTTCTTTCTGTCTTTCTGTCTTTCTTTCTGTCTTTCTGTCTTTCTGTCTGTCTGTCTGTCTTTCTTTCTGTCTTTCTGTCTTTCTGTCTGTCTGTCTGTCTGTCTGTCTGTCTGTCTTTCTTTCTTTCTGTCTTTCTGTCTGTCTGTCTGTCTGTCTGTCTGTCTGTCTGTCTGTCTTTCTTTCTTTCTTTCTTTCTTTCTTTCTTTCTTTCTTTCTTTCTTTCTTTCTTTCTTTCTTTCTTATTCATTTTTCTCTTCCATTTCTCTCCTAACATTATATCTTATTTGCTAGATAACGGTCTGATAATGCCACCTGGCATTTGGTAGGGCTAACCCTCCAGACTCAACAGATTTGTTCAAAACTCTTGCTGAAATGCTGAGGTACAAATCTAGTTACTAATGCTCATCATAAATCACTCTTGCTGCATCATAGTTCAAAGGTACATTTCTAAACATCCATTTTAAAAGTTTGTGCAGTTTCCCGGTTCTTCCCAATGTAGAAGGAGGAGCTTGGATTTATACCCCACCTTTCTCTCCTGTAAGGAGACTTAAGGTGGCTGTTGAAGGAGGAGGAGGAGGAGGAGGAGTTTGGATTTATACCCCACCTTTCTCTCCTGTAAGGAGACTCAAGGTGGCTGTCGGGGTAGCTTAAGTACTGGGGGGATGGGAACTCTGGTATGTGAATCTGCTGTGTGAAAGCATTCTTTTGCTGTTTCCTGACGGCTTATCTCTCCTCCGCTAAACTAGTGAAGGCCAAGACAAAAGACGAACAGAGGAGGGTTGCCCTTTCTTTCCTCTCCATAGCAACTCTGGTATTAATTTATGTAATTGGATCTCTATCCCGCCCTATCCCTGAAGGGCTCTGGCTGGGTATTCGTTGGTGGACTCCCAACCAAGTGCTAACCAAGGCTGACCCTGCTTAGCTTTTACGATCTGATGAGATTGGACTAACCCGGGCTATCCAAGTCAGAGTGCAAAGAATATATACGTGCAAACAATATAGTCAGTGAGATTGGACTAACCCGGGCTATCCAAGTCAGAGTGCAAACAAAAGGAGTTTGTAAGAATATTGCAACTCGCTCTACGCTCTACGCGGGCCTTCCCTTGCGGCTGATCCAGAAATTGAAATTGGTCCAGCATGCAGCGGCTCGCCTGCTCACAGGAGGTGCCATTAGAGATCACATCATGCCGTGTTGCATCGCTTGCACTGGCTCCCAATTGAGTTCCGAATCGTCTTCAAGGTGCTGGTGTTAACCTCTAAGGCCTTACGCGGTCTGGGACCCTCGTACCTACAAGACCGTCTGGCCCCATATGTCCCACGTCGGTCTCTGCGTTTAGCAGAGGCCAATCTGCTGGTGATCCCCGCCCCCTCCATGATGCAGCTTGCCTCCACTAGGGCCAGGGCTTTTACAGCCCTGGCCCCCCTGCCTGGTGGAATGCTTTCCCTCCAACTGTCCGGGCCCTGCGGGACCTTAATGAATTCCGCAGGGCCTGCAAGACTGAGCTATTCCACCGGGCCTTTGGGGAGGCCAGCTGCTGATATTCATGCCCGTTAACAACAACTAAGGCCCGCTGTTCCCCTCTTAGAGGAGTTTAGTAGTCGGACGCCATCTGTATTTAAAATGGTTGCGATAATTTGAGCGCTGTATTTTAACTTTTTATTTTGTACGATTTTATCTATCCACTTGTTTGCTGTTAATGTTGTGAACCGCCCTGAGCCCTCCGGGGGAGGGCGGTATATAAGTGGAACAATCAATCAATCAATCAATCAATCAATCAATCAATCAATAAACGTGCAAACAATATATTCAGTGAGATTGGACTAACCTGGGCTATCCAAGTCAGAGTGCAAACAATATATACGTGCAAACAATATATTCAGTGACTTTTTTTTAATGTACTACAGCAAGATAAACTTTCCTTCTCCTTTGTCCCCAGTCCTCAGAGGTGCATCAGTATTCTTCTTGATGCTAGTGCAGTTAGGGGCTTTCTACAAGCGTTCCACCGAACCTTTGCATCAGGAATGCCCCCAGCACAGCCGTCAGACGTATGCGATGAAAACAGGGGCATAAGTCTGTTTGTTCAATGGCTCTTTGGGAAGCAAGGGGGTTTAATGGCCCTTGATCCAGGAATGGTAGAGTCATGATCATTTTCGGTTCTGTCATTGGTACTGCAGATAGCCCTCCCATACCAGAGAATGATCAGCAGTTCTCCCATTCCTAAATCCAGGAAGAGCAACCGATTGTCCCTTATCCCACTTGGACACCTGATCCAGGCCTGCCTGCCTGCCCATCTTCCTTCCTTCCTTCCTTCCTTCCTTCCTTCCTTCCTTCCTTCCTTCCTTCCTTCCTTCCTTCCTTCCTTCCTTCCTTCCTTCCTTCCTTCCTTCCTTCCTTCCTTCCTTCCTTCCTTCCTTCCTTCTATTTATTTATTTATTTATTTATTTATTAATAAATTTATTATTTATAAGCAGGAGCAGCAGTAGTGTAGTGGTTAAGAGCAGGTGTACTCTAATCTGGAGGAACCAGGTTTAATTCCCTGCTCTGCCGCTGAGCTGTGGAGGCTTATCTGGGGAATTCAGATTAGCCTGTGCACTCCAACACATGCCAGCTGGGTGGCCTTGGGCTAGTCACAGTTCTTCTAAGCTCTCTCAGCCCCACCTACCTCACAAGGTGTTTGTTGTGGGGAGAGGAGGGAAAGGAGTTTGTAAACCCCTTTGAGTCTCCTATAGGAGAGAAAGGGGGGATATAAATTCAAACTCCTTCTATTATTTATTTATGTATTTTCATAATCAGTGAGATACTCCATCGGGCCATTCTTCTGACTCACAGCATTTCTTGCTGATGTTACAACTGGCAGTCTAGTGCTCATACACTGACAAAACACATGAATGAAAATCTGATCTCTTCCCACACAGCCAGACAGTGCTTCAAACAGCCATGGATGATTATGAAATTGACTTCTGTTTCCTCTGCCTTCTGACTTAGCGCACATAACCGTGACATAAAGAGCGTGATTCTGCAGCATCGTATGCCTTGTGCAATATTTTTTTTTCCAGGGAAGCTGGCAAATGCTGCAAATGTTATGAAGTCTTTAAAACAAGATGCCTTGTTTCGACTCATGTGGCAAAACATCTTTCTAATTTGAGAACTCTGACGTAATCCAATTTCTGCAATTTCTACAAGACAAAGGCTGCAATCTCAAACCAAGTTACTGTTGGAATTTCCAGCCTTGCCTTGCATGCAGCAGCAGCAAGAGCAGCATGGGATTCTGGGAAGCTGCCCGAACGTTCTAAAGGTGACAGTTAAAATCCGTTGGTAGTGTTCTGTTCCCCTACACACACTAGGAGACTCCCTGACTAACTAAAAGAAAGATGCTCTGTATACTGCAGTAAACCAAAGGATATATAGAAATGTGCTCTGACTAGACTATAAGATATTGTAACACAACCAAACTGTAACTAACCATGACCCGTGCATGTAACTATTATTTGTGATACTCTGTATATAATGTATATACTGTATGTTTTCTCTCTCAGGTTAAGTAAAGTTCTGCTTATGTTTTTACGAACTTCTGAAGTAAAACGGTTGGTCGTTTGAGAGATAAACTATTCTAATTTGATGTGCCGCACAATCCACGTTTCCGCCCGTTACTTTGCCTGACAGGATTATATATTCCGAATATACCTGTTGCCCTTTAGTTACACCCTTCTAAGGTCATTGACCACTCAGGCCTGGACTGACAGTAACTAAACAGATCTCTCTGAGTGAAAAGATTAAAATGGTGGTCCCTCATGCAAACACCAAGTCATTACTGATCCATTGGGTGACGTCACATCACAGTGTTAACTAGGCAGACTATAGCCCTTTGTGCACTTCATCTTTGAAACGCAGCTGTGTGCTTTGCAGTGCGGTTTCCATGTGTTTCTTCAACTGCACAAGAGGAGGGGTCCCACCGCTTCCCCTGAGTCTAGCCGCCATTTTGCCTGCCCCCTATTTCCAAGTTGGGAGATTGTTTGCCGTGCATTTTTAAAAAGCCATTTTCACGATCTATCCTGCAATAGATCGAATGTATTTTTTTTAATTTAAAGAAAACTCAGTTCTCCAGAAATGCTGGCTGAGAGGTGGGAGGAACTACTGTTGCATGTTTTCTTGATTTGTGCACACATGCTCTGTTTTTTTGTTTTTTTATTATATTTATATACCGCCCTCCCCCGGTTTAAGTGGTTTAACCTACTAAGAAAATGTGACCTTGTGAACAACCATACCAAAAAGGTTGGGAACTACTCAGTGGTGGGATCGAAAAATTTTAATAACAGGTTCCGGTGGTGGTGGGATTCAAACAGTGGCGCCGCCGCACACACGCACCTCCAGTCCCTATTGGGCAGGGAGGCTGCTTTAGTAGCCCCTTCTCGGCACTCAGAAAAAATTAGTAACTACTTTTAGAGAAGTGGTGAGAACTGGTTGGATCCCACCACTGGAACTACTGCCCTCCAGGAAATTATAGCTTCAGGAGGCAGATTCTCTGGCGTACCATAGCTTCTGATAAGCTTCCTCCCCAAATTCCACCATCCCAAAATGTCCAGGGATCTCCCAAGCCAGAGTTGGCTACCCTATCTGCTTGTGGGAGAGTGGTGGGTGGTGGGAATTGGCACAAAGTGGAAGAAGGAAGATCTTTTGAGTGGATCTAAGCATTATATGAGTGTGCCATTATTCTTCCAAAGAACACAGGAATGAAGATGACAAGATTATCCCATGCAATCCTTGCAACCAAATAACAACATGAACAGCCCTATGGAGTCTGAATGATTATGACTGACCCAGCTTTCCAACAGTTGGTGGTGAATGGTGTGAACTTTGAACTTCCTAGTTCACACTTCTGCTCAGACAAGGATTTACTAGGTAAATTTACTGAAGCTGTCTCCCAGCCTGACCTCTACATTTGCAATGTGGAGACATGGAGACAATAACTGATCTTCCCTGTAGAACTATCAGAAGGATTGCTAAGATATAGAAAAAGTGCAGAGATAGAAAAAAAGTGCAGAGAAGGGCAATGAGGATGATTGAGGGACTGGAGCACCTTCCCTATGAAGAGAGGCTGCAGTGTTTGGGACTCTTTCGTTTGGAGAGGAGACGTCTGAGGGGGGATATGATTGAAGTCTATAAAATTATGCATAGGGTAGAAAATGTTGACAGAGAGACATTTTTCTCTCTTTCTCACAATACTAGAACCAGGGGGCATACATTGAAAATGCTGGGGGGGGGGGGGGGGAGAGAATTAGGACTAATAAAAGGAAACATTTCTTCATGCAATGTGCAATCGGTGTTTGGAATATGCTGCCACAGGAGGTGGTGATGGCCACTAACCTGGATAGCTTTAAAAGGGGCTTGGACAGATTTATGGAGAAGTCGATCTATGGTTACCAATCTTGATGCTCCTTGATCTGAGATTGCAAATGCCTTAGCAGACCAGGTGCTCGGGAGCAGCAGCAGCAGCAGCAGGCCATTGCTTTCACATCCTGCATGTGAGCTCCCAAAGGCACCTGGTGGGCCACTGTGAGTAGCAGAGTGCTGGACTAGATGGACTCTGGTCTGATCCAGCAGGCTCTTTCTTATGTTCTTAAGAAAATGTAGATGAACTAAGCATACAAATGTCGTCCAGTTATAGAACCCCTCTAGCCACATAAACGTGTGCCTGATTTCCTTGGTGATAGATTTCAGTTTGCTTTAGGCTTTTAAAATAACACAGTGGTTAAGTGTCCACGTGTCAGGAATGCTTAAGGCACCCCCAATGATGAACTGTTCTCATGTTTCAAAGCAGAAACTGAGAACTGGTTGATGATATTTGGGTGCCGTTCAGCTCTTCCAAGGCTCTGATGTCCGGAGAGTTCTCAGCTTTCTTTGAACTGAGCAAAGCATCAGACAAATTGGAGACAATGAACGACTCCTTCCTTTCCAGCCAACCTCCCCTCCCCACCCGAATTTGCAGACATCTGCTAGCTAGCACACAAGTTGGTGGTAATAAAGAAGAACAGTCACTCATACGATGCGCTGCCTGAAGCATTCAGAAATGACTGGAATTAGCCTCCCTTGTACAGGCCTTAAGTCAGTTTATGGCTGGGTGTCTTTTGTTTTATGCAGCAGTATAGAGGTGCCTTTGCCGTGCTAAAGATTTTAACTATAATTATAATGACTGATACTTGCCGGCGCTGTGCCCCATAATTAGAACAAGTCCCACAGACATATTGTCTCCTTGATTTCCTCCCCTATATTTCTCTCCCTTTCTTTCTCTGCCTGGGACACATGGGTTCCATTAAACATTTGAGTATTTAATGTGGTTTCCTTAAATTACTTCTCAAGTTTTCAAGTTCCCTTTAGAAAAGCACGTTACTCCTCTTGACGGCATCCTCAATTTTCATCATGATTTATTCATTTGGCCGGTTGCAATTGCTCTCCCGCCCCACCTAGTGGAGAGTGTGTGTGTATACACATAATATATGAACATGTAACAGCCTGTCAATAAACCGGTTAGATACAGAGTTGTGGGAACAGCATTAACTTACTAAGAGACCTTTGTGCTTAGCTCAGAATTATATATTTGCAAAAACTATCCAGAAGTCTACAGCAAAACGTAAGCGAGTGCAATTAAAATACTTATTTTATTCCCGGTTATCTTGTGCTCCTAGCTCCTCCTGTGCCCTTTAGATGACAAATATCAACTGGCTGCTGTGTGAAATCTGAATGCATGTTGTTGAACTACAGCACTGAAAAAGTGCTGTAATTGGTGTGGAAAAATAAGGAGAGAATAACTCAACAGATGCACAGTTGATTGGAGTATTTACCAATTACACCATTTACTAGCTTGAGGTAAAATTTTAATTTAATTTAATTTTAGTTAAGAAGACAAAGAATAGCTGGTTTTATATCCTGCTTTTCTCTATCTCTATTTTCTCAAAGCAGCTTACAATCAGTTTCCCTCCCCCTCCCCACAACAGACTGCCTTGTAGGGCAGGGTGGAGCTAAGAGGACCGAGAAGGGCAGGTCTAGCCAGGGTAGGAACCTGCGGCTCTCCAGATGTTCAGAGACTACAATTCCCATCAGCCCCTACCAGCGTGGCCAGTTGGCCAGACTGGTAGGGGCTGATGGGAATTGTAGTTCCTGAACATCTGGAGAGCCGCAGGTTCCCTACCCCTGGTCTAGCCCAAGATCACCCAGCAAGCATCATGTGGAGGACTGGGGAAACCAACCTGGTTTACCAGATTAGAGTTAAGTGCCTAAAAGTTCCAGAAGTAATTAAAAGGCTAAGTATCAAAAACACATATGTATTTATTACAAATTAAAATTGTCAACATATTATAGAAGACTCATAGCAGCCTTCGATTACTATTTCATCAAATTAGAGTGCACCGCTCATGAGGAGGAGTGGGGAATCAAACTATGTTCTCCAGATTAGAGTCCGCTGCTCTTCACCAGTGCACCACGCTGGCCAAATCCAAGGATTTCCATCTGCCTGCCCCCAGCAGTTGTTTCGCCTGCGAATCCAATCACTTGCCCGTTGCTGCTTATAATCATGACAGGAGAAAGTGGGGGAAAGAGTTATGTCCAAACACAAAAGTTGTGGGGAACCCTCTAGGAATCCCCTGAAGCTCTATGGTCTTTACCATGGAGATTTCAGAGATTCCTCGAGAGCCACTAGGTTCAGATACTTTCAGGGTTTGGACACACATACACACATCCTACTATGATGATATACAGTCCTGGTACCCCTGCCATTTCTACATGGGCTGTTTGTCCCCGGTTCATTGCTGTTGGGAAGAGGGTTTTTCCTCCACTTCCCTGCAGTATCATTGTGTATTCATGCACCTCCCATGTTTTCCCAAGATTTGCTGTGACCTTTAAGGAAAGATAGCAGCAAAGCCCGGATAACTGCCAAATAGATGTGAAAGTCAGCAGTCCTTACGCAGAAACCCAACCCCTGCAGCAGCAACTTTCTCCACCACTACTCCACCACCATTGGGTTTTTTTCCTGTTTTTCAGCACTTGAATATCATTGGTCTTTGATGCACTTACCGCTTGTGGCATGCCTATGTGGTTCGCAGTGGGGTGTCCATTGCCTGGAGAAGTCGCCTGCTGCGAAGCATCCCTGTCAAGCCAAGCCAAGCCAAGCCAAGCCAAGCCAAGCCAAGCCAAGCCAAGCCAAGCCAAGCCAAGCCAAGCCAATCTGCCATTTTGCCCACCCATCGCTGCCTTGCCTGCTTCCCCACAGCACCCTTTTTGGCACCTTTTCTTGGCCTCCCATCTTGGGTCCAGTGTTATTTTGCTGTAATTCAGAGGGTCCAGCAATAGGTATCAACTGCTACTGTTAATGTTAAAAAGTGTCTATAGAAAAGCCCTTCAGATGACTCGGCAATGTAACGACGGAACCTACTGCTTCCCTGACACTTCCTGTTTTCATTGGCTGCCATTTCAATTAATTAATTAATTGGTTCCCTCTTTTATTTATATTTATTTATTTATTATTTCGATTTCTATACCGCCCTGTCCCCAAGGGGCTCCGGGTGGTGCACAACAGGTTGATACAAACAAATAAGAAGGCAAACCATGCAATTAAAACAACAACGACCCATAAAGCTCCAACATTAAAAGATACTAAATTACATTAAAACAGCGGTAATATCATAATAAAAGGCACCCGGTAAATCCTTTCCTTTAAAACCCTCCCCTAGGGAGCGACCGGACTCCTCCATAGGAGGATGTAATCTTGATGTAATCGAACAGGGGCGCCATACTCAGCGGCTGGTTGCTCTTGTTGAGAACCATTAGCTGCACATATTTCAAGAGAGAAATTGTTACGAAGAGGGTCCATAGGAGAATTTTTGATTGCAAACTAAAATAATAAGAACATACTGAGGGGTCTGAGAAGGCATTACGAGGTTAACCAGTACCAGAGCTTAACTAGCCCCACCTTTTGTGTTTATTTTGAAACAGCAACTGATGTGTGAAATGCTATCTTGCACATTCATGTACTTATTTCAAAATTGATTATAAATGTATGAAATTCTGTATGTCATACTATGTAAACTATTCTTTATGGCATGGTTTATTTCACATTGTGGTTAAAATTACCCACATGGTTGTGGTTTAACCCATTAGATACAGACTGTGTTGCTGCCATATCTTGGTTGTATCCATCCCCTTTTCTAACACAAAATGACTAATCCATGTACATAGGGCCTTTCCCCACTTACCTTAAGCCTCGCGCTACCTGAGGAGAGTAGCGCTGGGTCCCCCGGCACTCCCCACGACAGGGGTGGCAGCAGCGCAGCCGCCCCGACGCTGGCGCTGTCGCACCCCCTCAGTGCGCGGCATCCCAGGCGCTCTTCTTAAGGGTGCCTTTTGATGACCGGGATGGGGATGCCCGGTGGGGATGCCCGGGCACGCGCCTGGGATGCCGGGTGCTGAGAGCAGCACGCAGCATAGGGGGGATGGAAAAGAGTGGGGAAAGGCCCATAGGCAGCAGTGCTAGGAAGCCATGTTGGGGAAGGCCATGATGGCTTCTATGCCCTGCTGGTTGGTCCTACTGGTTGGCTGTTGTGTGAAAGAGGATACTGGACTATAGGGATCTTCAAACTGATCCATAGGGCTCTTCCTATGTTCTCAAATTTGGCATGTACATTCAGAACGTTCTGTGCTTCAAGTTCAGGACTCCATTTTGTATTTCGAATATATACCCTGCTTGATATTCCTACCATTTTAAAGTGGCATAAAATACATAATACACAATCCAGTGTGATAACTCCCTTGGGGCAATAAATCATAGAATCATAGGCCCCCTTCCACACACGCAAAATGATGTGTTTTCAAACCACTTTCACAACTGTTTGCAAGTGGATTTTGCCATTCCGCACAGCTTCAAAGAGCACTGAAAGCAGTTTGAAAGTGCATTATTCTGCATGTGCGGAATGAGCCACAGAATTGGAAGAGACCACAAGGGCCATCAAGTCCAACCCCCTACCATGCAGGAACACACAATCAAAGCACTCCCGACCAGAGGTGTAGCTAAGGAAAATGGATCCCAGTGCAACATCTGAGTTTTGCATGGGGGGGGGGACATGGGCAGTTGCTGTGATGCTGGAATCCACCCCCAAACAGCATCACTTTCAATGGTGTTAAAACAAGAGAGCCCAGATTCTCCTTTCAAATTCACCTTGAAGGGAGAATCTGGGGTCCCCCACCCTGTAACAGCATCACTTTCAATGTTTAAACTGGGGACCTCAGATTCTCCCTTTAAATCCATGCCGAAGGGAATGGATTTAAAAGGAGAATCTGGGAAAATTTGGGGGGTGCCTGCTGTCAGGGGTGCAATTGTTAAGCTAGCAGCACCAAACTTTTAGGGTATCTTTAGGAGACTCTCCTGATGATACCACCCAGATTTGGTGAAGTTTGGTTCAGAGGGTCCAAAGTTATGGACCCTCAAAGGTATAGCCACCATCTCCTATTAGCTCCCATTGGAAACAATGGAAGATGGGGCATCCCCTTTGAGAGTCCATAACTTTGGACCCCCTAAACCAAACCTTACCAACCCTGAGTGGTATCATCAGGAGAGTTTTCCAAAAACTCCCTGAAACTTTGGTGCTGCTAGCCTAAAAACTGCACCCCCTGCAGGCCAAAAACTGAAAAAACACTAACAATACCAAAAAACCCACAAACTAACCTGAAATTCTGCCCCCCCCCCCCCCCGGCTCGCACCCAGTGCAACATGCACCCCCTGGCTCCCTGGTAGCTATGCCTCTGTAATGTTTAGGCGGAATCTCTTTTCCTGCACCTTGAATCCATTGTCAGCATCAACATTCAGAATACAATTATACATTTCCAAACTCCTCCTCTGCACTTGATTTGAAAATGATCACGGTGGCGTCATGGTGATTAGCATGTCAAATTAAGTCCAGAGAGATCTGTGTTCTAATCTTCACATGGCCATGAATTTCACTCATTGACTTTGGGACTACCATACTCTCTCAGGCTACTCTACTTCACAGGGTTGCTGTGACATTGTGTGTGTGACTATCTATGCCACCCTGAGTTAATTGGAGGTGAGATTTAAAAAAAGTTATTAAAGAAATGTTGAGCATCTTCTAGTCCCATGAAATCTAGCTTTCATTCCAAGAAAGGGATAGATTGCTAGTCTCCATGGTTAAAGAGATATCTGAACACATGATATGGGGACATTACCAGTCTGGCAGAGATGTCAACTCCGGCAAGTGCATTCTAAGGAATACTTTAACATCAGCACCTGAAACAAAACATGGCTTGATCTTGTAATGAGCAATAAAACAAAGGCAGAATGCAAATTTTACAGATGGAGTGATATCTTGCAGTATGATCTGTTTGTGCCCAGAAAGAGCCAGTAGATGGCATTATTTAAAGTGGAACAGCTCTGATGGCTGGGATTAGTCCATCTAGACATCTGAAAGCCCCCTCAAGACACGGTCCCCTCGGTATACCAGCAGGATGTTCACCAGACGATTCAGCCTTAGATACATTTAGAATATACCAACAAGGGGTAGAAACACTAGGTAGGCATGCGATCCGTTTTACAAACCAGAATCGTTTTTTCTCATAAGCGGTGCCATAGCGTACAGTTATCCACTCTACCAAATTTCCTCACAAGCAATACCATAATGATCAGTTATCCTTCTTTTAAAGCAGGATCGAATTGATTCAAAAGCAGTACCATAGAAAAAAGAAGAAGAGTTGGATTTATATTCCCCCTTTCTCTCCTATAGGATGCTCAAAGGGGCTTACAAACTCCTTTCCGGCCTGAGCAAATGAAGCAAACCCCCTGCAGCTGCTCATTTTCCATAGCACAGTGATGGCGAACCTATGGCACGGGTGCCAGAGGTGGCACTCAGAGCCCTCTCTATGGGCACACACAAACAGAGTGTCCCCCTTCCCCAACACATCTAGGCTGGCCTGGGACGCTGGGCTTGATTATTAGCATTAAACTTAAGACCCAGTTTTGGGGAAGTAGTGCAGGTAACCCTGTTAAGCGCTGTTAAACCCCACTGATTTTCATGCGAAGAACTAAAGCGCACTCCTTTACCTGGAAGTAAGCTCAGTTGTTGGCAATGGGGCTTGCTTCTGAGTAAACCCTCCTAGGGTCATGATTCACCCATTGGAAGAGTTGCATGGTTGCTTTAAAGCAAAGCCATTGACTACCACCAAGCTTACTCCCGAGTAACGCGTGCCTCGGAGCCAACCGTTTTTTCTAAACTAAAACCTCAGTATTCAGGTTAAATTGCCATGTTGGCACTTTGCAATAAATAAGTTGGTTTTGTGTTGCAGTTTTGGCACTCGGTCTCGAAAAGGTTCGCCATCACTGGTATACAGTTATCTACTCTACCAAATTTCCTCACAAGCAATACCATAATGATCAGAAGAGTTGGATTTATATTCCCCCTTTCTCTCCTATAGGACGCTCAAAGGGGCTTACAAACTCCTTTCCAGCCTGAGCAAATGAAGCAAACCCCCTGCAGCTGCTCAGTTTCCATAGCACAACTATTTCTCAACCAGAGATACAGGCTTTTAATATTCTCCACCAGCTGCAAAACGTTGGAACACTGGGGTTTCTTAATCATGTCGGCCGTTTTGCCATCCCCCACATGTGGATCGTTCGTGTGTCAAACCTCATCGTCTTTATTATAATCTCTGGGTTAATAGTAAAGCGCACAGCACACTGGATAGAAAAGGGAATGACTGTTGCACGTCCAGCGTGACTTCTACCTCTTATCTGCTGTCTTGTAGCCGAAGCTGTACTTTTCTCTAAGATGACGGTAGTCGGTATAGCGTTCCTATGAAAACGGCAGCTGATGACAGGGTGAATTAACGCTCCACTCCCCCACAAACGCTGGTGGAATCTACGAGATTACTGGAGAGATATGGGAGCTTTACAGATTGCTTTGCAGCACACACTCGTCTCTGAAAATAGAGCAAGGGAAGCATTTCAGTTACAGTCAGTGTTCTCTTCCTAATCATGCTTAATAGCGGTTCAGGGGCCTCGGTTTGCACGGCTGGTCGTGGTGTTCTGAAGTAAGAAAATCCACCGCTTGAAAAGATTGCTCCCTGTTGCATCACGCCATCGCTGAAGAGATCTGATTAGCTTTCATAAAGCTGCGTTTATTGTGTGAGAAGCGCTTGGTTTCTGGGCACACACAGCCAGGTGTTCGACTTGCAAAGTCAAGCATGTGGATTTCTTTGTGGGTAGACCAAGCCTATGGAAATGAACTGGAAAGAACACTGGAGGCCTACTCCGAGACCCCTTCCGCACATGCAGAATAATGCACTTCAATCCACTTTCACAATTGTTTACAAGTGGATTTTGCTATTCCGCACCCCTGCAAAGTAGATTGAAAGTGGATTGAAAGTGCATTATTCTGCATGTGCGGAAGGGGCTCGAGTGAAAACTCAGGAGCTTACACAATATTTTATGTCAATTTGCTCAGCCCCAATATTACTTGAGGGGTGGGGGGGTTGTTCCATATTTTATGGGAGGTGATACGGCTGCTTACCATTTTTGTCTACTCTGAGTAAGCCCTACTGATATGTACATGCATATACAACATTCTATTTTTTAATTAAATTTTATTGAGTAAGAAAAATTGACAATTTGAATTTCAGTTATTGCAGGATTAACAGAAATTGTTACATATAAGTTTTTACATAAAGTTATTACATTAAAAATCTATCCATTTAAAAACAACTCATTCTAACTTATGCAGTACAGTTTTTAAACTAATATACTTCCAGCTAGGATACATATAAACTTATACATATAATTCAGTTTAATTTTGATCTATCTATTTAGTATATATACTTGTTGCTGTTTTATACAGAAAGAGATTTGTATATTAAATTCTGACTAGATGACCTGATATACATATAAACTAGTCCATCATATCTATATACTTCGTCTTTGTTACTTAAATCTAATATTTCCTCCTTAATAATCTGAAGTTGAATAAGGTTTGTTACATCCAATACATGTACATCAATACATATTATCTATACATAAAAGAAACAACTAATACTTAGTCTTCCGTAAAGTGCTGTCTATAGAGAGGAAAAGAGAAAAAAAAAGATGATTTAACAATTTATTACATTTTGAAGGAATACAATATTTTTTCACTCATCAAGTATTTTACTAACGGTTCCCATGTTGATGAAAAATCAGTTAAATTGTGATGTTCTATAAGATTTGAAATTTTGTCCATTTGTATATACTCTATTAATTTGACAAAAAAAATCTTCAATTGAGGGAACATTTCTTACTTTCCATGTTTTTGCATAATTAATTCTGGCAGCTCATGTACAACATTCTAAATGCAGTGAGGAAGAGGAAGTCACTGAAATGTAATGGCCGAGAGTGTCAGTCAGACCAAGACTGGAGAGACCCTGCCTCGGATTCCCATTCAGCCATGAAGGTCACTGGATGACCTGGCTCTCCTAGGTTACCTACACCACAGGGTTGTTCTGAGGGTATAATTGACGAAGGGGGGGCAATGCATACTTCTTTATGCCTCGTGGAGGAAGAGTCAGATAAAAATGCTACAGACAGCAAACTGTGCAAATTCAATATGTACAAATGCACCTCACTTGCATATAATGTCATCAACGTCCAGGTGGTGGCTGGAGATTTATTGGGATTACAGCTAATTTCTAGGCAACAGAGACCAGTTTACCAGGAGAAAATGGCCACTTTGGAAAGGTGGACTGTATGGCATTATATCCTGTAGAAGTCCCCTCCCCTCCTTGGGCTCTATCCTTAAAATCTCCAGGTATTTCCCAACTCACTGGCAACCCTACTTCCGTATGCACCACATCCAGGCATGAGCACTGATAAAAATTATCTGTAGATTTTGGATTCAGGATATGGCTGTCCCGTCTCCTGTTGGTGCTTAGAAACACAGAGTTAGAAGAAGAGAAGAAGAGTTTGGATTTATATCCCCCCTTTCTCTCCTGCAGGAGACTCAAAGGGGCTTACAATCTCCTGGCCCTTCCCCCCTCACAACAAACACCCTGTGAGGTAGGTGGGGCTGAGAGAGCTCCGAAGAGCTGTGACTAGCCCAAGGTCACCCAGCTGGCGTGAGTGGGAGTGTACAGGCTAATCTGAATTCCCCAGATAAGCCTCCACAGCTCAGGTGGCAGAGCTGGGAATCAAACCCGGTTCCTCTAGATACACAAGCTCTTAACCTCCTATGCCACTGCTTACACCAAGTTTGGAAAGCACTAGCTCAGCACTCCATGGAGGATCTGGTTGTCCCATCCCTTCCCACCAGCAAGGGACAGATCTCTATGCATGGCAAGGAGATTTCTCTCCCTCCTTCTCATTCGCTGACTCCGAAGTCCATGTGGGCTTGGGAAATGGCAGCTGTGGGGTAAGAGAGAAGATTTAAATTTAAAAGCTGAATGTTATTCAGCTTCTTCGGCCACAGATGTATTTGGCTTTTCAAACACACCTGGGTTTGGCTGGTTCTGGTGGGTTTTCCCCGCTGTGTGGCCATGTTCCAGTGAGACATAGTGTGTAACAGACTTCCCTCTGTGATACACCTCGGAAGATGCCAGCCACAGATGCAGGCGAAACATTAGGAACAAGATCTACCAGACCACGGCCACACAGCCTGGAAAATCCACCAGAACCAGTTGAATCTGGCTGTGAAAGCCTTCAACAATATGCCTGGGTTTTTTAATCAGTAAAAGAAAAAGCTGAAAAATCAATATGGCCATTTGGGGTGGGGGGGAGCTGTGATTCAGGCTTACTGAATCACCAAGCCTAGTGTGAACCAACCCTTGGTTACGTCAAATAGCTGTCACACATTCACCATCTTA
Source organism: Sphaerodactylus townsendi (assembly GCF_021028975.2). NCBI lineage: Eukaryota > Metazoa > Chordata > Lepidosauria > Squamata > Sphaerodactylidae > Sphaerodactylus > Sphaerodactylus townsendi. The sequence continues at coordinate 165,521,931 of NC_059427.1, forward strand.
TTTATATCAGATCAATTGTCAATTGAAAAGCAAAGTTACTTAGATCAGTTGTCAAATGAAAAGCCTAATCAGTAAAAGAAAAAGCCGGAAAAAGGTCAGTGTGGCTTTTTTTCCCAGGTTTTCCTGTGATTCTGTGCACTGACTGAGCACATTGCCACTGGTCTCGAGGTTGTTGCAGCGTGTCGCACTGAACAACAGTTTAATGCATGAGCACTATCTAACCAACTGGGCGAGCGTTCTCATGATGTCTCCGCTACTTTTGATGAAAAGGTAGATTCCTGTTGGAATTTCCAGCCTTGCTTTGCATGCAGCAGCAGCAAGAGCAGCATGGAATTCTGGGAAGTTGCATGAATGTTCTAAAGGTGACAGTTAAAATCTGTTGGTAGTGTTCTGTTCCCTCACCGCACACTAGGAGACTCCCTGACTGACTAACTAAAAGAAAGATGCTCTGTATACTGCTGTAAACCAAATGATATATAGAAAGCAGAGGCGTACCAGGGGTAAATGGTGCCCGGAGACAAGTTGTCTCCAGGACGCTCCCCAGGCTCTGCCCCTGCCCCGCCCACCTCAGCTCCACCCCCACTGCCCTCAACCCCCCATGTCACCATGGACATGGGCAAGGTTTAGGGTGCCCCCCCAGACTCCCCCTGCCACACTGGCGTAATGCCCATTGGGCAAGGTGGGCAGCTGCCCAGGGCATCACCTTGTGGGGGGCATCAAAATGCTGGGTTCGTTTTGGGGTATTTTAGTGGTTTTCCATTTCTGGCCTGCAGGAGGCGCGGTTTTTAGGCTAGCAGCACCAAATTTTCAGCGTATCATCAGGAGACTGTCCTTATGCTACCCCCCAAGTTTGGTGAGGTTTGGTTCAGGGAGTCCAAAGTTATGGACTCCCAAAGGGGGTGCCCCTATCCCCCATTGTTTCCAATGGGAGCTAATAGGAGATGGGGGCTACAGTTTTGAGGGTCCATAATTTTGGCCCCCCTGAACCAAACTGCACCAAACTTGGGGGGTATCATTAGGGCAGTCTCCTGATGAGACCCTGAAAGTTTTGAGGGCTACAGTTTGCCCAGGGCTGCCTTGTTACGCCCCTGCCCTGCCAGCTGGGCTCCCAGCCGGCAGCCTGCAGTCTCTTCTGACCTTCCCTCCGGGCAGGCCAGAAGAGACTGCAGTCCCGGCCCGTGGAGACCTTCTTTTATAAGCACTGAGGCTGGGGGTGGGGCTTGGGATGGGGGGAGGAAGGGAGGGAAGAGTCCAGGGCGGGGTTGAGGGCGCTTGGAGGCAGCAGGAAGTCCTGCTGTCATCATTTTTGTGTGGCTCGGACGGCTCGAAGGCACACGAAAACGACGAGACAGCAGGACTTCCTGGTCATGTGGGGGGCCGATTTTACGCCCCCCACATGACCAGAAGAGTGGCGCCCGGGAGATACGCCACTGATAGAAAGTGCTCTGACTAGACTATAAGATATTGTAACACAACCAAACTGTAACTAACCATGACCCGTGCATGTAACTATTATTTGTGATACTTTGTTAATGTATATACTGTATGTTATCTCTCTCAGGTTAGGTAAAATTCTGCTTATGTTTTATTATGAACTTCTGAAGTAAAACGGCTGGTCTTTTAAGAGAAAACTGTTCTAATTTAATGTGCCGCACAATCCACATTTCTGCCCGTTACTTTGCTTGACAGGATTATATATTCCAAATACACCTGTTGCCCTTCCATTCCCAGTTCAGCCGGAGCTGAAAAGATGTCCCATCATCCATTCCAAGTATATTTACATCCTACTCTTTCTCCCAAGAAGCTCAGGGAGAATTATACCACATCTATTTGCTCACCAAGCCTATGAGGTAGGACAAAATGCAAGGATAACTAATTAGGTCAAAGCTTTCTAGTTTCATGATAGAGCAGGGATTTAAACCCTACCCTCCTCCTGTGTATTTCTTTTCATGTTTATTGTTCTCTGTTAATGAATCTTAGGGCACTGTTCTTTCTTCCATTTTATGTTCACAACAACCCCATGAGGTAGGTTACAATAAAAGAGAATGTCTGGTCCAATTTGTTTCATGAGTGAGTGGAGATCTGAACCCAGGGCAGCCTTAAGTCCACCCGTTATCCTTTGCATTGTTCTAACACAGTTCACACTTCATCCAAGCTTGTGTTTTTGCTGAACTTGCCATAGCTGAAAATATTTTACAGGAGAAACTTTCAAGCAAATGTCCAAACACCTGTCTGCTTTCTTTCTCTCTGCAACATTTTGGGAAACATGAATCCCAGTCCGCCAAAAGAGATCCAGGTGCAGAAGCAAGTGAACCAGATCTGGATTTACTTCTTCCTTGCAATGCTCAGTCATGCTCCAGTGAGCTGGAAAGTTTCATCTCCTGATAAGAACAGAAGTGTGAGCCTCCATCCAGATTCTAGAGCCCACCAGTTGGCCGGTGGAGAAGAAGAAGAAGAGTTGGATTTATATCCCCCCTTTCTCTCTTGTAAGGAGACTCAAATGGACTTACAAACTCCTCTCCCTTTTCCCCTCACAACAAACACTCTGTGACATAGGTGGGGCTGAGAGAGATCAGAAGAACTGTGACTAGCCCAAGGTCACCCAGCTGACATGTGCTGGAGTGCCCAGGCTAATCTGAATTCCTCAGATAAGCCTCCACAGCTCAAGCAGCAGAGCGGGGAATCAAACCTGGTTCCTCCAGATTAGAGTACACCTGCTCTTAACCACTAGGCCACTGGTGCTCCCAGTTACAGCTGCATCAAGGACAGAAGAGGAAAGACTGAATTTAACACATTTGTTCCTGGGAGCATTGGTGTCAACGTCTCTCTGACCGATTCCACACAGCAAATATACAGCAGGATGCAGTCACTATAAAGGAACCTGTTTTCCTTTTTCCCATTCACATGTATGCCGTCAGGCAGCAGTCGAAGCCCACGGAAACAATCCAATGTGTGCCTTCGCATGAAGACATTTCTCTCAGTGGCGTAGCGGCGAAGAGCAGTGGCTAAGAGCAGGTGCACTCTGATCTGGAGGAACCGGGTTTGATTCCCAGCTCTGCCGCTTGAGTTGTGGAGGCTTATCTGGGGAATTCAGATTAGCCTGTGCACTCCCACACATGCCAGCTGAGTGACCTTGGGCTAGTCACAGCTTCTCGGAGCTCTCTCAGCCCCACCCACCTCACAGGGTGTTTGTTGTGAGGGGGGAAGGGCAAGGAGATTGTAAGCCACCGTGCCCAGGCTCCGTAGAGCAATGATGTTGGCCCGTTGCAATGCCCTTCCATCAGCCATATCAACAGGGAGATTCACTAAAACCCCTTACCATCAAAGGCTATGCATATGCAACGGGAATTGTGTTGACTCTATAGACCACATTTTACTTTATTGTCCACTTTACATAGGACCCAGAGTCAAATACTTGTCACCCCTGCTACTCAAAAAAGAGTATGAATCTGACTTGCAAAAGATTACCTTTCTGTTGGACAGTCCCAGTAGTGATGCAAATGATGCAGTCACCAAATTTTTGGATTTGCATATAAAACAGCGCTTTAGGAGCAAATCCTGAACAACAGCCTCTTTACCTGTACATTTATTTTAGCTTCCCTCTACTTGGTTAAGTGGATCTGTGTATATAATGTTGTTATGCCAATAAAGGTTCTTTGTTGTTTGTTTGATTGTAAGCCCCTTTGACTCTCCTACAGGAGAGAAAGGGGGGATATAAAGCCAAACTCCTCCTCCTCCTCCTCCTCCTCCTCCTCCTCCTCCTCCTCCTCCTCCTCCTCCTCCTCCTCCTCTTCTTCTTCTTCTTCTTCTTCTTCTTCTTCTTCTTCTTCTTCTTCTTCTTCTTCTTCTTCTTCTTCTTCTTCTTCTTCTTCTTCTTCTTCTTTTATTTCCAGCAACACATGCATAGCGATGCAGGCATGCAGAAATGAACCCTCACAGCCGTACCAATCATCCCACCATATGACCAGCTGCACCTTCGTAGCTATACAGATGCAACCCACAAAAGAAAAGAAAAAGAAAACGGGGCCTTCCTTTCAATGGCAGGTGGATTCTCCCTGACCATGGATGGCATAGTGGGAGTAAAATAAAGTGCTCTGGCCTGGATGTTTGCATAGGAGTGGCTGCAACACAGGATTTTTTTTCAAAAGGATCGCTGGTTTAGTGATTTTCGAAAATCCTGGGTTGCAGGAAGTAAAACAGGGCAGGCTGGTTTTGGGGGTAGGACCTGTGCCAAGTCTCCCTCAAAAAACCGAGTCCCATAGCGTCCTACACCTGTGACTTTTGGCCTGTGCGGAATCGACCAAAATGATTTAAGATTTAACCTAACGTGCCTAAACATAGAAATATTTTTGAATTTCAGAAATGTAGCCTGCCCTGAACTCCACACCTTAAACAGTGACTGGGGACATCCCTCGGCGTGATCGACACTGTTCTTTCTGCCCTACTTACACTGGCTCCCTTGAACACATCTTGCTCTCCTGCCCTAAGAATAACAACTTTAGGCCAGACTTCTCTGCCTTAACCTTGATTAGATTTTCAGTTGGATTCTCAGATCTTCCTATAATGCAAAGATAATTTTCCTGCTCAACAATCCCGAGGCTGAAATAACGGAAATCGTAGCCAGATTTTTGCTGCGCGTTTTGAACTAGGTTCCCTTGGCTGCTGACCATATTACTTTTACTGTCCCCTATTGGATTTACTCCTTACTCTCCCTGTGTTATATATGCCTAATAAAGGTCTCTGAATCTGAAAAAAAGTGACTGGGGGTTAAAGTGAACTGTATTAATTTAGGGCCGACATCTGAGGCTGAGGTCCTTATGTGGATTCTTTGGAGTGTCATCGACTGGCAAAAAGCAGCTAGAGGGGAACCAATATGGGGCCTTTCCCCACTTACCTTAAGCCCCGAGCTACTCTCCTGAAGTAGCACGGGATCCCGGGGCACTCCCCACGACAGGGGCGGCTACAGCGCAGCCGCCCCGACGCTGCCGCTGTCGCACCCCCTCAGCGCGCGGCATCCCAGGCGCTCTTCTTAAGGGCGCCTTTTGATGACCCCTATGCCCGAGTGCGTGCCTGGGATGCCGCGCCTGAGAGCAGCCCGCGGCATAGGGGGGATGGAAAAGAGTGGGGAAAGACCCGTGGATTGGAGCCACAGCTGTAGAGAAGGGGATGGGTTAATTCTTCCCCCATGCCATTTCCCAATTGGAGATGATTCCCAGGAGGGACAAAATGTGGGAAACAAAACAATGACACACAGACTGGAAAGGGTCAATATACATTCCAATTCAACAAATGGAAAAGATTGTTCATCACAACACAGTTTGAGAAGCTGAACTTGGTGAAACCCCGCATTGTGTGGCAGCTTCCAAGTTCTGTCAATTCTCTGTAATCTCCTCAGGATTATGATGACACCTTGCCAGTACTACACTTCATTATCTTGTCTGTGCAGTTGCTATCAGGACGTGGATTGTGCTGTGGGGCTCCCCACATACTATTCTGTGGCCCAGCAGTCTGCCAGCACATGGACCACCCCCCCCCCCCGAGCCTTCTTCTCCCCACTCAGGCTTTACGCTGGGGCAATTATGGTCCATAACCATACAATTTGAGGATCAGACTGCCACAGTATTCTCAACAGACACATTGAGACGCTTCTTTACCTCACAGGAGGATGAAATTCATTCAAGGCTGTGAAGTGCTTTGATAGCTCCAGCAACCGGGGGCCACACACACGCAGCGCAGGTACTCTTCAACCACAAAATGTGCCTGAAGTTGCCTCGCTGGCTAGGGAGAAAAAAGAGAGTAACCTAGAGCCTGGGGAATTGAAGGGTTAAAAGCCACAGAGGCACAACGGGGGTCTGGGGAGGAGTCAACCCAAGCACCCTCGTGTCTGATTTAATTAAGAGATAATCCCCTTTTTACTAGCCCCAATAATCGTGAAGGTAAACGTACACAGTCATGACCTCATGCAAACAACACAAAGTCTCCAGGATTTGAATTGAAGAAGATTAATCTAGTGTAGCCGGTTCTGAATTTATGGCTGCCAAAGCTTGGGCGGAAAGTTTTTTAAAAAATTAAACATGAGACGTATTTATTGAAGCACCGATATGAGAAAAGAATTATACAACCCCACGTTATTAAAAACAAAGGGCTCCCTTTTCAAAAGGGCTCATTTACTTAGAATAATATACATAAGGGCTGCCACCGCACCACTTCATTGTGATGACATCATGACCCGCAAAGGCAAAGGCATCCCGTTTTATCAATAGTTCTAATATCACAGCCTCCCCTCTGGGATGAAGTTGTGGCCTCTCCTTTAATCTGTGGGATGGTGGATGAAACGCAATATGAGCTTTTTCTGCACAAGTTCACTGAAGAAGACGACTTTATTTACAGTCAATGACCAGATATATTACTAATCTCCAAAATATCTACAACAAAACAAGAATTCAGATCTCTCTCCCGTATTCCAGCACTATCCATCTATATATCATTGTACTTTGTAAACACACCAAACAGCATAAAAATATTAAACAAAACAAAAATATCTAAGGGGGATATCATATTCAGATCATTTTTTTTCTTTTTCATAATGAATAGACAGAATTTTGCTACCCACTTAGTAATATTGTCCTTCTTATCTTGTAATAGTTTTTCACAACAAACTTTATCAGAACAATATGTCATCTTGTGTAGTAGATGTGACAGGCATTTTTTCCTTGCCTCCTCATAAAGGGGACACTTTAATAACATATGCTCTATAGTTTCTACAGAATTCAGAGAGCAAGAACATAACCTTGCAGCATAAGGTATCTTTTGATATTTCCCTTCTCAGATAGCAGAAGGTAAATGTGCAAGAGTAAAAGCTCTCCTTAGATCTTTATTATCCAGATAAGTTAAATAAGGAGCAGGGGCAGTGATATATTTCTGTGTATAGCATAGAGGAAAATCTGAATATCTTGCCAGATCAGACTGTCATGATACATCTTTGATTCTTTGGGTAAGTTCACTTTTAAAATGATCCCAATTTTTGATCATATGGATGTTATATGGAAGGCCACATTTATTAAGGCACTTCTCCATATCTTGAGCCCACCTGGGTTTATAAGGATCTTTTGCTAGAAAGGCGCAAGTTCACTGAGAACTTTTCCAGAATGTTTTCAATCCCCCTCCCCTTTACCATGATGGTTGTCCACACTCACTTGCTTCTTCATTGAAACAATGCTTTGTTGATTCACTGCTCAGTGCTGTGTAGATCCGTTTAACCAACTCACCCCAAACAGGGGGGGGGCCCACACAAAAATGATGAAAATGAAGTGGTGAAGGGGGGGAAAGGAGGGAGGTAATGGTGTGAAAAAATGGTGGACAAGATGCTGAAGGGGAGGTTGGGTGACAAAACAGTCAGGCTTTTCAGCAGGAAAGATAAAACATTCCAAATATGACCGCTCTGGAAAGGAAGCCAGCTTGGAAACGTTTCAGCGAAATATAATGTAGTAAAAGTGTTGACAGAAACAATGGAATCAAAGCTGCTTGGAAACATTTTTGGAACCAAACAGGTGTGAAAAACACATGGAACTTCCCAGCGGAAATGTTTCATTAGTGGGCTGGAAACAATATAAAAAGGTTGTGTGGAGAAGACCACAGATGGAGGTTGATAAGTGTGTGTCAGTTTCCCCACAGAATGATTCCTGACTGACAAATGGCAAACCAGAAGAGGGCAGAACGTTCATGAATAAAGGACTGGACTAAAAAGCCTTCTTTGGTAATGCTAAATTATTTGGAGATAATTCAAAGGAGCAGGATAACGCAGCTGCCATGGACTAGGTACAGTGGTGGCGAACCTTTGGCACTCCAGATGTTATGAACTACAATTCCCATCAGCCCCTGCCAGCATGGCCAATTGTCCATGCTGGCAGGGGCTGATGGGAATTGTAGTCCATAACATCTGGAGTGCCAAAGGTTCGCCACCACAGGACTAGGAGAAGATAGTGGACCAAAGTCTGAATGCAGGCATCACATGCAGGGCATCTCAATTCCATCCCCAGCAGGCTTAACCTGGGACTTTGTGCATGCAAATTAAAGTATTTCAGGAATTCAGGAATGCCTTTCTCTACCTCTGAAGCACTGACTGACTTTCACAAGCCCGTGGCTTTTAATATGCACCTGATACACACTCTTGCTTATTAGAAACAAAGTCAAAACTCTGAATCAGCAACAATAACCCAGTTAAATGGGGGATGTCTTAAAATTAACATTCTCACCTGCCTGCATATTGAGCCTCCCATAGGTAAAATCTAGTTGAGTTTAATGGGACTTGCACTAAGGGCTTGACTGACAGATGGAGTTTGGCCCCACAGAACTCCCCAAAGTATCTTATAACAATAATAATAATCTTCTCTGAAGATGCCAGCCACAGATGCAGGTGAAACGTCAGGAGAAAATGCTACTGGAGCATGGCCATATAGCCGGGAAATCCCACAACACCCCACTTTCTTAAAACAATTCAAAAATGGTAACAAGGTGGAAGAGGCTGCAGATCAGGGGCAGAACATCAGCCTTGCATGCAAAAAGTACCAGATTCAATCCCTGGCATCTTTGACTTTAAAAGGATCAGGAAGCAGACAATGTGAAACACCTCCTGAAGAAGAAGAAGAAGAAGAAGAAGAAGAAGAAGAAGAAGAAGAAGAAGAAGAAGAAGAAGAAGAAGAAGAAGAAGAAGAAGAAGAAGAAGAAGAAGAAGAAGAAGAAGAAGAAGAAGAAGAAGAAGAAGAAGAAGAAGAAGAAGGAGGAGGAGGAGGAGGAGGAGGAGGAGGAGGAGGAGGAGGAGGAGGAGGAGGAGGAGGAGGAGGAGGAGGAGGAGGAGGAGGAGGTGGTGGTGGTGGTGGTGGTGGTGGTGGTGGTGGTGGTGGTGGTGGTTTTGGATTTACACTCCACTTTTCTCAACCATAAGAAGTCTCAAAGTGGCTTACAAACTCCTTCCCTACCTCTCCCCACAACAGAGATCTTGTGAGATAAGTGGGGCTGAGAGAGTTTGGAGAGAATTGTGACTGGGTCAAGGTCACCCAGCAGACTTTGGTCTATTTCCCACTGAGGATTAGATGCGTGCTCGTCATGCCAAATATCCAGGTTTCCTTCAAAACTCCCCACTTCACCAGCGTCAAAAACGCATTCATTCCGTTTCTGGAGCTCTCCCCACCCCAGCACGATTTTAGAACCTGCATGGAAGTAGACCTTTTCAAAAAAATGCGTGGGCAATCTGGAGCGGTGGGGAAGTTGGGAGGGGGTGAATTCGGATACGTTTTCCCCGCTGCTGGTAGTGAGGTGGAGCCTCCCATCCAATGAGAATGCAGTGGGCTGTGCGCAATGCGTGTGCAGCCTTTTTTTTATTTTGCGGACCGGAGATCCACGACGATATGAAGCAACATGGGCCCAGTTTTAACTGATTGACTCAGTAGAAGGCAATACAAGGCAGTGCTACACATCGAATCCACGTGGATCTGACTACATGGAGGCGCGGACACGGGGCTTTGCTTTAATCGCCCGTTTCTTCATCTCCGCATAGAGTCGTTCTGCGCATACTCGCACAGACGTGGATCCGCAAGGTTAAAAATAAAAAAACAACTCCCGCCCCAACACAATGCAGCAGCCAATCAGGAAAGCCCCTGTGCGGATCGCACGTTCGATCTGCCAACAGTGGGGAGTCCTGCATTGCAGCTGTATTGCTGGGAACAAGGATCATTTGGGGGCCACAAGCTGCGGTGGGGACCATCAAACCGTGATCAAAAGGTGCCGAATCTTTCCAAACTTGGATTTATCTAGATTCTTTTTTTCAGTGGGGAATCAACCCTTTTGGGCTGAATTCCCACTACAAATTTAATCTAGATACAACCAAGTTTCAAAAGAATCGGCACCTTTTCATCCAGGTTCCAACATCCTCACTGCAGCATGTTTCTAGTGAAGACGTCTAGGCCTCCCCCAAGAGGGGTTGCCTGCAGCCAGGGATGCAATTGTTAAGCTAGCAGCACCAAAATTTCAGGGTATCTTTAGGAGACCCTCCTGATGATACCATCCAGGTTTGGTGACGTTTGGTTCATGGGGGCCAAAGTTATGGACCCTCAAATGTGTAGCCCTCATCTCCTAATTAGCTGCCATTGGAAACAATGGGGGATGGGGCACCCCCTTTGAGAGTTCAAAGGTTTGTACCCCCTGGACCAAACTTCACAAAACCTGGGAGGTATCAGTAGGAGACTCTGCCGATGATACCACCCAGTCTTGGTGAAGATTGGTTGATGGGGGCCAAAGTGTAGCCCCCATCTCCTATTAGCTTCCATTGGAAACAATGGGGGCACCTCCTTTGGGAGTCCATAGCTTTGGACCCCCTGGACCTAACTTCACAAAACCTGGGAGGTATCAGTAGGAGGCTCTGCCGATGATACCACCCAGGCTTGGTGAAGCTTGGTTGATGGGGGCCAAAGTGTAGCCCCCATTTCCTATTAGCTTCCATTGGAAACAATGGGGGCACCTCCTTTGGGAGTCCATAGCTTTGGACCCCCTGGACCTAACTTCACAAAACCTGAGAGGTATCAGTAGGAGTCTCTGCTGATGATACTACCCAAGCTTGGTGAAGTTTGGTTGATGGGGGCCAAAGTGTAGCCCCCATCTCCTATTAGCTCCCATTGGAAACAATGGGGGCATCCCCTTTCGGAGTCCATAGCTTTGGACCCCCTGGACCAAACTTCACAAAACCTGAGAGGTATCAGTAGGAGTCTCTGCTGATGACACCACCCAGGATTGGTGAAGTTTGGTTCATGGGGGCCAAAGCGTAGCCCCCATCTCCTATTGGTTCGTGGGGGCTAAAGTTATGGACCCTCAAATGTGTAGCCCCCGTCTCCTATTAGCTCCCATTGGAGTGTTTTTTCAAAAAGGTGCATATACAAGCAGGTCCAGGAAAATCCCATGATAAGGGGGGAACGCCAGAAACAGGACTGATCTGTGTTCCATGGTTCAGCAGTGGGGAGATCGCGAGGAAGCCTGGATATTTCGGGTGATTATCCCAGGATTAATCGCCATTGGGAAATCGCCCTTGAAGACGCAAACGCGGGACAAGAAAACCATATCAGTAAATAAATGAATCGAGGCGAACAGATTTTGAAACAAAGCATGGGGATGTCTGAGGTAGCCTCCTTTTTCTAATTATAGAACAGTAAGTCGGGAGATTCTAGATGCACGAGCGAACTGAATAAATAAATCTCTTTAAGGAAAAAAAGATAGTTGTCTGCCAAGAAACCTAATACTGAATGTTAGAAGCACCGCTCTGAAAAAGATTTAATTGGAGATATATCCGTAAGAATATGTAAATAGTCTCTCATTTTCTTGACTCAAAGGAGAAACAGATGCCTCGCTTGGGATTGCAGATTAAATATGAAAAGCAGTGTGGCCTCTAAAATGTTATTTAAAATGTATATTGTGCAATTCCTGCCTCCTTAAAGGATTGCCCAGGACTTTCTAACAATTATTGTTAAGCTCACAGGCTTTTACTGATAACAAACACCTTCCTTAAATGAACAGCAACTACTAAAAATTACCTTGCCTCTTTAAGTACCCTGCCATATTCGTAATAGCTAAAGGAATCTTTTTCCAGGAATTCTTTTACATTGTAAAAGGATTCATGAAAAATTCTCAGATGGGCAGAACTGAGCAGGTGGCATTTGGGGCATTACCACTTCCAGGACATGGCACTTACTCTCACCAATTTTGTTTACCCTGAAATGTTCATATTATAACAAACATTTAAAAATTTGTGCATCTTTCAAAAAAAAATCTGTTAAGTAATGTAAATCAGAACACCGATTTGGGTGGCACAGCAATGGCTAAGCGAAGCACAGGTTCCTGGCATGACAACAGAAGGTGCCAGGAGGCAAGACAAACGGATCTCAATACCACACTTGTATAGGTTCTGGTGGGTTTTCCGGGCAAGGTGGCCGTGGTCTGGTGGATCTTGTTCCTAACGTTTCGCCTGCATCTGTAGCTGGCATCTTCAGAGGTGTATCACAGAGGGAAGTCTGTTACACACTCTGTGATACACCTCTGAAGATGAACAAAAATACACAGGTGTGTAACGTAAGGAATGCCAGCCAGAGAAGCGCGTCGCACATGGGCGTAGGCTCAAAAAGTGTAACACAAATTTTTCATATATAGTTCTCTATGTTGTATAGATGCTCATATTTCATCATATAACATCAAATAAGAGAATTTATCACAACATTTCATAACCAAGGAAAAACTCAAAGTACTTTCACTTTCCAAATGTCTCTTATAAGGTATTGAATAATATGAGCATCTATACCAGTGGTGGCGAACTTTTGGCACTCCAGATGTTATGGACTACAATTCCCATCAGCCCCTGCCATCATGGCTAATTGGTCATGCTGGCAGGGGCTGATGGGAATTGTAGTCCATAACATCTGGAGTACCAAAGGTTTGCCACCACGGATCTATACAATATAGAGAACTATATATTTCAAGGCAAGAAGAAGAGGAAGAGTTTGGATTTATATCCCCCCTTTCTCTTCTGCAGGAGACTCAAAGGGGCTTACAATCTCCTTGCCCTTCCACCCTCACAACAAACACCCTGTGAGGTGGGTGTGGCTGAGAGAACTCCGAGAAGCTGTGACTAGCCCAAGGTCACCTAGCTGGTGTGTGTGGGAGTGCCCAGGCTAATCTGAATTCCCCAGATAAGCCTCCACAGCTCAGGCGGCAGAGCTGGGAATCAAACCTGGTTCCTCCAGATTAGATACATGAGCTCTTAACCTCTTTTGCCAATGGTTTGCCATTGCCTGAAATGCTATGCTGTGTTTTTGATGTTTTTATTGGTGATGTTATGCTTATGATATTTTTATCATGTGAAATATTATTATTTGCTGCTTATGTTTACTGATGTTCTTACTATTTTGTAATGTTATGCCTATTGATGTTTTGCTAATTGACTATGACTATGTTTGCTGTTTGTATTATTGTTGTTCGCCGCCCTGAGCCCTATGGTAGAGGATGGGTTATAAATCGAATAATGAAATGAAATGAAAGCAAGAGATGTTTAGAGGTGGTTTGCCATTGACTGTGTCACATACCTGGTAAATAACCAGTGCTCTGGCATGGGGTAACTGGAAGCACATTGGGGCAAGAAATCTTGTCCTGATCTGCTTCTTCCTTGGAGGACACCAAGGAGCAAGATTTCTTGTTTCGACATGCTTCCTCTGGCCCTGTGTGCGCTTCTCACTTTCTGCGGGGCAAACAAGAGCACTTCTGGCGTGACTTTTCAAGCCGGAGTGGTGCAAGGGCAAGGAACATCCTGCAGTGGGTAATTCGGCCTATAGCGACAACAACAACAACAGCAACAGCCTTCTGAAAATGCAGGCCCTTGAATGTGGCTGTGAATTCCCCTCTCCCCCCAAATTTCTTTGCTGCTTCTGCTGACATCTGAACGCAACTGGGTTCAAGATTACTTATTAAAGCCCTTGGCTCTGATTCTTTCTTCATCATTTTTTAGTTTTATAATACCACCAGTCTTCTGTAAATTCAAAGCTTACTCAAGGACACTCACTGGCTTCTCTTTTTGACAGTCTTCCCCTTCCTCCCCATCCCCACTTTCCCCCAGCAAGGAAACATTTTTTTGCAATGAATTTTGGCTGTCCTGGGAAAATTGTGAACCTGACCCTCGTGCAGCCCTGTTAATTGGCCAATTGGCACCTCTGTGAGGTCTGAAATCACCATCTCTGCCGCTGTTGTCTGCTTCTGAGCTCAGACTCGCTCTCCCACAGTGGTGTATTGTGTCTCCTTCCTGTCATGATGTCTTGGTCTCAGCCTCTGTCTCTCTCTGGAGCAGACATCAGGAAGAGAAACTTTATCATCGCTTTCACGTGCCTCTTCTATGTGCGAATGCTGTTTTTATTTGATTGCGGCGACGCCATCCCACAAGAGGAACAAACGGTGTCAGCATTTGGGGCGACGGTGACAGCAAGCCAAAAGGGATCTTTCTCCCCTTAGCTCTGCAATGTTATGACGGCCTTCACAACTTCTGGCAGATTACAATGCAACGTTTTCCTTTCATAGCAGAATGTCTGGGGTGTTTAAAAAAAAATGGAATGCAAAAGCAATTAGTCCTTCATGAGCCAAAGCAGGCATGAATCAGGTCTTCGGTTGGCCAGCTCCTCTGGTGCAATCTATGTGGTAATTCGTTCAGTGCTGAGTGGTAAAAGGGTGGATCTAGACTCTAGCAGGCAATCCACTGAAACCGGTAGGATTAGAAGATTAGAAGAAGCATGATACTCTGTTTAGCATGAGGGATTGGAGGGACTGTTTAGCATGAGGGATTGGAGCACCTTCCTTATGAGGAGAGGCTGCAGCATTTGGGACTCTTTAGTTTGGAGAGGAGACATCTGAGGGGGGACATGATTGAAGTCTATAAAATTATGCATGAGGTAGAAAATGTTAACAGAGAGAAATTTTTCTCTCTTTCTCACAATACTAAAACCAGGGGGCATCTATTGAAAATACTGAGGGGAAGAATTAGGACTAATAATAAAAAAAAGCATTTCTTCACCAACCCATGATTGGTGTTTGGAATATGCTGCCACAGGAGGTGGTAATGGCCACTAACCTGGATAGCTTTAAAAGGGGCTTGGACAGATTTATGGAGGAGAAGTCGATGTCTGGCTGCCAATCTTGATCCTCCTTGATCTGAGATTGCAAATGCCTTAGCAGACCAGGTGCTTGGGAGCAACAGCCGCAGAAGGCCATTGCTTTCACCTCCTGCATGTGAGCTCCCAAAGGCACCTGGTGGGCCACTGCGAGTAGCTGAGTCCTGGACTAGATAAGACTCTGGTCTGATCCAGCAGGCTTTTTATGCTTATAAGCCCCTTCTGCACAGGCCAATAAACACAGATGTAGGACACTAAAAAAACCATTTTGGGGGGAAAACTTTGCACAGATCCTGCTGTTAGCATGGCCTTCATCCCCTGCCTTATGAAATATTGGATTTTTATATCATTTCTTACACTGTGTGCTATAAAATGCCAGTTTCCATGTTTGTAGGGGTGGATAGCAGAGTGTCCAAGCTGAAAGCAAGCCTAAGGCAAAAGGTCTGTTTGTAAGATTAAACCAGTGAATGAGTTACTCCAGGCAATAGGAGCTGGAAGCCTCATAGACCATGGACATGCATCTTGATTATCCCACCCTGCCAGAGTACTCCGCTAACATAATGGAACCTGTAGAACTCCTGGATACCACACCCCGCCAAGATGTTATGATACAATGAAGCCTGGAAAACTCCCTGATACTGGACGTTATATTTAATCTACCTTTGAGAAACCATTTCCTCAACAATTGCTCCTTCCCTGCATTTCCTCCACCTTTAGATACGATCTCCCTAGCAATCAATCCCTTCCTGATCCAATCAAAGCCTCAGCCGAATTGAATACCTGAGCAGGAACTCCAAGGAGTTACTCTGCATAAAGCCTTTCAGAGCTCCCGATGTAATCAAGGAATAATCGACTCTACTATCCCAACACTTCGAAACTATAGAGCTACTAATTAGCTCAAGCCAGCAAACCCAACATGGGAAATCCCAACAGATGCAGGAAAACGAAACTGAAACTTACCTGAGCCCGCCCCTACTTGAAAGGGGTATAAAAGTACTGTGCACCCTAGCCTCAGCGCTCTTTACTGGCTAAACCTCTCTTTATATAGTTGGTTTGAGATGTGATATATCGCCCTTCGCTTGGATCCCCATGCTGGCATAGGGATCCTTGCCTTCTTCAAGAACTTCTTCAGCTGAATTTAGGTAACGTATAAGTCTCCTGCTTCCCCTCCTACTCTATCATCCAAACCTATCTGTTTCCTCCCTGTTTATATCACATAGGAACTGTGTGTATGCTCCTTAACGTCTCACTGTGTGGTTGTTTGCAACCAAAATATATATAAAAATATTTAAACTACAATTTGGTCTCTTTTGCATTCTCTGTAGAATGTTTCAAAAGCCAATTCTGGTATAGCTGTCTAAAGTATCCCACCTAGCCTGCCTCTCGCACTGCCAAGCTGAGTAATTCCCCATTGCTATTTAAAAATAAGTTTTTATACTGTTAAGCTGGGTAACACTGCCCTCAAAATGAGTCTGCCCCATGTTATTTTCTCTAAACCTTTTTTTTAAAAAAAAAATCACTAAACAAGAGAGTCTTTTTAAAAATCCCGGGTTGCAGCCACTTGAGAGTGAACAGATGGGCAGGAAGTACTTTGTTCACCTCCATTTTCCTTTTTTAAAAGTTTTTTGTGGCTTACATATGTGTAGCTACACAGGTACAGATGGTTGTACCATGGGACATTGGCATGGCTGTGGGGGTTCGTTTGTGCATGCCTGCATAGCTACGCATGTGTGGAAAGTAATTAAAAAAACCACGTCTCCTTGCAAAGGCACAACAGCAACCCGGATTGTTTCTTGGGCTCCAATCACTGCCTGCAGAGATACATGTGAATGTGAAAACAGGAAAATGGGTTACTTTGCCCCAACTGCAACCTGTTATACATTTGCTGTGCAGAAGGGATTTAACTGATACAAGGCCTGTTTGGGGATTAAAACTATGTATATGCTACATATCAGGAGGGGAGGGGGTTCACACTTGCTGAATCCACCTCCTCCCAGAAATCTGCCAGCATGGCCAAATGTCTGCAGAGAGCCCTACATTTGAGGACTCTGTAGAGTGACCAGGGGTGGCCAACCTATGGCGCTCCAGATGTTCATGGACTACAATTCCCATCAGCCCCTGTCAGGCAGTGGTGGGATCCAAAAATTTTAGTAACAGGTTCCCATGGTGGTATTCAAATCCGTGGCGCCAGTTTTAAATGGGGCCATGCGCGGGGCGGGCTTGGGCATTCCAGGGCGGGGCCCCTGGGTGGGGCTGTGGCAAGGACGCAGCCACTGTGCTGGTCCCTGGGCAGGAAACGAATGCACGCAGGCGTAGGCTGCCACGCACGCCTGGCGCACCTCCTGCTGTAGACTGCTTGCCCCATGCTACTGCTGAGAGGAGGGGCGTAGCTAAGGCAAAAATCACGTGGCAAAATCACCAATTAGTAACCCCCCCTCGGCACAGACAAATAATTAGTAACCTACTTTTGGGAACCTGTGAGAACCTGCTGGATCCCACCTCTACTGTCAGGGGCTGATGGGAATTGTAGTCCATGAACAACTGGAGCGCCATAGGTTGGCCACCCCTGTGTGAAGACCTTATTTGAGCCCAGATTATTTATTTATTCATTCATTACTTGACTTTTATGCTGCCCTTCGCCAAAATGGGCTCCGGGTATTTTACAGGGGGGAAAAATGATTTAAAACCTTGTACAATTCACAGACTTCCGTGATGCCCTAGAATACGCCATTTGCACTCCAGATAAAGACTGACCATCGCCAGCATGGCCAATTGGCCATGCTGGCAGGGGCTGATGGGAATTGTAGTCCATAACATCTGGAGTGCCAAAGCTTCGCAACCACTGCCCTAGAATAATTCTGGCTAAGGGGAATGAGGGCCATGGGCCATGGGAAAGGAAAAGGGAACAACAAAAGGCAAACGTAATGGTGGTCAGGTACGATGGAACATACCATTCCATTTTTTGCATTGCCCACTTGCGCATGTTGCAGACATGCATTCAGAGGGCTTTGTCTCTCTGCAGCAGGAAGAAAGCTTACTCCCGCTTTGACAAGACATCCCTTCAAATATTTAAACATAGTTATCATGTCCCCCCCAAACCCTAACCTTCACTTCTCCAGACTAAACATCCCCAGCTCCCTGAGTCTGTCTTCATAGGGCACGGATTCCAGACCTTTTACCATTTTGGTTGCCCTCCTCTGGACACATTCCAGCTGGTCAATATCTTTCCTTGTGAGGTGGGTGGGGCTGTTCGGTTTATTAGTACCCTGTTTCCCCTAATATAAGACATGGTCCTGCGCGATATGCTGAGGTTCGCCAGCAAATATAAGGCATCCCCCGAAAGTAAGACATATCAAAGTTTTTGTTTGGAAGCATGCCCGACGAACAGAACACAGGAAAAATAAGACATCCCCTAAAATAATATTCATCTTTGGGAGCAAAAATTAATATAAGACACTGTCTTATATTCGGGGAAACACGGTAGTTGGCTAGATAGATTCCAGCAACAGTGGCTGCCCATGGGAGGGGGGCAAATCTCAGATTTTGCACCGGCCTACTCTTTCCTGCCACGGCTCTGTCTGGTGCGTACCAGCGTAATCGCCGCCACTGGAAGCTCCAGCTGGTATGGGCGGGTGGGCAGGGCAGATTCTGCCGTTCCTGGCCTCGGAGAGCTGTTTTCAAGAGCACTGAGGCCAGGGACAGGGCTTGGGGAGGCGTGGCCACGCCCCCAGGGGTGGGTGGGGGCGTGGCCCCGAACCCACCCCATTAAAAATCTATACCTACGTTCCTGTCCCTTAAACTGCCTTATATCAGATTAGGCTATTGGGTCATCTAGCTCAGTACTGACTAAGCAGAATCTCTTCAAATGTGCAGGCTGAAAAAAATATAATTCCCGGCACCTGCTGCTTGAGTTGCCTTTAGGCGGAAACGCCTGTAGAATGTGGGGCCTGCTTCATGTAGAGCTTGGTTTTCAATCGGTGTTTTCCTCAAACCCAGAAGCAAGCTGCAGTCTCCGTACTCACTGTGTAAGTGGCCTTCCACAAACAGGCAGACAGACACAAGCGTGCATGTAAGTAATGGACATATACTGTGAAAGCCTGCCTGAAAGAATAAATACGTAGCCTGGTTTTTAAAAATCACTTCACAAGCTAGACTCAATGGTTTATGAAGAAATCTTTGGTTCCGTTGGATGGAATTTTCCCAAAATAAATTCATGTAAACAACTTTCCACAAAGAGGCAGTCAGAGTCGTTTGGAATGTGTAAACATCTTTAACTGTTCAGAATATAATCTCCCTGATGGCTGGAGCAGCCTGCCTAGATTCATGCGGAGTATTCGTTTTGCGAACCACGTTTGGCTCCAGCCATTCTGACATCATAACAGCCCTTCATTTCTTTAGCTCCCCTCCCTCCTCCCTGAATATTACTATCAGCTAGAAAAGAGCCGAGTGTGTTCATGCTCAGCCTTCTTCATTTGAGAAACCACACCGAACTCCCCAAGATAGGATCTGGGACTGTAGGGTGGTGATCATACGGTGATAGGGTTCAGAATCACACAAAGCAGTCACTCCTTGCTAACCTATCAAAGCCATTCACTGGACTCCTTGCAAAAATATATACTTTTCAAACATAAATATAACTCTGCTGACCTCTCACAGTGTTTTATTTCCTTGGTCTCTGACCTATTCTGCATGGGTCCCCGCAGCGGCTGCACACCGGCATAAATGATGCTGGTATGGCCTCAGGGCCATTCACACACTGAGATGCGAGCTGCCCCGGAGCAGCCGTGGCCGACGGAGGCACCTCCTCCATTTGTTTCCCCACACTTCTCTCTCCGAGTTTCCCAGGGACAAGGAGACACGTTCAAGCTGCCCTCCCAATCAGGGCCAGGGCAGTGTGGGTGTGTCTCCTTGTTCCCTGTGGAGCTCCGCAGGGAGAGAAGGTAGGTGTGTGTATTCAAAGGTATTCAAAGACTTATTCTCGCATTTGATTCTTCAGCCTTTCCCGAGACCTTGCTAAACAAGGCTAGAACCCTTGCTGGGAAAGGGTTTTTTCCTATTATTATTATTATTATTATTATTATTATTATTATTATTGTTGTTGTTGTTGTTGTTGTTGTTGTTGTTGTTGTTGTTGTTGTTGTTGTTGTTGTTGTGTGTGTGTGTGTGTGTGTGTGTGTGTGTGTGTGTGTGTGTGTGTGTGTGTGTGTGTGTGTGTGTGTGTGTGTGTGTGTGTGTGTGTGTGTGTATATATATATATATATATATATATATATATATATATATATACTGCCCTCCCCCTGTTCACAACAGGTTAAAACAAACATTAAAACATAATTTAATATAAATTATATAAAAACAGAACCCATTTTAAAATGTGGATGGCGTCTGACTACTCCCCTCCCCCACTTGTGCCCACGGGAGGCCAGATGACATGGTAGATGTTTTTATTATTATTATTATTTATTTTAACCAGGCTGGCCAAACGCCTGGCGGAACAAGTCTGTCTTGCAGGCCCTGCGGAAACTCTGTAAGTCCCGCAGGGCCCTGATCTCCCTAGGGAGCCTGTTCCACCAGGTAGGGGCCAGGGCTGAAAAGGCCCTGCCCCTCGTTGAGGCCAGCCTGATCATTTTGGGGCCAGGGATCACAAGTATTTAAGAACTTAATTACAGTCCCTCTGTTAAGAAGCTGTTCTTGCAGTGATAGCTTAGACATTTCCATGTGTCCCCCCCCCCCCATGGTTGATTCCCTTATCCTGACAGAAGAGCATACTCTGTGCTCTAGGAATAATATTAGCACTGATAGAAATGGCATTAGCGTTCTCCAGATTGATGGAGATCTATCAGACAAGCTCTTTACTACACAATGTCCAGGATCTAATAATCTTCCCCAATGACTGTAAGCTATAAACCAAATCATTCAAATCATGCAACAACGGCAATCATTGCTTCCATCTCACTTCATCAACAACCCCCATCCAGGAAGCATGAGTCTTACCCCCTACTTGTGGAGATCAAGCAAGCCTCCAGTCAGGTCTGGAGGTAACTTGTCAAGCTCAAATCCACAATTAACAATGATGGTCACTCTGATCAAATTGAACTATTATCTTCTACATTGTTCCCCTACAGCCGACTGGGAGCTCCGGAACAGTTGATACACACTCATGAGCAGTGGTGGGATCCAAACATTTTAGTAACAGGTTCCCATGGTGGTGGGATTCAAACTGTGGCGTAGTGCCAATGGGGCTGGGCTGGGCACGACAGGGGCATGGCTGGGCATTCCGGGGGCGTGGCATTCCTGGGTGGGGCTGTGGCAAGGATGCAGCCACTGTGCCAGTCCTTGGGTGGGAAACGAATGCACGCAGGCGCAGGCTGCCACGCACACCGGTGCACCTCCTGCTAGACTGTTTCAAGTTCTGCGCACTACTGCTGAGAGGAGGGGCGTAACGAAGGCAAAAATCACGTGGCAAAATCACCAATTAGTAACCCCCTCTCGGCACACATAAATAATTAGTAACCTACTCTCGGGAACCTGTGAGAACCTGCTGGATCCCACCTCTGTTCATGAGGTCCAAAAAGAACTCGACTTAGAACTTCGCTCCTCTAAGGTGCTAAAAGATTATACCCACAACATTTTGCCTGGGAAATCATGGAATCAAGAACTCCTTGAACTTTTGGGAAATGACAACTATCAGAGTTCGATGGCCCCAAATGTTTCAGATGTTTCACCACTAAAGGCGATCCGGCTGGCCTCTACAAGAGCCAGGGCTTTTACGGCTCTGGCCCCTACCTGGTGGAACAGGCTTCCAGGTGAGATCAGGGCCCTGCGGGACTAACAAAGTTTCCGCAGGGCCTGTTCCGCCAGGCGTTTGGCCAGCCGGGATGATGTCAACTCCGCCATAAGAACATCTGGCCTCCCGTGGGTATATAAAGGGGGAAGGAGGGGTTGTTTAGTATTTTATAGTATAGTACAGCCATCTGTAGTTAGCATTTTATATATTTATTGTAAATTATGTATTTGATGTTTTAAATTGTTTTTAGTGTTGATGGACACCGCCCTGAGACTTTGGGGAGGGCGGTATATAAATATAAATAATCAATCAATCAATCAATCAATCCCCAGCAACAGGGGAAGCTTCATAACAAAAAAAAATCCCTGTGCTTACTATGATAATGAGAACGAACTGAATGCAGTGACTGAACATGAATGACGCCAGGATAACCAAAGAAAATTATCAAACACAATTAGTCTTCTGTCATGGAATATAGCGGGGTGGTGAAACAAAATTAGCATCTCAGATTTTTCCAACTTCCTCAAAGATGTTAATATTCCGCTGCAAGAGACAAGGGCAGAAGCCCAGATTTACCTGAATGGATTCCACACCTTCTGCCTCCCAGCTAAAAAAAACCATGCCAAAGGCAGGCACCAAGCTGGCCTCGCTATTCTGATTGACAAAGACGTAAATCTTACGGTTACTATACTTCCCTCCTGTGATTCTGTTGTGCAGTCTTTGCTCTTAGATGGCCCTGCTTGCTTGGTTCTGTTGATCAACATATATATTCCACCTAGTTCAACCAGTTCTACTCTCCATTACCTTTGGGCCCAGTTTACTGTTTTCTTCCAGGAATCGAGCCTGTCCTATTCCGCAGTCGATATAATTATAGCAGGAGATTTCAACGCCAGAACTGGAAGTGATGAATTTAACATCTGCGAAGTCTCAAAACTCGATACCAGTCATCTCCCTCCTCATTTTTCCTTGGCTAGGCATTCTAAAGATTGTACAATCAACAAGGCTGGCCTCCAACTTTTCCAGTTTTGTCTACAATTCAATGTCATCCTTGTCAACGGGCTTCTCCCATTTAAAAATTCTGACAAATTCACCTACATCTCATCCAAGGGTTGCAATGTTATTGACTATTTTATCATTTCCTCACATTTACTCAACTATGTCCTGGATTTTTGTATCCACCATAATCATATGAGCGATCACTTTCATCTTAGTTTAAATATAAAATTCAGCATACTTTTTCCTCGCTATACCCCGCCTAGCACGGGCAATGCCACATTGGTAATGAAATGGTGTGACACCTTGGCTGCTAGGATACAGGATTTTTTCCCCTCAAAATCTACACTTGAGCTACAATTTACCCCTTGGACCACACATTCCTTTGAGGAATTTGTCAACATAATCAGTCTCAATTTTGGATCTAAGCCTTCCGCGCAACCTACTAACGGCAGGAAAGTCAATAACATTACACTAAATGCTGAATGCCTCAATCTAAAGCATCAGCTGAGAAAAATGTATTGTACCTATAAGGATTCGAATCAATCTAAGCTCCCTCAGGATTATTTTTCTATATCCAGAGTTCGTTAAGAGATCAGATCAAACATTGCAAGACTTCTGCTATTAAAGCAAGCTGGGACTCCTTGATCAGAGCAACAAGTGAGAAAGGTTCTAAGAAATTTTGGTCAATCATTGCCAGCAACTCTGTCTCAAATGACAATTTGTCTGCAAACATTATTCCTAAAATATGGCAACAGTATTTTACTGACATCTTCCAAGACGAGTCCTCTGCGATAAGTTCTACTGAGACCTTTGAGGCTCCACAACTTGAGTCTTTTCCTGAATGGTCACCAGTAACCTCTTCTGAGATTATAAGACTTATTGACCAATTAAAGTGGAACAAAGCACCCAGACCCGATGCACTCCCTCCTGTGATTTTTAAGCAGTTTAAAAACCGGTGGGCTCCTGTCTTGGCATCCCTGTTTACTTATATTGACATAACTGGCATAATTCCTTTCTCATGGACCAAAGCAATAATTATCCCTATCTTCAAGAAAGGTGATGCATCTCAGCCTTCTAATTATAGACCAATAAGCCTATTAGACATCTCAGGCAAACTCTATGCAAAACATCTACTAGAGAAACTGACTTCCTGGATCTCAACAAATAAAATCATTGGTCTTGAGCAGACTGGCTTTACTGCCGGTAAATCTATGTTGGATCATTGTCTGGTTCTAAACATCTTGATTGCCAAATACTCTTGTTGCAAGAATACCAAACTTTTCACTGCCTTCTTGGATTTCAAGGGTTTTTTTTGACTCCATATCTAGAGACCTCCTTTGGAGGAAGCTATGGTATTTTGGTATTTATGGAAGATTGATAATCCTAATTAAAGTTTTGCACACTAACACATCCTGTAAAGTCAAATTCAATTGACATGGTGGGCTTACTCCTCAAATTTGCACCAATAAAGGGATGAAACAAGGATGTGTACTTGCTCCAACATTATTCAATCTATACTTGAGCAATCTGCCCGCTGTAGTCTCAGCTCCTGACAATCATGCCCCATCCTTATGACCTTCAAAAATCTCCATCTTACTCTATGCTGATGACACTCTCTTGCTCTCACGCACCCAAGTGGGCCTAAGAAGACTTCTTAAGCGCTGCCAAGAGTACTGCAATATCAATTGCTTAACTACAAACTACTCTAAATCCAAAGTTGTAGTTTTTTCCAACTTGCACCACCTGTTGCGGTGGCCCCTTACCAACAATTTCTTGGAGCAAGTGAAGACCCTCAAATACCTAGGCCTTAAGTACCATCACAAAGCTGATTGGGTACACCATAGGAACAAAGTGATAGTGGTGAGTAAAATTTCCTGTAATGCTATAATCAGATTCTTCCACAATAAGGGTCACAGATATATCCTAGCCGCATTAATAATAATAAAGTGTACCAACAATTTCTCTATGGTAGCCCACTGTGAATTCAAGTATGGAACATAGAAGTGGAGCAAATTCAATCCAGGTTCCTATATAAGATTTTTGGAACCCCTCGCTCTGTACCCTATGCAGCCCTGTGTTTGGAAGCCGGCCAGCATTTGATGGAAACTTAAGCCTGGTGCTGCACTTTCAGGTTCTGCCTACGCATATGTTTCTCCAACGGTCAGTCCAGTTTTACCTCCAACACACTCACCTACCTGTTTTTAACGGAGTGGTGGTCTCATATAAATACTAAATTGCAAGATCTAGCGTTGTCACTGGATGATCTATCCCTCATGACTGCCAACGAGATGTACCGGCTTATAAAGCAAAGACTCCTTGAACAGGAATCTCAAAAATTGATGACACAGGCAAATAAAGTCTGTCCTCCAATCCATCTGAACATTTTGCCTCATTTGGCTACAAAGAACGAACTTACTGCTGTTTGTTTGATAAAATTACAAAGAAGATATTAAGGGGGGGAGGGAAAAGGGGGGGAAATGTATTGTTTGAAAATGTATGATGAAGGGTACTTATATAAAATGGACAATTCAAATGATACAATAAAAATATTTAAAAATGAAAAAGTAAAAAAAAATTTTTGCCTCATTTCTCCATTCCAGCTAACTATTTACATCTCTTACATGATCCCAACCTGAGACGTGCTGTTACCCTGGCCAGATGCAATGTTCTCCCCTCTATCAGACGATATACTAGAGGGTGTCATGTTTCATCTACTGATAGAACTTGCAGCTGTAACCTTGGCCTCGAGGAAACTATTCACCATGTTCTCCATCACTGTCCCCTATATGAAGTCAAATGGGAAAAAAATCCTCAATCCTCTCATGGCTGGATTAGGCAACACTGCAGATGTTGCCAAAACTCTGTTCCTGGTAGACAGCAATTCAACTGCCACTCTTGAACCAACTGCCACAATTTTAATTCAATGGTTCAATATTTTAGTTTTTATACACTGTGCGTCTAAACAGATTTTTAAATTAATCTAACTTCCATTGTATAACTGATATGCCATTAAAGGTCTCATTTCATTTCATTTCACTGAGCTGGACAGTTGGCTGGTGTAATGTTACACCACTGAAAACCTACATATATCACTCAAATATTCCGCTCAGGCTCACAGAGGTGAAAAACCTCAAGTCTCCCACCCTGCTCCCCCCCCCCCAGCACCACCACAGAATTTAGGATCCTGACTAACCATGTAGCCAATCACAGACCTCCAAAGTAGTCAATCACAGCCCTCCAGAGCCATATACAAAACCTAACCAGGATACTTATTAGTGGTTGATAGTAAACATTTGGGGGGGGGGGGGATTGAAAAGCCCTGGACAAAAGATCTGAAGAGCCCTAGTAAATGCAGAGGATTGGGCATTCATGTTAAGAAGTGGTTTAGCATTTTCTACAAACATCTCTCCCAAATAAAATTCAAGAAAATGCTGTACCGGTAGCACCTGTCACTGTCGAAATTGGCAAAAATGTATCAGGGGGGCTAAAGGGGATTGTTGAATATGCGGAGCTGCTAATGCAAATTTTATACATTTATGGTGGGAATGCAACAGAGCAGTAAAATACTGGAATATAATTGCAACAGTGATCTCTCAAGGTAGAAGGAAAGAGTTACCATTCCATTCTCCCCTAAGGTTTTCTTGTTGGAATTGTGTGGATTCGTTTCTGAACGAAATCCACACATTTGCGCTTAATGCAGTAACATCTCCAAGGTTAACACTTGCCTAAAATTGGAATATAATCCTGAAGAAGAAGTAGCTGGATGTCAGGATGCCTAGTAGTTGGATTGCTTTTGGGGGCTGCTTATTGCCTTCATTGGGTGGGGGATGGGATGTCTTTCTCTACTCTGTATGGCCAGGTGCTGGCCAAGGCCAGGCACAGAGGTTTCATTTTGTGCTATCTCACTGTCTGCATACTTTATCAGTGCTGTTCTCGTGTGTGTGGAGGGGGGGGGAATGTGGAAACATATTACTGTCTACTGCGCGGGGAAAGCCAGTCTTGGCTTTTCCAAGCTGTTCTCCAGATCGTGAATAAACCTCTGTCCTTTACATGGAGTTTGTTTCAGTTTTGGGGAATCTGACACTGGAGAAGCTGACAGAGTGTATTCGTTTGAGCAAACTAACCTGTCTATTACATGGCCAGAAGTCTGAACAGTTTGAAAAATTGGATGGTTTGTTTGTTTGTTTGCTTTTGGTCTGGAAAGTGCAGTTAATTTATGCTTGTATAATGTTGATATATTTAGTAATTTGTTGATTTATTTAGTAATTTGTGTTTTAGACTCTTGTTTTATTTTGTTTCTTTTAACAGAGTGTTTGAAAAAAAAATCCTAACCAGGACATTCACACTGCCCTGCTTAGAATGTCCATAACTACTTTATTTCAGGACATGACCAGAAAAGGGAATGCTGTTCTCTCACAGCTGGGGTCCAAGAACAGTGCATCCCAAGCAGGTAAGCAAGGGGGAAGTCTCTACCTCAAATTGGGAATGTTCCAACCACTTCCCCTCCCCCACAGCTTCAGTCACCTGACCTACATATTGCCTCCAAAACTGCCATTTCCTCCAGAAAGCCCATCACTACGGTCTGGCGATGTAGGGCTCTATGTAGGGTTGCCAGCTGGAGATTGGGAAATACCTGGAGATTTTGGGGGTGGAGACTGGGGTGTGGGAAGGGGAGGGACTTAAATGGGAGGGGAAGGGGAGGGAGGGGTGGCATGCAAGGGAAGAGGAGGGAGGGAGGGGGGAGGGGCCTGTCATCTGGACATGGCCCACCCACCCTAGCGGAGGGAGGGGAGGGTGGACTGCAAGGGAGAGGAGGGGTGCCGTGCAAGGGAAAGGGGGGGAGAGGTGGCATGCAAGGGAGGAGAGGGAGGGGGTCCGGCATCTGAATATGGCCCACCCACCCTAGCGGAGGGAGAGGGAGGGGAGAGGTGGCATGCAAGGGAAGGGGATGGGAGGGAGGGGTGGCATGAAAGGGAGGGGAAGGGTGAGGGGAGGGAGTAAGGGGTGGCATGCAAGGGAGGGGAGGGAGGGAAGGGTGTAATGCCATACAGAGTCAATCTTACAAAGTAGCCATTTTCTACAGGTGAACTGATCTTTGCCACTCAGAGATCAGTTGCAATAGTGGGAGATCTCCGGCCAACATCTGGAAGCTGTCAGTCCTAGTTCTGTGAGAATGCCCGGTCTCACCTTGAGGTGTGCAACCCTAGTGACGGAAGGAAATTGTTCCCCGTACTAATTTCCCTACCTCATGCCGATGATGCACGCAGAATTCTATCTTTGCTAAAGTTGCTTTGCCAAGGCTGGAGTAAGACATCTTGAGATCCAAAAGCTATATAAAGTCTGAGGGCTCCATAGCATTACCAAAAATACGATCTTTTAATAATTTGGAATGTGTTTTGTTTTTGCATTTCAGGGCTCTTTATAATCCGAGGCCCCGAAGTGTAGTTTATTTAGCTTGTGCATTAATCCGGCTCTGATTTTGGCAACTGGAGTCTGTTTATGTATGCAGACTTTCTCCAGATGAATCAGAGTTAAGTGCTAACTACACTTCTACAGAAGCCTTGTTTTATAATAATCCTATCTCACGGCTCCAGAATTATGTAGCATCGTTTTTTTAAAAATTATCCCAGAGAAAACCCAGCCAAAACAAACATCTCTTTCTCCCTGCCAACAGACTAAAAGTTGAAATTGTAATTCAAGGAGGGCTGGCTTTTTCCACACAAGGTGGCAGCGTAATGAAATTAAGACATTTTGGCAAGAAATAATAACTTTATTAGGAATTGACTTCAGATCCAACTGCAGTTCTGCTTAGGAATTTAAAGGATGCAGTAAGCGATTCCGACGGCATTCAGAAATACACTGATAGGGGAAGGCCAAAAGATGGAGACACGATTTCTGCCTGGAAGTCCAAATTGAGAAATTGATGGGTATTATCTGCTTGGCATTCTGATTCTAAGCATTGTTCATCAGAAGTAGGTGGGAATATAGAACTTTGTATTAATAAGCATGTTAAGATTGCAGCCTGTTCATTTTATAAGGCTTTTTATAAGGCTTTAATTGAAGCACTATTCATAAACACTCAGGTTCCTATCCATCTAGGACAGTGATGGCGAACCTTTTTGAGACCGAGTGCCCAAATTGCAACCCAAACCCCACTTATTTATCACAAAGTGCCAACCCGGCAATTTAACCTGAATGCTGAGGTTTTAGTTTAGAAAAAACCGGTTGGCTCCTTCATTCTCCGCCCCACCCGCTTGAGCAGGGGCTAGCCTGCTCTAGCCTCCAGCAAGTCCCATGCGCACCGCTCTGTGCCTCTCTAGCATCTTTGCCTCCTCTGCGCCCCCCCTCCCCCAGGCAGCAGCCACCCGGAGCACAGGCACCAGCCCCGCCAGCCAAGTCCTCCCTGCTCACTGCGGTGCGCAACGTTTTACTCAGTGGCACAGGTCAGTCTAGATGTGTGTGTGTGGGTGTAATTTTCCGCCCCCCACATGATGAACTCTGTGTGCACGTGCCCACAGAGAGGGCTCCAAGTGCCACCTCTGGCACCCGTGCCATAGGTTCGCCATCACTGATCTAGAACTTAATTCTAAATTAATTCTCTGTATTTGTATTTATCATCTCCTTTGAATGCCATTATTATACTGTTAGTACTTACTTGATACAACATTCTTAGCCTTGCTTTGCACATGTTGGAATTAAGCTTGATTGATTTCTATGGGGTTTACTTTTAGGTAAGCATGCATACTATTACAGCCTCTGTTACTTTGAATTATTATGGAAAGCTGACTAAAGATTTTTCGCCAGAACAGTGAAAGTGAATTGAAAAGTAGTTCCCCATAATCTAATCTAACGATGCAAGTTGTTCCATATCAGCTACTGGGAGGATCACGTTGCTCTAGGCCAATGAGACCATATATATATTTTACAGAAGAGCAGTCACCCAGAGGGCATCAGGTCCTGAAGCTGAAAGTTCCAGTCATCATGCCTTGTGAGAGAAACAAGAAGAAAAAGGTTGATGTGCCTTTTCAACAAGAAACTGTCCAGATCTGTGATGTGCAGTCCTTTGTTCCTGATTCCGCCCTCCGAGCTGGGATCAAGCTGGTTGCAGTGGGGAACAACAATGGCTTCGACCTAGGTTAATACCCTTCTCAGGGAACTGGGTCAAACCTATTTTACTCGTGTGCGGAATCACCCATACAGCACAGACACTGGAGCTGGGTTGGGGAGAGACACACATGGAGAGTAGAAGGTGGGAAGGAGACAAAACAACTTTTCACAAAGTTACGTCCAAATTCCTCTATCCACTCAACAAAAGGCCAGCTTCCCCAAGCATGAAAGACTCTCAAGAAGCCCAGAAGTGGGGGGAGAGAAAAGAAAGAAACTCCAGCCCAAGCGCCGAGGAAAGGTGTGTCTTGTTTTTAGGGCACTCTGTCACTTTGTCCTCGGCCCATTTTCTATGGATATGCCAGCGGGGGGGAGGGGGGGCAAGATCAGTGTTTGCCCCCAAGCACCATTTTTCTCTGCCCCTAATTGCTGCAATCAATTAGTTCCCAGTAGCACTGATAGCCCAATCCAGGTGGGGGGAGCCAAAATTATATTTGGTAGCAGCGGAGAGCCCCACCAGCAGCCCCATCCCATCCCTTTGTTCCTGGGGCACCTGCCACCTGGACCTGCCACTGATCACCTGCACAGTGCATCAAGCGGAGGGCAGGCAGCCACCAAGGCAGCACTGCAGGTGGGTGAGCACCAGGCAGGTGGTGCCTGGACGGAGCCAGGGGCACGTGAGATACGCTCGCCACATCCCTTGCCTAGCTGCTAAGTCCCCTGCTTGCCTGACCAATAGTTTCCGTTGTTTTCAGACCCGAGGTCTGACAGGTCACCCCATACAGTTTTCAAGGCAGGAGATGTTCAGAGATGGTTTGCCATTGCCTGCCTCTGCATAGTGACCCTGGGCCACCTTGGTGGTCTCCCATCAAAATATAACCAGGACCAACCCTGCTTAGCTTCCAAGATCTGACAAGATCGGGCTATCCTTAGTAGAGAACAAATCCAAACAGATGACCACGCCACTTGGCACAGAATGGGCAGGCTGGGGGGGGGGAGGAAGGGGACAAGGGGGAAGGAAGGGGACCGGGGGGAGGAAGGGGACAAGGAGGCTGGCCAAACTGTGCCCCCCATGTGACCCAGGTGAACAGTGCCTGGGTCAAATGTTCCTCCCCCCCCCCCAAAGATATGCCATTGAGTTATCACCACAAGTCCCCTCTGGAATCTGCTTCTAAGGCCAGCAAAGGGCTAAGCATGAAGACAGGGCAAGCACCTCATTCATCCGTCTGGACTTCTGCTGAAGAAGGGCCCCCTATTAGTTTTATAATATTAATTTTTTTTCATTTCATAACCGTTATTGGCATAAGAAGCAACAGAGCAATAATACTGGTAGGAAGGAATGGCTAAGAGCGTATTGAAATAACAATGCACAGAAATGTTGCTACGGCCTCCGACGTCGCATTGTTCTCGTTATTAAGGAGAAATACAGCTTTTTGTGTGTCGCTTGCCTCAGCTTGGTCTACCAACAAGGGGGCTGGGTACTTGGCTCTGATAGACGCATACAAGGGACACTGTAATAAGACATGCCGAACAGTCTCCTCACAGGCGAGATCACAAATACATTTCCTCTCGTGGTGCGGTAGCCCGAATCTTCTTCCTTGTCGAAGAGCAGAAGGTAGAACATTGCAACAAGCTAGTGATATAGCCCATCACCATTTAGGCTCTATTAACAGCTGCAGGTATCCTGCCATAGTTGAATTGTTCAATGGAAAACCCAAAAGGGAGGGAGAACAAAATGTATTGGCCTCGTTTATCAATTCCCTGTAATCCAAATCAAGGAGCCTTTTTTGATTGTGGCAAATACCTGCTTTTTTAAAAATAATATTACTATTATGCTGTCAAACTTCAGCTGCTGTATGGTCATGTCAGGATGGAAGGCAGGCAGAGCAGGGGGAGATGGTTTAGAGGAGAGTTTGGATTTAGAAGAGTTTGGATTTATATCCCCCCTTTCTCTCCTGTAGGAGACTCAAAGGGGCTTACAATCTCCTTGCCCTTCCCCCCTCACAACAAACACCCTGTGAGGTAGGTGGGGCTGAGAGAGCTCCGAAAAGCTGTGACTAGCCCAAGGTCACCCAGCTGGCGTGTGTGGGAGTGTACAGGCTAATCTGAATTCCCCAGATAAGCCTCCACAACTCAAGCGGCAGAGCTGGGAATCAAACCCGGTTCCTCCAGATCAGAGTGCACTTGCTCTTAGCCACTGCTCTTAGCCACTACGCCACTGCTGCGTTTACCATTTCTTGATACTGGGCAGAGGTCCGGTGCCCTCCCCTTGCCACCCCAGGACATCCCAGACATAGATCTTATCGCAAGGAAGTGTGAGCTGTTCCCAAGCTCGCAATGCTTTGTAGTAAATGCTTTGTAGTTTATAGAGAGGATAGTAGGAGCCGTTTGGTTTGGCAGGAGGGGGCAATGGGATATAGTTGGTGGGGATGAGCGGGAATCGCCAGATTCCTCTTTGGCAATGTTACCCTATGCTCTCAAATAAAGGCTTTAGAACAAATCTACAGTTTCTGTTGTTTCCAGACCCGAGGTCTGACAGGTCACCCCATACAGTTTTCAAGGCAGGAGATGTTCAGAGATGGTTTGCCATTGCCTGCCTCTGCATAGTGACCCTGGGCTACCTCGGTGGTCTCCCATCAAAATATAACCAGGACCAACCCTGCTTAGCTTCCAAGATCTGACAAGATTGGGCTATCCTTAGTAGAGAACAAATCCAAACAGATGACCAAGCCACTTGGCACAGAATGGGCAGGCTTCACCTCTTTGCCCTGCCAAGATGCCTTTCTATTGGCCAATGCCATCCTTGGTATTCCAAGCTTTGGTCTCGACCAAGCTGGGATGAATTGAGGCATATAATTAGGTGGTTTTGGGTTGTGGCCCATTGCCTGCAGAAGACGTTATATGCCTTTTCTCCTAGGAGGCAAGGCAGAATTTAACACATCTACAGGCTCCAGGAGGAAATGGCCAATGAAGATCAAAGATTAACGAGGAAAGACTCTTGTGGCTGGGTGCAATGATGCTTGGATTTTTCTTTTTAATCTACTGCATCAAACTACTTACTTTGGACTGAAAATGTTGAATGGAAATCTCTTTCATTTAAACGGGTCATGACTTTTCACCCTCAAATCCTGGGGTTTATCCTTTGCCAGGGATTCTGAACCAGCCTAAATAACTCCGAAGTAGCCCAAGCTTGTCAGAGCCTAGAAACTAAGCAGGGTCAGCCATGGTTAGTACTTGGATGTGTGGTCATCAAGGAAGACTGGGGTTGCTGTGCAGAGCAAGGCAATGGCAAACCACTTTAGTTCATCTCTTGTCTTGAAAACCCCATAAGGGGCTATCATGAATCCACTGCAACTCGAGAGTATACTGTTGTTGTTTGTTGTTTGTTGTTACCATCATCATCAATGTTGATCTTTACCTCTCCCAGAAATGCAGTTACCAGAGTTCCTTTGGAGGGGGGAAGTATCTGTTTGAAGCCAGTTTAATGGATGTGCAAATACACTTCATGGAACAGGAAAGCATGCCCTCATTCACCAACATGCCATATTGCTGCTTAAAATTGTCCTACTTTCTTTTTTTAATTTCATTTTATTGTATTAGTCTTACATGCCACACAGGGCAGCTTCCGACATTTCATAACAAATAGGATAAAACCATAATACATTTCAATGATAAAAACCTAATCTAAAATCCAATGGTGGCAGATATATAACCTCTTGGGTTGAAATGGGAAGGAAAGGGTGGAGGGAGGGGAGGCTCAATTGATGGGAAACCGTAGCTGCCTCAACAGTATGCCTGGTGCAACAGCTCTGTCTTAAAGAGCCTGCAGGACTGTCAGATCCTGCAGGGCCCAGGTCTCAGTAGGTAGAAAGACCCCCTCACTTCTGCAGGAGTCTATCGCATACCTTGCAGCTGTGGAAAGGTCTACATCGGAATCACAAAACGCAGCATTCAAACTTGTATTAAGGAGCACAAAAGACACTGTCAGCTTAACCATCCTGAAAAATCTGCAGTTGCAGAACATGTCTTAAACAAAACTGGGCATAACATTTTATTTGAAAACACTGACATTCTGCACAATTCAGAAGGTTACTTTGTCAGACTGCACAGGGAGGCCATTGAAATTCACAAACACCAAGACAATTTCAACAGGAAAGAAGAGACTTTGAAAATTAGCAAAGCTTGGCTACTTAAAAACACCAAAAGCAAACCCCAAGGGCATGCTAAGTTCATGAACAATGGACTCCACCCAAACACAGGAGTTGCAGGATTTGCACCCCCTCCCTCCCCTCCCTTGAATGCCACCCCTTCCCCTCCCCCTCCCTCCACTAGGGTGGGTGGGCCATGTCCAGATGCTGGGACCTCCCCTCTCCCTCCCTTGCATGCCACCCCTCCCCTTCCCTTGCATGCCACTCCCTCCCCTCCCTCCCCTTCCCTTGCATGCCACCTCTCCCCCTCCCTTGCATGCCACTCCCTCCCCTCCCTCCCCTTCCCTTGCATGCCACCTCTTGCTACAATACTACTGCTGCTGCTGCAGGGCATGAAAATGTGAATCACTCCGTGGACTGATAAGCCCCACCCGCAATACAATACTATCAATCACATCTTTGCATAACAAGTTCCACCCAAACACTTACTGATTGGTTCCCCACCCTGGGACATGGACAATATATTCCCCAAACACTTTCTTCTCTCTGGACACAGTGTGTAACAGACTTCCCTCTGTGATACACCTCTGAAGATGCCAACCACAGATGCAGGCGAAACGTTAGGAACAAGATCCACTAGACCATGGCCACACAGCCCAGAAAACCCACCAGAACCAGTATGATGTAAATACTTATATGAGTTTATATATAGTAATAAACTGTATTATATTAATGTCAACATACACTTATTCATTCACGTAAGTCATACCGTTTATACCAAATCACAGAACAGAAAGAAGTCCATGTAACCATTCATTTCTCTATGATAGTATCTTAAAATACCAGTGTCCTTTAAATATCCAACCAATGAAGTTCTGTCCAAAAAGTCTCAATGACGACGGGAGACACAACTCCTCATTATATGAATGGACGCTTTATATGAATGGACGCTGAACGCTCCGTATGTGATGTTGACATTAATATAATATGGTTTATTACTATATACAAACTCATATAAGTATTTACATCATAGTTTGAATTGGCATGTTACTTTAATTGCTGGAGCCTGGGTGCGACACATTGAATTTGAGCACTGTTTACATGGCACCCTACATAGTTAATCCCAGTAAGGACCCATGCTGCCACAGGAGGTGGTGATGGCCACTAACCTGGATAGCTTTAAAAGGGACTTGGACAGATTTATGGAGGAGAAGTCGGTCTATGGCTACCAATCCTTGATCTGATCCTTGAAGTCGGTCTATGGCAGGGGTCTGCAACCTGCAGCTCTCTGGATGTTCATGGACTACAATTCCCATCAGCCCCTGCCAGCATGGCCAATTGGCCATGCTGGCAGGGACTGATAGGATTTGTAGTACATGAACATCTGGAGAGCCGCAGGTTGTAGACCCCTAGTCTATGGCTACCAATCCTTGATCCTCCTTGATCTGAGATTGCAAATGCAGACCAGGTGCTCAGCAGCAGCAGCAGCAGTGGCAGCAGCAGAAGTCCATTGCTTTCACACCCTGCATGTGAGCTCCCAAAGGCACCTGGTGGGCCACTGCAAGTAGCAGAGTGCTGGATTAGATGGACTGTGGTCTGATCTAGCAGGCTCTTTCTCATGTTCTTATTCAGCACCAGCTGGAGTTACAGACTTAGTCCAGGCCTTGGGAACAGAAGTGCAGGGAGGTGGGGGGAAGATAGCCTGAACCTGGGTGCTGGACGGAATGCCCTCAGTCCAGCACCCAGGATTATGCCCCCAACCTCCCTTCCCAAGACCTGTGGGCCTTGGGAACAGAGATGGAAGGGAGGAGAACCTGATCCTGGGTGCCAGACTGAGCACGCTCACTTCAGCAAGCAGGATCATTTATTTTATTTTAGAGAACAGGTCTTCAAAATGTCAGACTTGATATGAGAATCAGCATGAATTCTCATATCAAGCCTGCGATGCTTAAACCAGGCCTAAATGGCACTTGGGGGCATGACCAGCTCCCCGCCGCCCCCAGCTCCCCCTGCGCCCCATATATGGGAGCCAGCAGGGAGGGCAGGGGAGGGTGGGGCTCGAGGTGGTGGCTCAGACAGGCGCCATGGTGGCATCCACCTGGGCCACCTGCTGCTGAACCCTGCCCCCAGCCTCCCTGCAGGCCTGCTCCTGCCCTCTCCAGAGCTTGAGGAGGGCAGAAGCTGCAGGGAGGCCAGGGGATGGGACTCAGCAACAGGCGGCCCAGGTGGGCGGCTTGGATGGGCAGCTCAGGTGGGCACCATAGCAGTAGGCTGGCTCCTGCCTGTAAGGTTGCTGTCTAACCTTGGAGAGTTTTCGTCTGCCAAGGTTGGCGCGTAGCCCGGAATTGGGGAATGCTCTCTGTATCTGCTTTGGTATTTTCTTGCCTGTCTGTGTGAAACTGTCTTGCTGTAGTTTTCAGGTGGGAACTACAGCTGTTTATCTAACTTTGGCGGGAACTGGGAGGCGAGCCCGTAAAAGCGACTGCTCTTGTGTTGGGGCCCCAGTTCCCGCATTCCGTGTGTGTGACTTAGATTGCCAGATCAATAAAGAACTAAAACGTTACTTTTGGCCTGGACTTTGCAAGTTCCTTACAAGTTCCTCCCCGATCTCCTGGGGGTGCAGGAGCAAACAACTCAACCAACAAGCTGCATCCCAGCGCAGGGGAAGCCACCTAGCACCAGCCAGGTCGCCGCATCACGGGAGAGGCCAGGCGTGAGGACCCAGCCAGCACCCCTCCATGTGACAAAACGGTGTGCGCCCAGGGACATGGGATACCCCATGTTCCCATGGGCAATACGCCCCTGCTTGAAAGGCACCCTCTAAAATAAACGGGGGGAACTATATATTGCCTTGCTGCTGTGCCTGCCAATAACAACTGTCTGTAGGCCGCTGCATTGTTTACCACAGTGGGCTTTAGTGATAGTAAATACTATATATTATCATTCATTTTCATACGCTGCCTTAGTCCAAACCAGTATTTTGTGCATTATTGAACATGGCACTTTGATACAAGAGCATTTATAGTTCATTAAAGGACTATCACCAATACTTGTGTTTTTACTTTCAAATATATGTGGGGGAGTTGGACTAGGTCGGCACTAGGACCCAGGCAAAGCCGTCCACAACAAAGAAGGTCCGGCATGTTGAGTTCTGTGGTGGAGGAATATACAGCCCTATTAACATCTTTTTCTGAGACAGAGTATAGAGATTTTCTCACTCAAACTCCATAAAAGGTAAAGTTTCCCCTTCAGTTGTATCCGACCCTGGAGTATCACTGCAAGCAGTGATTTTATAGGCAAGCCGCTTTTGTGGGGTAGTTTGCCATTGCTTTCCCCAGCTATTCTTTACCCCCTAGCTATGAGATAGGTACTCATTCACCAACCAAGAAATGGATGGATGGCTGAGTTGACCATGAGCCAGATGCCCTGGATATCTGACCCCCAGGGGGCTTGAACTCCTGACTGTATGAGTGGCAGTCCAAGCACTTAACCACTACGCCATGCGGCTCCTCAAACTCCAAACCAGCTGCCTTACTAACATCCTTAACAAATGCCTTCAAGTGGGCACAACATCTACTTTTTTGTTATTGGATTTGTATTGGTCCATCCAAAGCAGGAGAAATCCACTATGCTTGCAAGCCTAAGAAAATTTTCCTAGGAGTAAGCCCCATTGAATAAATCTGGACTTGTTCTGAGTAGTCCTGCTTAAGACTGCTTCCTAATGAAACATCCTAATGTTTGCCACTGTATTGCATAGTTAAGCAGGTTTGATGCTCACTTTATATATGATGCCAAGCATGTAAAGATGACTCACAGGGGTGGGGGGAGTCAACATGATGCACATCATTCTTAAACTGGATCAGGGGTTCCTAAGGTTGTCGGATTATCACACTGCATTGTTGAGGCACCAGTGTCTAGGTTTAAAACCCACGATGAGGCTGATTGTATGTTGGCGTTCTGCCCAGCAGCGAGGGTACGCTTCCAGCACGGCAGAGGTTTCTGTACTGACACAATCCAAGTTGCTGCGCCGAAGATCCCGGAAGCCCCGCGGTTACCAAGAGCAGGAAAACTCTGGTCGTTTCCCCACTTACCTGCTGCTGTGCGCTACTCTCTCCAAGTAGCGTGGGGTCCCCCGGCACTCCCCACTACAGGGGTAGCGACAACGCAGCCGCCCCGACGCTGACGCTGTCGCGCCCCCTCAGCGTGCGACATTCCTGGCACTCCTCGAAACGGCGCCTTTTGATGACTCCACGCAGAGCGCCGGGTCGTGGGGAAGCCCGGGAGCGCGCCAGAAATGATGCGCGCTGGGAGTAGCGTGCAGCAACCTTTGGTCGAGGTAAGTGGGGAAACGACCTCTGATGTTTCCCTCCCCCTTCTGGGTTTCTGCTCCTTCCAGTTTGCTCCCCCATCAAAAGCCAAGAAAGAAAGGTTGCCTCTTTTTTTGGTTTGTTTTGTAAAGCCCTTTAAAATGTGATGTTGATATTCTTTCTATCGATATTGTGCAGATTGCTATCATTGCTTTTGTATTTTTAGGGAAATGCTGGCTGCAGGTCCCTGCAAGGAGGGGGGGCGGGGTGTTCAAGAGCTTGCAAAAAAACAAAAAGCAACCTTTGCTCTTGCCTTTCGATGGGGAAGCAGGCAAGTGCAGAAGCTGCCTGGCGAACAGTAGGGGACCTCCTCGCATTTTAAAAGGAAACGTGAGAAGATGCCACTGCGAAGGAATTTTAGGGCCAGGACAGGGATGGCAAACCTTTTCGAGACCAAGCGCCCAAACTGCAACCCAAAACCAACTTCTTTATCGCAAAGGGCCAACATGGCAATTTAACCTGAATACTGAGGTTTTAGTTTAGAAAAAACAGTTGGCTCTGAGGCGCGCATTACTTGGGAGTAAGCTTGGTGGGAGTCGGTGGCTTTGCTTTGAAGCAACTGTGCAACTCTTCCAATGCGTGAATCACGACCCCAGGAGGGTTTACTCAGAAGCAAGCCCCATTGCCAGCAACCAAGCTTATTCCCAGGTAAAGGATTGCGCTTTAGTTCCTCGCATGAAAATCAGTGGGGTTTAACAGCACTTAACAGGGTTACCTACTCTGCCTCCCCAAAACTAGGTTTTAGGTTTAATGCTAACAATC
Source organism: Sphaerodactylus townsendi (assembly GCF_021028975.2). NCBI lineage: Eukaryota > Metazoa > Chordata > Lepidosauria > Squamata > Sphaerodactylidae > Sphaerodactylus > Sphaerodactylus townsendi. Next base: position 165,560,785 of record NC_059427.1, read on the forward strand.
GAGCCCAGCACCCCAGGCCAGCCTAGATGTGGGGGGGGGGAACACTCTGTTTCCGTGTGCCCACAGAGAGGGCTCTGAGTGCCACCTCTGGCACCCGTGCCATAGGATCGCCACCACTGGGCTAGGACCATTGCAGAAAGCGCTCTGTGTGTAATGGGCCTGAATATCTACAACCTCCCAAAGGTTCCCTCCCACCACATTTTTAACATCACATTTACACTGGACCTCAGACACATTAATCTGCAAGGGGATTTAAGGGGATTTAACTAAGGGCCGGAGCACAGCTAATGCAGGTGTCAGTAACTGACTCACTGTTCAAAATACAGCAACATCAGAACTGATTTGAGAACTGTATTACCAACAGGATTTATGCTCCTTTCTGATAAAATAAAAATGGCTAAGCTACTAAATAACGCTAATGTTGAAATCTCTGAAGCTGTTGCTATATTTTTACTCTGTATACTGCAAGTTGCGCAATAATGATCTTCTTATTGTATCTGGAATTCTGGACACACGCCTGTTTTTATGCCTAATAAAGGTTTTGGATTTGGATTTGGAACTGACTCACTGCTTTTATTCAGATATCATTGCCCACGACAGTCAGGGGAAGGACAATTGTCTGAGCATAAAATATCAGCCTCTGACCCCAGAGCACACCACGTGCTAGATCTGCAATTTTGACAGACAATTGATGGGAAGGCTACAGCTGTTTCACTCTGCATGCTGCCGTTGTGGACAGGAAAAAGATGGGAAGGCACATCTAGAAAGCACAAAACTCCTATTGCGTGTATGATGCAAAGTTTTTGTGCTGTTCCCCAACAGATTTTGGAATGGGTGCTGTGTGGTTTCCGGGCTGTATGGCCGTGTTCTAGCAGCATTCTCTCCTGACGTTTCGCCTGCATCTGTGGCTGGCATCTTCAGAGGATCTGATGTTGGGAAAGCAAGTGGAGTATATATACCTGTTGGAGTGTCCAGGGTGGGTGGGGAAACCTTGTCTGTGAGTAACAAAGAAGTGACGCAACCAGGTCAATAGAAGTTGAGGGCATCTGAATAGAAGTATGAGTAACAATGAGGACTATAGCCTGGGAGTAACCCTGTAGATAGCAAGGTCACTGGTGGGAGCATCTGAATAGAAGTATCCCGGCCTTCGACACTTTGTCTATGGTCATCCTGTGTTTGTCAATGGAGCTGGTTTGACACAAGTCTTTGACTCCTAGTATTTTCTCGCCAACACTGGCAGCCAAGTTCTGTTCATTTTTCATAGTTTCTTTTCCTTCCTGTTAAAACCTTGTCCATGTGCTTATGGATTTTCAATTGCTTCTCTGTGTAGTCCTTGGACGTAGTGGTTTCTTCTCAGAGTGGTCCAGAATTTCTGTTTTTTCAAATAATATTCTATGTCCAGGTTGGTTTATCATGTGTTCTGCTATTGCTGATTTTTTCTGGCTGGAAACCTTAAGACCTATCGTAGCAATAGCAGAACACACTCGATAATCTACATGGTTACTCCCAGGCTATGGTCCTCGTTGTTACTCATACTTCCTATTCAGATGCCTCAACTATTGACCTGGTCACGTCGCCTTTGACACTTCTACAGACAAGGTTTCCCCACCCACCCTGGACACTCCAACAGGTATATATACTCCACTTGCTTTCCCAACATCAGATCCTCTGAAGATGCCAGCCACAGATGCAGGCGAAACGTCAGGAGAGAATGCTGCTAGAACACGGCCATACAGCCCGGAAACCACACAGCACCCAAGTGATTCCGGCCGTGAAAGCCTTCGACAGATTTTGGAATGTTTAGATGGAGTCTGGTGGGAAAACTAGGGTTTAAATCCATACTTTTCTGTTATGGTTGCTGCAATGTATCCTAAGCAGGTCTAATCAGAATCCTACTAAGGTCTATTCAGTGGGGCTTACTTCCAGTAATGAGGATGATGTGTGAGTATCCTTGTCCAGTGTCTGTGTGTGGGAGAAAGAGAGACTAATCTAGCCCACTGGGTTGTTGTGAGAACAAAATTAAAAGGAACACAATTCCTTGTGTGATGACCTGAATGCAGGATACGTGGAATATTTTTTTCCCTGAGAGATGAAGTATCAAATCCTCATGCAACATAAACATTGGCAGTTACCACTGCTAAATTCACCCAAAGGAGTAACCGGCAATGAATCGTGTGTGTGCGTGTGTGTGCATGTGTGTGCTTGTGTGTGTGTGTGTGTGTGTGTGTGTGTGTGTGTGTGTGTGGAAAGCATCAATGCGTCTCTTGCCATTAGCTTCCTGAGGGAATAAAAGAATTCAGGGAATAGTGTGCTATTTTCTATGCTTGTCTTATGGCAAACATCCACGTGGTTTTACGGGAGATACTTTAGAAACACACATGAACAGGGCAGGTCTTTTCGTTTGTGCCTTGGATGTTCTGCTGGGGAAATTCCAAAGCACACTTGAGCATTCTTCCTGAGGTGGTGGCTCAGACAGGCGTCTTCCTGAGAAACTGATATGGTGGCCCTCACTATAGGAATTTGTAGAAATACTATAGGACTTTGTTGGACTGTACTGTAATTGAAGAAAAAGTTTTTAAAAATTAAATAATTATGCTCATAAAATGAATTTTTTCTGCAAAGAAATCTGTACTTCACAAGCCCAGAGTGAGAACACTCTAGACTCCATTGTAAAAATAACCAAACCCATGACAAGCCAATGAAGGACCACGCTCACTCCACATCAGTTTGCCCAGTGACGAGTCTTTTGGAATTTCAGTGCCAGGTTAAGACCTGTGTTTTCTCCTAGGCCATTTCCGCACGGAGCTGAAAGGGGTCGGGTCGGCGTATTCCACGATCCTTGTCCGGATTCGGACCCTTCTGGGAACCGTCCAAGCATGAACAGGTCTCTAGAATTTTGAGCTGGGACGGACGGGCACAGAAAGCCTGCTTGCCCGGTCATCCAGGGCGACCCATTCTCTGTCCTTGGCGGCCCTACCGGCGCATTGCCGGAGTTTCAGGGGACATGCCCCCTGGCCCTCGGACTGACTGCTGGAGAGTCCGCGCGAGGGATGCAGAGGGGGCGTGTTCTCAGGCCTCGGGCTGATGCCCGGAGGGCTGCAGGACAGGTAGGTAGAGGGCGGAAGGGGGGAGGGCTCCAAGCCACCGTTTTCCGAAAACCTCGCTTCCCAAGCGAGGTCGGAAAACAGCGGCTTTGCACTGCGAAGCGAGGGCGGTAAGCTGGCTGTTAAAGCAAAGCTTGGCTGCAATCTCTGTCGCGAGACATCGGCTCCCTAAAAGGGACGGCATTTTGCCATCCCCAGGGCGCCATATTCCACCCGTGCAGAAGGGGCCTTAGACATTTTACTAAATTGCTAGACATGGGTGTTTTCCACATGGGGATAGACTTGTGCAGTTTGTGTTGCTGAGGCTGCCAATAATGTCACAGCAGCAATGGGGCTTCCACATAGCAAGTTTCCTCACAGTAGTCATGCCCCAATCCCCTAGAAGTGGCAACTGAATATTGTTATAACAATTTAACACCATCTGTATTCTATTCTCTGAATTACCAGTTTTCATTTTAAAAGTCTACCGAGATATGCCTTTCCCCTTATTCCTCAGCAACAAAAGGGACTAGAGACACTTCTAAAAAATGAAACCTGAGAACTGAAAGAACGTGATACATTGATAGTTATATTGTTACAAAAATATTACAATATTCAATTGCTCACTAAAATAACAAAAAGTCCCCTGGTGTCTGCGTGTGACAGGGGGGGGGGGAAATGGCCACCATAAGGATAGGCAGGAAAAATGGACATCCAGTCTGGCCATTACTCCAACAAGATGTTGACAGCCTATGTGCGCAATCAAATCCTCAGAAAATAGCTATAATCTGTTTTATCCAGACTAAATCTTCGACCCCAAAGAGTGGGGGAGAATCTAAGAAACGGGCAGAGGAAGTTAGTTCTCGGCACAAACAGTGCAACATACATGTGCCAGCGTAACAGCCCTCTGCTACGAACGACCAGAGGTGAAAGGAGAAGACAGGAGCCAGAGGCCAGGCTGTTGTGAAGTACAAACATTTAAAAACGAGATTTGCTGAAAACCTTGGCTCTTTTAAGAAAATGCCAAGCAGCAAGAAGCAAGTGGTGCTTTAGCCTAGCCCTGCAAGATGCACGAGCTGCCGAAAAGTGATTTACCTCAAAAGAGATCCTCCCGTGCGTAGCCGTGAAAGACCCAGCCACATGAATTGAAGGCACCAGAGAACGGTGGGTGCTGCACAAGCATATTCCCCTCTAGCTTTTATTGGCATAATCAGAAAGCAAAATAAATACATCGGTGATAAAAGCAAAAAAGGCCCAAAAGGACCATAACAGATACATACTATTAGATACTCTCAGCTATCTCCATAATAAAATTGGCGACCTCTTTACAAAAACCTGGGTCAGAGTTATTCAGCAATAAAGATAACCTGATCAGATTTGGCAGCCCAGATTGGGAAAAAGGATATAAATTAATATATTTGGATCTGATTTTAACAAATCTGGTGCAGTGCAAAAGTTGGTGGGCCAGGGCAAAATGGAACAGGACATACAAGAGGTAAAAAAAAGCTACTATCAAACAATTGGCTGAGACTATGAAAGATAATACTGAAAGCTGACAGTAGTAGAGGAGTAGAGGACAAGATTGAAATACTACAGAAGTTTAACGAGGATCGTGCTGATCAACTTGCCTTACTTGAGCTGAAGCAAAAGAAGACCATGTTGAGAATTCGCAGAGTTAAAGAATTACTGAAGGAGAATCTTCTGCAGAGAATACTACCATTACTAGCTGAGATATGGGAAATGCCAGAAGATGATGCAAGCAAAGAAATTGATCGCATTTATAGAGTGAACTCACGTTATGCAAAAGAAAGGAAAGTGCCCAGAGACATCATCATAAATTGCATAAGAAAATCAATGCGGGACTTAATACTCAGAATACATTCTGCGCAGAAGCTAATTTTGGACGGATCAACTTTAACCTTTCTGACAGAGATACCCATGCATATTCTGAGTAAGAGAAAAGACTATGCCAGTGGTGGCGAACCTATGGCACAGGTGCCAGAGGTGGCACTCAGAGCCCTCTCGGTGGGCACGCGGAAACAGAGTCCCCCCCCACACACACACACATCTAGGCTGGCCTGGGCCACTGGGCTCAATTATTAGCATTAAACCTAAAACCTAGTTTTGGGGAGGCAGAGTAGGTAACCCTGTTAAGTGCTGTTAAACCCCACTGATTTTCATGCGAAGAACTAAAGCGCAATCCTTTACCTGGGAGTAAGCTTGGTTGCTGGCAATGGGGCTTGCTTCTGAGAAAACCCTCCTAGGGTCGTGATTCATGCATTGGAAGAGTTGCACGGTTGCTTCAAAGCAAAGCCACCGACTACACCAAGCTTACTCCCGAGTAATGCGCGCCTCGAAGCCAACTGTTTTTTCTTTACTAAAACCTCAGTATTCAGGTTAAATTGCCATGTTGGCACTTTGCAATAAATAAGTTGGTTTTGGGTTGCAGTTTGGGCACTCGGTCTCGAAAAGGTTCGCCATCACTGGACTATGCCAAACTCACTAAAAATAAAAGACAAGGAAGTTACATTCAGATGGGCACAACTTGAAGGCATGGTCTTTGAGTTTAATGGGAAAAGATACAATATTGATTTGGCGGCTAAGGCCCAGGAATTTATCTTCAAACGTAAGAGAGTGCAGTTCCAAGGAGAAGATTTAGGTATATTGGATAAGTATAATTTTTTGTTCTTTACTTAATGTTAAATGCTACAAAAAAATCACAACTTGCAATATTAATGGTTTAAATAACCCTAGAAAAAGAAAAGTATTTCATCATTTCAGTAAAAAAAACAATGACATCTTGTGTCTACAGGAGACTCATATTAAAACTGGTGAAGAGAAAAATATAGAATGTAAAAAATTGGGTACTCTTTCATTCTAGTATAGCAAGAAAAGGGAGGGAGTGACATTATATGTTAAGAATCATTTAGAACCCAAATTAATATTAAGAGATATAGAGGCCTGATATCTAGCAGTGGAAATTAAAACAGGGGGTAAAGTTATAATAGTTATTGGAATATTTGTGCCTAACGACAAGGCCATCTTCTATACAAATTTGCTAAATACTCTAATGGAATTAACATATGATCATTGGATCCCACTAGGGGATTTCAATGGCATCGTAGTTACCAAATTAGACAAAAAAGAAGTCAATAAACAAAAAATTGGTGATATCAAAGAACAAAAAAAGGGAAATTACCAAAATCTTTATTTAATTTGGTAGAGCTTTTGCAATCATAGGATGTGTGGAAAATAAAAGAGGGGATTAATAGAGATTATACCTACTTTTCTGGCAGGCATTGTTGTCACTCGATACTTGACATGGTATGGACTTCAGATACCATCTATAACAGCGGTTCTCAATCTGTGGGTCACGACCCCTTTGGGGGTCAAATGACCCTTTCACAGGGATCGCCTAAGACCATCGGAAAACACATATTTTCAATGGTCTTAGGAACCAAGACACAAATAATTTTATGGCTGGGGGTCACCACGAGGAACTGTATTAAAGGGTCGCAGCATTGGGAAAGTCGAAAACCACTGATCTATAACATTACAAAATCAATAGATATTATGCCCAGAACGTTATCTGACCACAATCCAGTAGTATGGGTCTTAACAAAGAGAATAAAACAAACCTCTTGGAAATTTGAAGATTGGCTGATAAGAGATGACAATGTTAAAAAATAAGAAATTAGCCAAACTCTTAAAAAGTACTGGGAAATTAATAGCCCACATACAGATGACATGAATATTCTCTGGGATGCTCACAAAACTGTGCTAAAGGGTGCCATAATAGCACAAGAGATCATCCAGAAAAAATGAAAACAAAAAGAGAAACTAGAGTTAGAAGCAGAATTGAAAAAACAAGAAAGACTTTTGCACTATATCCCCCCCCCCCGGGGGGGGATTTACTGAATAAAATTAAAATTATTAGTAGTCAACTAGACAAACACAGATCAGACAAAATGATTCCTAAACTTACATACTTCAGACAACACGAAAAATTTTTCCTGTGAACAAACCAGGAAAATGGCTAACTGCGAAACTAAGAGAAGGAGAAAAAAATATAACAAAAATTAAGAATAATGGGAAAATAGTTCATAATCCAGGGGAAATTGAGCATGTTTTCTTGAAATGCTATCAGGATCTATATGATAAAAAATATTTTAAAAGATATACAAAAATATGTAAATGAAAATAGGTTAATAGAAATAACACATGTTGGGAGGAAGCCAGTATAACATTAATTCCTAAAAACAAAGGAACAATCCTTGAACCAGATGAATTTAGGCCAATTTCATTGTAAAATACTGATTATATTTTTCCCTCTATTTTGTTTGTGTGGATGACTATAGACAAAAGAAACAAAGGCCAGGATACTTCTATTCAGATGCTCCCACCTATTGACCTTGCTATCTCCATTGTTACTCCCATGCTATAGACTTCATTGTTACTCATACTTCTATTCAGATGCCCTCATCTATTGACCTGGCTGTCTTCTTTGTTACTCACAGACAATGTTACTCCACTTGCTTTCCCAACATCAGATCCTCTGAAGATGCCAGCCACAGATGCAGGTGAAACGTCAGGAGAGAATGCTGCTAGAACACGGCCATACAGCCCGGAAACCACACAGCACCCCAGTGATTCCGGCCGTGAAAGCCTTCGACAATACACTTTCACAATTGTTTGAAAGTGGATTTTGCTGTTCTGCTGTCAGGTGGGAGGCTGGTATCAAGCAGAGAAGCATCAGAGTGGATGGGGGACGAACAAGGTGATGGCAAAATACTTTCATTTTCCCTAGGTAACCAAGTAGAGGCACCCAGGGCCAGGCGGCATCATCTCCGTCTTCTGATTTGAGTCCATCCTGCATTCCTGTCTTTTGCGCCTTCTGTCTTGTGGGATAGAATTATGGGATAGGGAGGTGGGAGGAGGATATGGGATTGATATATTGGGATGGTTTCAATGTTCTAGCAGAACTAGGTTTTTTCCCTCCAACCCATGTGTCTGCCAATAAAGACTTCTAAACCATCAAATTGCAGAGGTTGATTTGAGTCACAGATCTGGGGTTTGGCATTAAGCTAGCTCTACCATCAATCCACTCTGACTTCCACGCACTCTATCAGTAAAGCAGGGCCTATGGGGCCAGGGATCAAGACCAGACCCCCCCGGTACTCCAATGGGGAATGGGCCCAGTGATGAGCCCCTCTATCTTAACAACGATGAGAAGAACGGGAACGGTGATGGCCAAGATGTGTTGACCAAACCCATTCAGTCAGAGGGAGATGAAGTGGACAGACCCCTCGAACCCATTTCGTTCCAAGGAATCTCTGCCTCCCCGATCCAGATTTCTATGTGCCCAACCTTTTATTTGGGGGTGAGGAAGAAAGTACCATACAAGACCTTTGAAGAGAGATGGGGCTCCTCCTGGTTTCGTCAAGCAGTGAACCAGGAGGAATACTACTCAGATGATGAGGCAGCTCAGTACCACTACCAGGGACGAGCCCTGAAGCGTGGGGCAGTTGTCTGGAGGCAGGAGAAGGATGAGATGCAACACAAGATCTACCTTCTCAACAAGCAAGTGGTGCTGCTTATGGGCCGACCCGATCGAGACGGGGCCAATCCCCCTCCATTGGGAGGTGAGGGAGTACCGCAGAACCCCCCAGGAGGGGTGCCGGCTGGAGGTGATGGGGTTAGGGTGGGCCTCGATGGGGCAGCTGTGCAATGGAGACAGCAGCAATCCCAGCTGCTTGATCGACAGCAGCAACTGGTGCCCAACCAGTCAGGGCTGCCCATGGCACCAGCAGGGCCACTGGCGCCTGCACTTGTGTCGGGAGTGCCCTGATGGCATAAACTGAAGGCCAAGTTTGATGGTAACCCAGGCATCCTGACTTACTTTTTGGTACAAGTAGGAACCTACATGTGGGTGCTTTGTTAGGAGGAAAAGCCGCAGCTTGGTACGTGGACTTATTTTGGGGGCACGCACTCAGACTGCAATCATTTCATTGATTCATGATTGTGCTCTGGCGTAGGTCCTTTCCTAGGTGAGAAGGTCAAGAGTCAAAGACAACGCATGAGACAAGGCAATCGACTGATAGTGGAATATGCAGCCGAGTTCCAGCAGCTGCTGAGTAAAATAACGGATTGGCCAGAGCATGTCAGGTGCATTCTTTCAAAGAAGGGCTGAATCCCGAGGTAGCCCAGTGGGCATTGGTGGGCAGCACCAATGAGAGCCTGATGGGCTGGATTGTACTAGCAGGAGAGGCTGAGTCCCGACTGAATGCCATCCAGAGGTTCAAGAGAAGATTCAGCTCCAGACGATGGTTTCCCCCGACCTCCAGAACATGAGCCAGGAGGTCCGCTAGCAGCTGCCCGCAACGAGAACGAGAAGAGTCGCAATATGTCTGCCGCCGCATCTTGGGCTATGCCTGCATTGTGGGGAGCTGGGTTATCTGATAGTCAACTGCCTTGAAAAGTGACAACTTGACAAAGTGACTACTTGACAAGGTAGCCAACTACCTGGAAGGAAAATGTCCTGTACCTTGAGAATGAAGTAATGGCTGAAAGTGTATGATACAACTGCCTGAAATTAATAATAATAATAATAATAATAATAATAATAATAATAATAATAATAATAATAATAATAATAATAATAATAATAATAATAATAATAATAATAATAATAATAATACAAAACAATTTACAAAACAATCAACGTTTAAATACAGCAAATAGTTTCAATTAAAACAATAAATAAATTAAACATTAAAACACTAACAGCAGTGATCTTCCACAATTAAAATAAGTAGATGTTGTCAGGCCGATATTCAATCAGCAGATGACAAATAGATGAATCAGCAATGTACATGCAGTACTTTTGGTTGGGGGAGGGGGTCCCTTTCCAATGCCAACAGGGTAAAGAGATTCTGCATACTTTTTGAGACTTCTGACTTTCCTTCTTTGCTCTGCTTAAAGAAAACTGTGTGAATAAGCATGCAGAATCCTTAACATAACAGCAAAGGGTTGTTTGTCATGCCATGATTCCTAAATATAATTAAAAGCCACAAAATTCTATATGATTGCTTAACTCCTCCATCAATATTTCCTTTCCTCTTTCTTGCTCAGAAACGTGACACATGTACGTTCCCATGCGCACGCACACAGCTGGTGTGGTTACTAGTATTTTCCCTTAATGTTTATGTGGAAAAATCATAGACGTGTTTTGTGGGCAAGTGTACGCATGTGTGTAAACATCTTGACTGTTTTAAGGTGACCCAACTGCTTTCTGGTGTGATTTAAGCCCAGTGACAAGAAGAAGAAGAAGAAGAAGAAGAAGAAGAAGAAGAAGAAGAAGAAGAAGAAGAAGAAGAAGAAGAAGAAGAAGAAGAAGAAGAAGAAGAAGAAGAAGAAGAAGAAGAAGAAGAAGAAGAAGAAGAAGAAGAAGAAGAAGAAGAAGAAGAAGAAGAAGAAGAATTTCTTAAAAACAGAGAGTTCATGTGAAGGGTCATAAAGGAAACCAATTGTTTCCTTTGACCACCTCCTCCGTTTCCTTTCTGATCCTTCGCATGAACTTGCTGTTTTTTTTATTTTGTTTTTACAATGCGTACGTAGCTATGCAGGTGCAAACATCCCATTTTTCCTGCATTCTGATTGACTGTTCTATTACTACAGCCCACTTCCACCTGTTCCCATTCTCTGCTAAAGGAACGCTTCCAATTGATCTACAGCAACCCTGGGAGACCAAGCAGGACCTCCCATCCCATTTCTCCAGTGTAGGAAAAAGTTTAGGGCACTGGGCCAGCAGCTCAGCAGAAGCAATATGGAAATGAGGTAAAGCAGGAAAACGGGCGGCAGGTGGGGAAAATAAAGCATTTGGCGCCTGTGTTGTTTGCTCAGCAGCGGATTCAACCTGGATTTGGGTAAAAAGATCACTAGTTCAGTTATTTTGTTATTTTTTTTAAAAAAAAAGCCGGGTTGAGGGAAATATAATGGGCCAATCCCATTTTGGGGGAGGGACCTGTGTGAAGTACTTCTCAAAACCGGAATATTTCCCTTTGTCAGCCTGTTATATTTCTACCGTGTGAAATCCACCATGGAGAAGCAGTGAAACAAATTCACTTCACCAGATTATAGTACACCTCTCTTGTGGATGAGTGGAAAACCAAACCTGGTTCTCCAGATCAGAGTCCACCACCCCCATCCATTACACCACACTGGCGATCAGACGGTTGCTCCTGTTACATTTCTGTCAATTGGACTAAATTTATTTGGGCTAACCCAGAGGGGAGCACTAAATTAATAATATATGTTTCTCCTTTTATCGCACCTCATTAGGATATCTTAGTTTTTACATTATGCATTTTCTTTTTTGGCTGAGTGCTGTTGTGAAGGTATGATCTTGTATTGTGATTTTAAAAGATTTTTTAATTATCATTTTGTTTAAACCATATGTGCTGTCACATGTGTGTGATGTTACAGCATTCATACTACAGACACGTCCACTTTTAAAGAGAAGGAAGGAAGGAAGGAAGGAAGGAAGGAAGGAAGGAAGGAAGGAAGGAAGGAAGGCCCCCCCCCCCACCCCCCCCCCCCGTCCCCCCCCCCCCCCCTCCCCCCCCCCCCCCCCCCCCACCTACCCCCCTCCCCCCCCCCCCCCCCCCCCCCCCCCCCCCCCCCCACCACCCCTCCCCCCTCCCCCCCCCCCCCCCCCCCCCCCCCCCCCCCACCCCCCCCCCCCCCCCTCCACCCCCCCCCCACCCCCCCCCCCCCCCCCCCCCCCCCCCCCCCACCCCCCCCCCCCCCCCCCCCCCCCCCCCCCCACCCCCCCCCCCCCCCACCCCCCCCCCCCCCCACCCCCCCCCCCCCCCACCCCCCCCCCCCCCCACCCCCCCCCCCCCCCACCCCCCCCCCCCCCCACCCCCCCCCCCCCCCACCCCCCCCCCCCCCCACCCCCCCCCCCCCCCACCCCCCCCCCCCCCCACCCCCCCCCCCCCCCACCCCCCCCCCCCCCCACCCCCCCCCCCCCCCACCCCCCCCCCCCCCCACCCCCCCCCCCCCCCACCCCCCCCCCCCCCCACCCCCCCCCCCCCCCACCCCCCCCCCCCCCCACCCCCCCCCCCCCCCACCCCCCCCCCCCCC